>NC_089842.1:55207264-55522264 GCF_035609145.1 Eleutherodactylus coqui | reverse complement strand
ACGAATTTTGAACGATAATCGTTGCATGTAAAAGGGCCTTGATAGAGCAAAGGTATCTGGTGTAAACGTTACATATGAATGATCAGATTACTGTTGTACAGCTGAAGCAAAGACTTAAGAGTCCTAGAGACTTTTGGTAATTTTACACATAGTGCTAATCGTTCAACCGAGCAAACGATGTCACAGTTTAAACACAAAGGCAAATGGTTAATATTTTTATTTTATACCGGATTGTTAAGTACTTTGGTTTAAATACAAAACATTCATTCACTGGTACAGTGAACTGAACGATTAGTGATTGAGCCAATGAAGATTCTTGTGCTTGCATAAAATGAAATCGCCGATGAACAAATTACATGGTTTGTCGTTCAGTCGGCGGCCGCGTTTACACTGAGCAACTATCATTCAAGTTTATACATATTCTAAGTTGCAGTATACAAATATACAATACACAGACAACAGAACTCATTTATATCAATGAGCCCATTGAAATAAATGAGTTCTGTTGTCTGTGTATTGCGTGCGTGAATCGTGTGCGCGAAAAAAAACCCTCTGTGTGAATCCTACCTTAAGAGTCACAATCCCGATATTGAGGAGGCGCCATGCGGAGTGATGTTGCATTTTGTTGTTTTAGCTCAGGGCCAGCATGTTTTTTACTGCGGGGCGCAAATAGGAAAGTGGTTTATTTGCAGAAAAAAAATTTATGGAATAACCAAAGTGAAATGATATGATGATGGACGGAGGTGGGCTGTAACTCTTTCACTGCTGGGAAGGTGACCTGTGCTGTCCAGTGCGTGCCTCAAATTGCCTGGCGGCTCTCTTGGGGTTGTGGGACCTGGGCAATTGTCTCCTTCAGGTGCGCATATTTCCCTTGCACATCAAAAGGTTACCCAAGTAGAACAAAGGCACACAGAATACGCAAGGAGATGTGTGATACGCTGCATAATTACGCTGAAGAAGCGCACACCTAGAAGTTAATCCAATAAGCCATTTCAATCTGTGCCTCTTCGTTTCCCGTAAGCAGATGAACATACCTTGCAGGCGCAAAAAGTACAGTAAAATATGCCAACGCTCACACAAAAAAGTATTGTTCTACAAAAACGCTACGCCCATGCATGCGCAAATACACACACACTCGTGTGGAGGAGGCCTTAATGCAGTATTTCAGTATTTGGGGCCCCATGTCTTATTTTTCCCCAGGGCCACATTTCTCTATAACTGGCCCGGCAAACATACAGGGATTGTTCTAGTCTCTGCACATATTTCTGCATTACTGTGCATGCCACACTGCAGGGTCCGCTGCTAATCTAGAGTAAAGAGACAGATGATTGTAACGGCTACTTTAGAGATGTTGTCATCGTATTCATTACAACCGCCCTGATTGTACTTTCCCTCGAAAATCAGAACCCTTCTGTCTGGATCTGCCACAGGACAACTATGCAATGTGAAAAGCTGAAAGGCCAACGTCTATGGACCTTGGAATGGTTAAGACAGAAAAGATGCCCAAGCTGTAAATCTTTGTCAAATGTCTCTATTACAGCTGTTAAAAAGCGGTTACAAGATTCCTATAATCACCGTTTTGTATGGAGCAGTAAGTAGTAGGGCGCCTATGACATAGCGGTAATAGGGCACCAATAACATAACTCTGAACCTCCTATTTCATACGTGAGCAGAAATGTATTTTTCTTGTCATATACCACAAATTCAAAAGACTGTTATGTCCCATCACAATATCTACCTTGCCCATCACTATCAATTGTCGGAATACGCAATACTCACATGCTCGTGTGAGCACAGCCTGAAGCGGATGTGGTGCAGTTTCTTATCCAAACAACTCTGCCCACATCTGCATACCTACAGGCTATTTCTTACACTCACTCATCATCACCATAGCATCTACAGGTTGGGCCATGGAAAAGTAGCCCGGTATCACACAATTATGAAAACTATAAAAACCAAAATCTGTCATTGTTGCCTATAGCAACCAATCACAGCTCAGCTTTCATTTCTTATATTGCGAGGTAAAATGAAAGCTGCATTGCGATTGGTTGCAATGGGAAAAAAAGTTTTTCTTTTAGTCAACTTTTACAAGAGTGCGGGATAAGTTTTCGTGACCCACCCTGTATAACAAACCTCACTGGAATGTTGTTTACTGGGAAATATTTTACTTTGATGCTTTAACAATAATATAAATGCCTGCAGAGGCTTCTGAAAAATTCCGCTAGACACAAATGCGCATGAAAGCCAAGTACAGAATAATAAATAATAAGAAACAAATCTAATTTCCCTCTATGGCAGAATCACTGACTGGGTTGATCAGGGAAATGCGGTGGACATAGTATATCTTAAGTTTAGTAAAGCATTTGACAAAGTAGCTCATACTTTGCACGCTTCATGTCCCAGGTTAAGAAAGGTTAAACATAAAATGACCCTGAGAATAATCTAAAACACAGTATTCCTTCAACCAGTTCCGTAGCCGCAAGAGAGGTACAGGTTACTAGTGAGGGCAGGAGAAAGATACCAACACAGGGCCTAATTGTAAACCCAGTGAGGTCCAATTCCCCAAAAACTTTAGGTATAAACAAATAGAACTGAAAATCCAAAAACAGTAGCAAAAAACTCCATAATAGGATCAGAGACAATCCCCTACCCAGAAGTAAAATAATAAACAGGGAGCCCATCAGCCCCTGATAGTGAACTGACTGTTCAGGATGGTAACTGCTCCTACTCAAAAATCAGCCTAAAATAGCACAACGGGCCCTCCCAAATGGGGTTTGGCCACAATATCTAATTGGAAGCAACTATGGATGATAGCAGTCATAAACAGGAAATAGGATGACATCATTGAATGGCTGTGATTGGCTCATCGAGCGCTGGCTATGATTGGCTAATCGAGCGCCGGCTATGATTGGCTGCTGGCGCTCGATCAGCCAATCACCCAAGTCAGGTTATTCAAAGCCCCATCACCAGCAGAAGCTCAGCTGTGAGACGAAGAGAATGCAAGTTACTGCAGCACCGCCGAAGACCCTTTTTGGGGCAAAAATTAATATAAGACAGTGTCTTATTTTTGGGGAAACACGGTACATATTTAAACTTCTTTTGTGGGACAGAAAATTGTAGCCTATGCTTCTCAATCCCCCATAAAAAAAATGTAGGTCAGACCAAATGTAGTCAAACATATGCATAGATTGACTACATTTAACCCGTTATAGCCTACGGATCCATGAAACCCAATGTTCGCTTCCTTATTTTTAGACAAAAATTATGCTTGCACAAATGCTAGTGTGAACAGGCCCTAAAGTGTATGGACAGGCTTACTTCGCCATAATTAGGATGTTTGAAGGAGACTCACTATATGAGAAAGGATTTCCCTAACTGGACAGACGCCACCGGGTAGAGATACCACACAGTGCTTCACTAACCCAGTACGACCCAAGCTGTAGTTCCAAGTACGTACACTATAACAAGCATCTGCAAGGGACATGCGCCGTGTACAGCCATGTAAAATCAGATGTCCAAGCAGATCAAGTATGGCCCATAGAATTTCACAGGCGCAGTATTACAGATCACTGCCACGCAAATCCATCATATGGCCAAATGCAGGAACTTATGTAACCACAAACTGGTACCAGCACAAGTAATGCTGAAGCTTTCCAGTCAGTAGGTTTGTTCACATAATACAAAAAGTCAGTGGAGAAAGACTGTTGACCTACATAACTAACTGCAGAATTTACCACTATAAAAGAGTTATAAACTGAATGGCCACTTTATTAGAGACCCCAATCTAGTAGCACGTTTGTCCTCCTTTGGCCTTCAGAACTGCAGCAATTTGCTGTGGCAACAATTCCTCTAATCGCTAAATTCACTCAGCAGGAATATCGGCCCCTGCGGACAGGAAGCTTCTTGTAGTTGCTGCAAATTAGATGTAGGTGCGGACATGCTCTGACAGCTGACAGGAAGGGTTCAGCAATTCATGCTGCTTGCACCAAATTCTGACCTCTCATCAGCACGGTGCAGCAGAAATCTGGACTGATCTGACCAGGCGATGTTTTTCCACTGCTCAGTGTTCCATGATTCGGGTATAACAGTCGTTTCCAGATGTAGCCTTCAAACCATTTATCCACTACCAACCTCCACCTGCCTAAATAACGACCGACAACTATTATCTTTTGGATAATTTGGCTAAAAGCAGCCATAATTAACATAGAATTAACCCAATTCAACCATCAACTATAATTAATACTCCACATCAAAAGAGGGGAGGTCCTTGGAGCCCCAAAATCTGTCGCCTCACCATTTAAGGGAAATATCCCAATTGCCTCCAGCCGTACACCTCCAAACTTGGAGACCCACTAGCCTTTATGAGGCTAGCCACGGCACCATATCTGCAAGGACTCTGCCCTGCCAGAGCCAAGAGTTGACAGATCCAGCAACCATTAATCAAAGGGTGTGTGGATTGTTTATTAAAAGGATTCTTGACAACCTCCTTTGACCCCTTTCATTGATGAGTTTATGTTCCCAGTGTACTCCTGATTAAGGTTTTTCCTCAAAATCACACCATTGTACGAGAACTCCACAAGGTTTGTAAACGTATGAATTTTTGGTCTTGGCTAGTCTAGTTCCGATGACCAGGATTCAATGGATCTAGCGGAGGTCACTCAAATGTTTACCTTCTAATGTGGATTCATACTGAAACTGATCCAAGGAATACTGCGCCATGACACCCATACGGCTCCCTGTGATCTCACCGTGGGGGGCCGTTCGAGAGATTTAAATGCTGCTGTCAGAATTGACAGCCACATTTAAAGTGTTAGTAGCCGCGATCGGCTGTGCAGCCAATTGCAGCTATTGCCCGCGGGTGTCAGCAGTAACAAACAGCTGACGCTCGTGCTGTATGAAGAGAGCTCGCCCAGTGATCTCTCTTCATACATACACAGACGCTGCAGGACGTGAATATACGCCCTGGAGCAGGAAGGAGTTAAAAAGTCAGTTCTTTATTAAATGCCCGAGATGCAAATCACTTATGCACCACAAATCTTGAACCGGTGACCTCATTTCAGGAACAAGGCTCCTTTAAACAGGCCGTCTAGTTCCCAGCTATATACGCTCCTTGTGCTCTGCAAGTCTTCATTCTCCAGTGTATAGTGCTGTCAAAGCAAACAGACACTCTAGTTGTAGACGCCGCAGCACGACTATGACAATGCCAGAAGAAGAGTATCAAGAGAAGCATTACACTCAAAGACAACACGAGCCCCTGGGAGGAAGCCAGTGGGGAGGAAAAACACATGTCCACAGTAATATACAGACTGCATCTTGTCAGAGAATAGCAATCTAACAGGAGCCGCTCGTCTCCATCCCAAGAAATGCTAAAACTGAAAAGTGACATCCTGGGGGATGAGGTCCGGGCAGAAGTGCTCTATATATCAACTTCTTCAGGATGTTATGATGTGCTGGCACTTCTAGATCCTCATTTTGTTTCTTCAATCCACATTTATCGGACATCCATGAAGCTAGACATCAGCTTGAAGGTTTCTTTAGAGGCCATATTCAAAAAGAAGAAATATAAGAATTTACAGCCATTAAATTACTTATTGCAACATGAATGGGTCACGCAGAGAAAGAAAAGGGACCGCCGGCATGGAAAGCTTCTTGCCAAGCCAAGTCTTCCCATCAAGAAGGAAGACGTCCAGCTGCAACAAGGGAGTTCAATTATTCAAAAACTTTATTTTAGCAGTTCAGTGTCCATTAAAAATGGTCACAAGGTGCGGTACCATGGTCCTACCAACGCAATTCAAGGTCTGTATGCGCTTTTAATCATGGCTCAGGAACATAGATTCACAAAGATGGATGAGATCGGCAACAATGTATATGCCAAGGTGACCAATATCAAACAAAATATTGTGTCACCTAAAAACACGTAAAAATTAAAAAAAAAACCCGTACTGGGGACGATCGATGTATTTATCTGGTGCATCTGGTCTGCTAGGAACCACTCATCTCTACGTTACAAGATAGACCGCTTACCATAAATATGCTTGTTTCTCGCAATCTACATCCATATTACACTGAAACCACATCAATGTGCCTGCAAGGGGGAGCAGAGGACGCTGTACTGAGCAACTGGAGATTGCCTGTACACAAAAGCCAACCAAGAGAGAAAGTGAGATGCCACAACGCTGTTCCTCCGAGTTGCACAGGACTAGGAAATCGGTGGTAGAAGGCCTATGCCTGATCGTAGATAGCCAAGATCAGTAATATCAATTATTCCTGCATGACAACTGTAAATGAGGCCGGCCTCAATAAGACTAAAAGGTGCACACCCTTAGGTCGTTTTCACACGTTCGTGAAAACCACATGAGATTTGTGTGTTGAGAGATGTCTCGCACGAATATGATCATTCTTTTGAAAGGGGTCATATACATGAACAATTGTTTCCCACAACACAGCGGGGGGGGGGACAAAAACGCAGCAAGTCCTATCTTTGGGCATTCCCTCAGAACGCATCGCCAATTGTTTGCAGTGGGACAGAAAAACACATTGCAGTGTAAAACAATGGGAAATACTTGCCGATCCTCTGAAGTGGCTGAAAAGTGCACCAGAGCATCGCATCGAAGTGATAGGAGACTTTTTTTTTTTTAAAGAAAACCGCCTCGCATCCACTGGTATATTGCATGAGTTTCATGGTCAAATATCACACTCCGTGTATAGGAAGCCTTAGAGACCAGAAAGTTAAACAAGATAAACCAATTGATTCAGCCCACAATTATGAATGGAGTTAGTGCCACAAGCCTATGCAATCGGGATATCTCCTCTGGGGGGTTGGATGCTGTGTTTGACCTGGACTGCGGTGTTAATACTAAAGTGTTAATCCCTTAAACAGGAATATAATTCACTCAGTCTATTATTTAACAGGACTTCTCCTGCTAGCATAACTTATACTGTAGGAACACACAGTAAAATTACACTGCTTGCTCATTGTAAGAACATTGCTCACTTTTGTTTTCTTGTTCATAAATATTACATATTTTTGTAACTCTGCTTGTATCCTGAATCTGCGTTGCGGTATCTTCACCCACACAGGATGAGGATGCATTGTGCAGTGAGAAAATATCTAAAAGTGAGAAGTACAGCTGCTGGGACAGTGGGAGCTCATCCAGCCACCAACTATCACCAGCAGTAATTCAAGAGTAGTGCCAGAGTTGTATGGAGAAGAAGAAGCCGGCCACGTATGGGAGTAGTGACAGCCGCAACTCAAGAGAAAAGATGGGCTTATACTGGTGGATCCATCCATGATAAAACTCAGGAGTCTAAGACAGTAAGGGCATCTGGTGCAAGGAGTGACTGATATGAATACTGAGATTACTGTTCTAGAGCTGAAGTGGATTTACTAGCCATGTTCTAAAATTGCAGCATACAAGTATACAGAGATTGTTAAATTCTACCTGCAATAGGGTGCACTTGCAAACCCACGATTTTTATGCAAATGTGATGTTTTGTGAGAAAATTGCACTTACAATTTTCATGTGCACGAGATAAGTGTGTGAAAATTTGGCTCCTATTCCCTATGGAAGCAAAAACATATCACACTCACATGAAACTTGCATGTACATGAAAGAGTGATGCAATTTCTTTTTCTGCTTTCATAGGGAAGAATAGACGATTCTTCAAAAGAATTGCCCAAAAATAGGACATGTTGCCATTTTTCGCTCTTGCATCGCTTCTTCTCACAGCATTGTGAGGAAGAAAAAAAAAACACATATATAACGGCATTTATCAAAAAAACTATGTTTTTTTTACATGTGCGATTTCTGTGCAATGCTCAGAAATCATGCTGGAAAATTGCCTGTGTAAACACACCCTTACATAAATTTCTGCAGAACGGTGCTTACTGCTGGCTATTCTACAGTAAGGAGTGGCCACCACTGCTCCAGGGTTATTGTCACCTGCCCTTCTACAGTTGTTAGAGTTCCCATGGATTGCACTTTATGGCTTTCTCTGTGTGGATCTGTCATGACAACTGTGCAAAGATGAAAAGCTAGAAGGCCAACATCTGTGGACCTCATATCCGTTAACATAGAAAAATAAAATGCCAAAGCTGTAAATCTTTGAATGTCAAATGGCTTTGTTATATGTGTTGAAAAGCGACTACAAGATTCCACAGCAGCTGCTGAAGTGCGGTCAGAGGCTACAGAGTGACATCTATATGCATTTCCTTCTGCTAACAAGTTACTATTGGTTTCATCCAATCACATAGTAACATAGTATGTTAGGCTGAATGAAGACAATGTCCATCTAGTTCAGCCTGTTTTAACCTCCCCCTTATTGGTCCAGAGGAAGGCAAAAAAAAACAAAAAACGTGCAAGCCAATTAGCTCCTATGGAGGAAAGATTTTTCTTCCTGACTCCATAATGGCAGTCAGAGTAATCGCTGAATCAAGGTTTGAGATAAACATCCCCGCTGATCACCACATCCTCAGGCAGAGAATTCCACAGTCTCACTGCTCTTACAGTAAAGAACCCCCTTCTGTGTTGCAGATGAAACCTGCTTTCTTCTAGACGTAGCGGATGCCCTCTTGTTACCGTCACAGTCCTGGGTATAAACAGATCATGGGAGAGATCCTTGTATTGTCCCCTCATGTATTTATACATAGTTATTTGATCTCCCCTTAGCCATATTTTTACCAGGATGAATAATCCCAATTTGGATAGCCTCTCTGGGTACTCCAGTCATCTCATTCCATGTGTTAGTTTAGTTGCCCTTCTTTGAACCCCCTCCAGCATTGTAACATCTTTCCTGAGCACCGGTGTCCAAAACTGTATGCAGTATTCCATGTGAGACCTGACAAGTGCCTTATATAGCGGGAGGATAATGTTCTCAGCCTTCGCCCCTATACCTCTTTTAATGCACCCTAAGACTATTTGCTTTTGCAGCAGCTGACAATCACCCAAGCATTGCAGAGGGCACAGATCCGCTAATCGCTGGGGCTTCCCATTTCTGCTTTCGCTTCAGAGACTGAAGGCCAAGATTACACCCTCTGCACAATGTCCGAAGGTCAAGAGATCTTGAGATCAGCCAATATCGCACTGGACATGCCATCTACATCATGAACTGCAGCTTCTCTCCCAAAATGTCCGACTAGAATTTGGGAGACTCTTCACCAGAGACATCACGTCTTCATCCCTCAGACCTCTGTGTAGTGTCAGCAGAAAGGATAAGTGCGACCCCTCTGTCTATAAGACTACCCCTGCATAGTTTCAGTTACTTATGTTGTCCATAGAGGCCCAACTTTAGTGTTTTCTAAGTAGTTTTACCACACTTATTTTGAGGGGTTTGTTTCTACCTGTTCATGTATAATTTTGCTAGTTGATCACCAACAAGAGTGTATAGTTGACCTATATTCGAAAAAAGTTCACGGACCTAGCGGTTGGCATTCTGCGCCGTAGTATCTTTTCTCTTTGTGTGTCTATTTCCTAGCTACCTGTAATTTTCTATCTATTCTATTATTCATTCTGGTCACCACCACTGATTGGTACCATGCTGCCTGACTGCTACATGAGAATCTGGTTGATCTATACTGTAGGTCACTTTCACACCTTTGATATTATGTTTTTCATTAAATTAATTCTTACTGGGTCCGGTTTTCTGGTTTTACTTGTTTATACGAGATACTGATTTTGTCGATAGGGTTTCGATTCATCTCTGGTATCTCTCTTATCAGCTATATACGCTCAGCTGTCTCCTTTGTAATCTTTAATTTGTCTCTAATATTCAACGCATGCCTAGCGCCCTTTTTATATGTGTAGGGTGCCAAGTCATAATATTCGAGGATTTAACTCTCCGAACAAACGAAGGAAGGCTTTTATGGATTATGAGCGACATAAGCTGATTATCTGTAGCCAAGAATCACTTTTTTTTTTTCTTCCACCTGATTCATATCCTAAATTTTTTAACTCGTGTCTCAGTCTCCCCATCCTTCCATGATCGTCCCTAAGAGTAGAGGGATATCAGTAGTTCTCTTCCTTTTAATGTAGCAAGAACCATAACCGATAACCAGGGACATCATTTAATTCTCTCTTAGAAGAGCTCTACAATGATTGGTCTTGTCTAGTATATATCTGTGCCTTAAATGACTCTCCCATTAATTTTTTTTTCTTTCAATATGTCATACCCTCACCACACCGATACTAGATTAATAACTCATTCATATACTTACACTGACTGATACTTAGGAGGGAATTTAACCCTTGAACTAAGGGTTACACCTATTCCGCAGCTCATAGGCATCATTCCAAACTAAACTGGATTTTCACCAACTCAGTTTCCCTCCCCTTAATGTCCCTTTTCGAATCACATGGTACATGTGCCTGACAGACCATGATCCTGTTTTGTCTAAAATTATGTTTAATCCTCGCACGAATATCCTACATTATTGGCCTCATAATACCTCACTAACCCTGAAGTTGTCACCACTATTCAGGAGAAGTTAGAGGAATATTTCTGCCCAATTTCCCCTGAAGCTAGAGGAAATATTTGTTTCTTGATGTGTAGGCCGACGATCCAAAAGGTCTTTTCTGCATCGCAATTTAAGAGGGAAAGAACATGTGCACCAGCAGACTTGTATATAAGCAAGTTCTAGCTTAGTTATCTTAAATTCCATCACCCTTCACCATTTCCTCAAGAGGAGACCCTAGATTAGAACTGAATGATATGTTGACACGTAAAATGGAGAAAGCAATAGCCTGGAAACAATCTACTTTCATCTGGCAAATAAGCAATACCTACTTCCGGCTCACAACGAGGGCGCCAAACATTAAATACTATACAAAAAATATATAGGTCCAGCCAGGTCATCGCTCCTCCAACCTTAATAGTATTATTGGAAAATTGCATAGCCCATCAGAAACTCTATACGGGGCCATGAACTTCTTCAGTCTCACACAATTTTCTGCCCCAACTTCATCTACCCGATCTATCTAGAGCAGCCCAGGCCAACTTAAAATTCTGGCATAATAGAAGACGTGGATTGGGCAATTGAATGCCTCAAACAAGGCAAAGCCCCTGGCCCTGATGGCTTTACAGCTTGAGGCCTTATTCACTTAGACCGTATATACGCAGCTATTTAGCTGCATCAAAAAGAGAAAAAAAATAAAAATGTGAACCATCTGAAACCACTGGATTCCAATGTATTCATTCAGATGAACCATTTTTGGACACGTAAAGAAAAACAAAAAACGCTTGGATCATATAGGTCGCATCCAAAGATACGCAGAAAGTTCTAAGCAAGCGGAAAAAAGGGATGGGGAGGGAGTTACTCAGCATTCAACGCTGGGAAAATAAGACAGCTGGCTCTATTTAAGCATTAGCAGTCATTCCGATGATTTCTGCTGATCGATCCGATTTCCACGCTGCAGCGTATTTGTTTGCCGACACGCAGCAGCCACCCGTGTGAACGGCAGAAAATGCGCGGCTAAAGTTCGGGACTCGATCTTTGCAATTCTCCATTCATGCGATTTTATGGTGCGTATGGGCGACAGTAAAAACGCATACGGTCATGTGAAAGCGGCCCTATAGTACAAAAAATATTTGCCTCCATTTTAACCCTTTGCAATCCAATTTTGGATTCAGTGTTGCTAGAGGGCTTTGTCTTTCTGCCATTATACAATAGTGCTATCTGCTGGCTAGAGCCAGTACTGCGGTATATGTCATGCTGGTGAATCCACAAAGTGGAGCATTCCTCGGCAACATGGCAGCCTACTACCAGAAATGGTAGTACACTATATAGGACCATGGACCATGTTCATGGTGGAATCCGCATATACAGACCTGTCAATGAGCAAAATCCACATGCGGAATTCTGCTGCGTTTCCACACAGATTGCCATCAAGAAGTGACATGTCGGACTTCTGTATGTGGATTTTTCCCATTTAGTACACAGGACAGAATTTGCTACAGTGTCTCCAGTAATCATTCCGAAGCAGAAAGGCAGCGCAAAATCCACACCACTTGGTGCATTTTTTGACACTGAATTTGCAGAATTCTCCGCTCATTTGAAGTAGTGCAATCGGCACCACAAATAAGCTACTAAAATAGACATGCTGCTATAGATTTCAATTCCGCACCGCAGGTTAAATTCCACAGCAATTCAATGAGATTTTTAAAAACTCCTTCATTCCATTGCTGTTGTAAATGCCGCTGATTTTCTGTGTGGAGAGTCCGGGTGGAGAATCTGCCCCGTGTGTACATAGCCTGACAGGGCTAAATCCACATGCGGGTTTGCAGCAGAATAACCATGGATTTCTGCCACGGTTTTGCAGACGGAATCAAAGTGGAGAATTCTGCAGCAGATTTTGCCATGTGAACATTGTTAGGCTGTATTCACATGGGGAAAAGTCTGCTGGGAAGGGTCTGCAGTGCCAAGTCCCGATGGAATATCCCTGCCATGTGAACTTGGCATAAGGGAGCTTCACATGTGGCAGATTTTAATGGGGATCATTGGGTACAGATTTGATGCAGATCCACAGCGATTTTCACCCTTTCAATTTAATGAGGTCAAGTCTTCCATGGATTCGCTATAAAGAATCTGCACCAAGTCTCCTACCTGTCAACCTATGTAAAACTTTATTCTTGTTCTATAATTTCAGGTATTGGCAGGGTTCTAATAAGGGCATACATAAATACTTGTGCTGAAAAAGCACTTAAAGGGAACCTGTCACCTGCCCGAAGCATCATGAACTAACTTATGGTACTGTTGGGCAAGCTGACAAGGAGCCAGGTGTTGTATATATATTTTTTTATACTTGTCCGTTTAATGGTTCACTTGGTGCCCACCAATGAAGTCTGTGTGCTGGACAAAAATGTGACTCTTTTCGGAGTCTTGTGCACGCGCTCTCCCATTGACTTGTATTGGAGTGTGGGCGCACAGGACTCTGAAAAGAGTCACATTTTCATCTGGTGCATCAACTTTTGCAGTGGGAGCTAGGAAGGCTCCTTGTCACCTTGCCCAACAGTGCCATAAGTTAGTTTATGGTGCTTTAGAAAAGCAACAGTTTCCCTTTATTGTACGATTTGGACGTTTATGGCATTTCCAGAAAATATGCCATAAAGGTGTGATAGATGCAGCAAACTTATCAAGGCGTATGGCAGTCAGCTTTTCACAGAACAGTATTTTTATTTATATGGGAAATCTGTGGATTGAAGGGAGGATGGGACTGGCACGATAGGTGCGAAATGTGAATATTGGCTGCCATGGTGGTGTATACATTGTCCAGTAACCAGAATAGGTTCTATTTTGTATGCAAACTTGTGCTTGGAAATTCTCCCTCCGCCATTATATAGCCTATTAAACATACAGGGGCAGCTCTTGCCCCCCATAGACCGGTCAGGACCTACAGCATCATTACATGACGACATGTTTACCGGGCACACAGCTTCCCGTATAAATAACTTCATGCATGCTGAACCATGAATCACTGAGCGGACAAGCGGCCGTTATCTGGGTGATTCACAGGCGGCTCTGACAAGATGTGTACAATGGTTGTTAATAGAAGGAATACGGTCCTCATTTTCTAGCTCTTCATCAAACACTTGACGCTCGAGTTTCACAATTTACATAATAAACACTTAGGAAAAAGTAAAATCACGGCGGATTGTGCATCTGATTGTCCTGCAGATTTCAGGTTTATTATGACTGATATTCTGTAGAAGTATAAAACTGAAAATACCAGATACCGGAGCAACTTAAAGGGCCTCGGCTATCACTTATGAGCAGCATAAACTGCATTATGATGTTCAAAAGGTGAGGGAACGGGGAGTCCGGTGAGGGGTGTTACATACTTACCCGCTCCCCCATATCTGCACCGTTGTCCCTGAGAACTTGGCATGTGCACATTATGGGAGTCTTTTCAGATGGCTCTGTACATGTATGCTCTCTTTCCATCTCTATGGGAGAGTACAAGTACAAAGCAGTCTGGAAAAAGTCACTGTGCGCGGGCACCAAGCTGGCAAGACACAGCCAAGAACGGGTGACTGGGCGAGTATAAAACATACTGAAGGGGTCGACCAAGAAGAAGGTTGGGGTAGGTCCCGATCCACCAGGGGGGCTATTTGGGAAATGCCAGCATGAACAGGCAAAATGGCTTCTGTCTAGCTGGGAGTGATAGCACTTCTCTACTTGCGATACAGGAACCAGGCAGCCAATGTGTAGTGGCCCAGAGTTAACTGGGCCCCTCCATAAGTATGCATGTCTTTCTCTCATGTCATTGTATTGTTGGTGTCTCCAATATCTGTTCATTTGATGTGTATTGCACCTCAGCAGCACTGAGCGCGATAACGTCTGGGTTATGTCTGGAAGAACGTATCTTGTGTGTCACGTGATCGTGTGATATATATGTGTTTTGCAATGTGTAGTGAGAGAGTAGAGTAGTCTTCTTCTTGCAAGGGAGAGAGCTGGTTTTGCCAAAGTTTGAGTTGGAGTCTTTGGAAAAGAGAGACTTTTAGTGAGCAAGAGAGACTGTGCCTCATTCTACCAGGATCCCCAAGACGGAAGGGGCTGAGTGATGGCCTATTGTCTGCCCTGGGAGCAAATCACCCAGGCCTTCTCAGCACTAAAATGGAGAACAGAGAGAGAGCGAGAGGAACTGCCAGGCAGCGCTGAGTGTAACAACTAACAGTGAGTGTGGACCAGTAGAGAGCTGGAGGGAAAGTAAGGAGAGTTGCCAGGAGCAGAACCTCACAGATAACTGGGACTGTGGATTCGTCTACCATCCTGTAAATCCTCCGTCACATCTATATTGTGTTTGCACCAGTGTCCTGCTGGCTGACGTAAACTTTGTGAACTGTTGACTGTTTATTCACATAAACTAGCACTACCGACCGTTCCTGGTTTTGCTCAGAAAGTTATCCCTGTGTGTGGACTAGTTTATTTCAACGTCTGGATTCACTGCAGAGGACGAAATGGTGGTGTCACGAATGACAAAGAGGACTCTAAGGTAAACCGTGGATTGGGTTTTCCCTGTGAAACTCCCCTAGCAGTAATTTGGTCAGGTTCCGTGCTACCCCCCAGGGGAGGAGATAGCAGAGCCCCATGACAAGGCCCCAATCTACCCAGCTGTATCCTCGGCTGTGGGCCCGCACCTCGGACACTGCAAATACCCATAGGCCGGATTACACTGGTGTCCTATAAGGGCCAGACAACAACTGCAAACCCCAAGTCTGAGTCCTAAAACGATGGCTGCCTATCTCAAACTGGTCCTTGGCCAGATCCCAACCAGAGAACACAGGAACCGATGGGAGGAGCACCCACACACTGTGACCCTCTGATCCTCCTCCGCTCACTCGTTTCCTAAGAGTAAAAGAACCTCCTAACATACCAGCAGTAAACATAGTCCCCAAACATTCCCTCTTATATTCTCTCCCTGGGCTTCCCGTTTTCTTACCTTTGAGCAGCATAAACTGTTATGGTTCTCAAAAAGTGCTGACAGGAGCACTTTAAGTGTATGCTCACATGTAGCAGAAATGCTGCAGGATTTTCCACTGCGGATAATCTGCATCAAAATCTGCAGAATTTCCACAAGAGACAGTCATGGCTTGATGAAGGGGTCTGTGTGCATAGAAACACTTCGCCATTATCATTGTCTGTTACTTTGCTGTTTCTAATGATTAAATAATAAGGTAAAAACTACTACTATGGCCAGAGTTCCATGTGTCTCCATTTAACATCCAGATACAATAAGGTTCTTCACCATCACCAGGAGGGGGCTTCTGTGTTGATCATATCCCCCTCCTTCCAAGTAAGTTTTTTCCTTGACCATTGTTGTAACTTTGACTACGCTTTCTGGTACATGCTCTTCTTATGGCCTCATGGCCATGTCCGTGACGGACTCCGCCAGTGGAATATCACAGTGGAGTCAGTCACGCCCACTCCCCCCCCCCCAAAGCCCCTATACTCACCTCGCCAGATCCGCAGCTTGAATCCCATCCGGCGCGCATGCGCAGTACAGCACATGACACGCCGGCAGTGGGGGATGACGCGTAATTACGCAATACTTCCACTGTGCTCACAGCAGAAGTATCGCGTGACGGCCAGTTTCCATTGAATGGAAGCCGTTCGCGCGTTTATTCATGGTAATTAGAATATGCCGCGGTTTCTTTCACGCTGTAAAGTTACGCAGCATGAATATTGCGCTATTAGATTCAATAGAACCTAATAGCTGCGGCATAACTTACAGTCAGACTCCACAACATCCGTGAAGAAGTTTTTGCAGAGAGTTGGCAGGTTAAATTTGTGACTGAACTTTTAATGAAAATATCAAACGTAAAAAGGATTTCAGTCGTTTGACATTTAGACTAGAAGAACACATGAATGTACTCTTACTCTTGGCTTTTTCATTCTTCCTTGAAGGTCTCCACCGTATGCAGGATTTGTGTTCATCCAGATAGTAGAATCGCACCAACCCTTTGGAGCTACCGCGCAGTTTGATCATCTGAGTACCGGCTTGCATAGAACTCATACATCTTTCCACTGCAAAAGACAAAGCAGAAACACCACGTTACAAGATGCAGAGATACATTTACTGTAGCGAGTGACTAGTGAAGACAGCAAGTCAAAGGATTTCAATTACCGCTCTTAATGAAATCTTAATTAGTTTAATCCATCATGTTAAAATTACAGTATTAAGTTGGGTTTCACTCTGGGGTACTCACATGGGGCCAAATACCGCCCACCCAGGGAGGCCAATGGCCCGAAGATTTTGCTGGTAAAATGGGCAGTATGGCGAGCAAAATTGGGCAGCAACTATAGATGTGCAAAGTTTCAACCCCATGCAGTTACCACAGAGTGAAAACTCAGCCTTAAAAACTCTAGTCCTCATATACCCCCATTAGGTCATAATTCAGGGTTACACAAAAGAGAACACATGACAAGTCCTGATGCTCTCACAATAACTACTGCGCAAAACTAAGGAAACCCTGAAAATATGACCTGTACTTGGCATTTGGCAACTGTAGTTAAACATTGATCTAGCACAGAGCACAATTCTTTCTTGTTCGAAGGCCAAATTACCATACTGAACCACTCCCAAGGGCCACAAGGGTATTCCCATCTGAGACGTCTATGCATATATGCTATAATAAAATCAAAGTAAATCCACCTATTGGGAGAATGGGGGACACCTTTCTAACATATAGGGGACGGACCTAGACATAACTACAGTGCTCCCTTAGTACTTGTCTGTTACTGTTGTCCTGCTATGTGCTTCTCCTCTTCACTCTGACATGGAAACTACATGTGAGCAGCCACACATGCAGACGATTGGGGCCTTACAGAATGGCATTATGGACTGCATGTTGTGCACCCCTGATCTAGTATATTCAGACAAGGGCTAATGCACACAGAAGCCATACAGACACTACTACAGCGCTGTAGATCACTATGTACCACCATAGTTCTGCAGTGTGCATGAGGCCTTACAACGTATTTGCACTTTCAGGTGACTTTCCAGAATAAACTACCATGTATACATAATGTATAACACTATTAACAGCCATTTATAACCGGTTCCTGCATTTTTCACCAGTATTTAACCCTGCAGGCTGCATCTCTAGTTTTCACTTCTCTCTGGCACCACTTACAATAGAGGCAGGTCACACAGCTTATAAATTCCAGTTTATGATCTAAGAGTGGGTCTTCAGAAAGATTGGGACCAGCAAAGAACTGCAATTAGACCAGCAGATATGATACAAGTTTTCTTGGGTAAAAGGGTGGCACCAGAGGCGTAACTTGAAGCTTCTGGGCCCCAATGCAAAACCTGTAACAGGGCCCCCAACTATAATGCTTTATTCATAGTACTGGGCTCCCTATATGGAGAGGAGAGGCCTTATGGGTCCCCTAAGGCTCCTGGGCCCGGGTACACCCGCATACCCTGCATACCCTATAGTTACGGCCCTGGGTGGCACGAGTGTGGCAGAGTACAATGATAGACCCCATTTTAATTTGTCTCAGCCCCCCATCCTCTGTACATGCCCTGAAAATGCCTATACTGTAGAGTATTGATATGCGGGGCCAAAAATGAATGCAATTACCATTTTCAGCATTAAATGAAAAAAAAAAACCAAACAAACAAAAAAATACGGATCAGACACAACAAGACACCCAAAAAAAAAAAAAGAAGAAAAAGTGGAATTCCACAAGGACTGATTAATCATTAAAAGGAGAAGCAGTTACTGAGTAGGCTCGCTCATCTCTAAGAGGCACTATGCAGTAACCTATTGTAATAACTAATCCAGGCAAATCTATGCTGCAGCATTATACAGCCATTATTAAAAAGTCAACAATTCATAGCATTAACCCCTACCTGACCATAGAGAATATTAAGCACACAGCTCAGTCTTTCCTCCAGTTTGGGTTTAATTGATCTACAAAACTAGGTAAATAAAAAAAACTTCAACAAGATGTAAATTTATGCCAGTTTCACTTGACTGCTTTAATCTCCTCGATGCGTTCAGATGTTTGAAAACACAGCCGCTTCATGTGCCAGAACCTCAGTAGGTCGCAAAAGAATCACAGTGTTCAGCTCTTGGCTGAAAGCTTCCCGTACGGAAGCCAACGCGGCGTTGCTCTAAATGGGAGATGCTCTTAACTCCGCTAAACAGCAGCTTGGCTTCATGGACTCAGTAGGGAAGCGCAGAATTATAGATGTATTTCACCCCCAACCAGATCAAGGAGGATATTCATTATGCTGCAAAGTTTTAAATTCATTAGACATGAAAGCTCCTCACAATGGTGGGCGCACTCCATCTGTGCAGCGTGCCGTCAACTTGACAGCAAGTTACAAAACAAAGGAGCGAGCGCTGGCATATGTGAGAGATATACATTTATTATAGCGTTACTGAACAGGCTGTAGGAGGTTGGAGCTCAAAGGGGTTGTACCGGAATAGCAAGTTATGCCCTATCCACAGGACCGGGATAACGTGCTGATCGGTGGTGGTGGTGGTGGTGGGGGGGGGGGGTTGGTCCTCATCATTGGAAACCCCCGCCTATCTGGAGAACGAGGCTCCCGTGTCCCGCTCTCCTGTCACTACGGCGGTCACTTCTCTCCATGCAGTGACCTTATTCTGAAGGGAGCACTAGCCAAGCATGCGCAGTCAGTGCGCCATTTATTTTAATGGGTCTGAAGGAAATATCCAAAGCTGGTGCTGCTCTGCTATCTGTGCAGTCCTACTGAAAGTGAATGGAGCGCTGATGCACTTGCTTGGTTAGCGCTTGATTCAGTCTCCTCCTCAGTATTCTGGGATTAGTAGTCCCCCAGTGAGGAGAACAGAGGACTCCTGTTCTTGAGATTGGTGGGGGTCTCTTCAGTGAGATGCCCACCAATCAGCAAGTTATCACCTCTCTTTTGAATAGTGGATAACATTATATTTTGGTGCAAGTCAACTTTTTTCAGCATTCCTACAGGCAATTAAAGCAAACAGTTCCCAGTTTATTAAGAGCTGTGTGCTTTTTAATAAATTTGGTGCAAATCACTCCAACCATTTTATTACTTCTTAGCATGAAAAGAATAAGTGGAGTGAACCTGTGGAGGTGCCCAAAGTGAAGGCTTAGACTGCAGACATAAGTTTAAGGCTGTGGGTTCAAGGAGGTGCTGCCAGCCACAGATGTGTGTTACTGGTGGTAGGCATGGACTAGTGTGCAGACAGTAGTGTGTAGATAAAACACATGGTACAACTTTCCAAGAGAAGTGGAGGGTAAAAATGTCTTTATTGATGAATCTAAATAAAAATCAGCATAAAAATGTGTTCGGAGGCAGAAAGCCTCCTCTTCAGTTAACCTGGAGTGAATCCGTCAGACTGGTTCTTCCACATGCCATCATGGAGCCTGGACTTTTGCCCTAAGCAAGGTCAGCTGCCCACACCACTCTGCTGTCATCACCCCAGCTGACTGAAGAGGCTGTCCACCTCGAAATACGTTTTATGGCAACTCATCAGTAAAGTTTTCATCCTCCTTTTCTCAGCTAAAGAACATCTGTGGAAGGTTGTGCCGTGTGCCAAACTGTTCTGTACACACTAGTGTCTGCACCTTACTTGGCATGGCATAAGATAAATCAGTCTTAGTAAATGTTGGCTGTAGTGTTCAACAATTAGATATTACAGGTGTAACCTTACAGCAATAGGAAGCCATGATATCTCCCAGTTACACAGAAGTGAATTGGGCCATAGAGGTTGCTCAACTTTTCCTGTTAAAGGAGTTGTGCTTAGTTAGAATGCTTTCCCCAACCAAAGGATAGGCGATAACTGATTGGTGAGGATCAAACTGCTAGGACCCCCATCGATATCAGAAACAGAGGTCCTAAAGATCCACGGCTGAATGAAGCAGATGTCATGCATGTGAGAAGGGCCCCTGGGTGGATGGAGGGGGTCACAGGCAGGTTGTTTCTTAGGGGGGCCAGCAGAGACTTTCATTATGGAGCTACTAGCTGTGGCAAGATAAGACAACATTTAACCAACCATTGAGGTAGAAAACAAAGCACAGTGTTGTTCTAAGGGCTGAGTGGGAGTGTAATATATATATTATATATACATATACACACACACACACACACACACACACACACACACACATATATATATATTATACATACACACATATACACAGTAAACCCTTCAGTAGCATTGCTCTAAAGTAAAGCGGTTTTCAACTAAAGTCGATGTGTCAGGGCAGCGATGGTCCCTCAAATAATTCAGTATTGTTATTGTTTTTGGTATTAAAGACCAGAGTTATTCTCTATTACATGAGCTTGGTGTTTTTTGGAACGTCTAGAACTATTAATTGGATTTACATTAATTCCTATGGAAATAATGTCCTCAACTAACATCGATTTCTACTCAAGTCTATTGCTTCCAAACAGATTAATGACCTTAGTTGAGGTTCTACTGTAATTGAATTCAAATTGGAGGGGTGGACTCTGTTGTGAATCTACACCAGAATTCTCAACTGTGTAGATCTTGATGCAAATGTTTTCAGCTATAGAGAATCTCTAGGAAATCAGGGTCTGTTCACACATGCCGAATTTTGGTACAGATCTACACCAGATTTCACCCTTCCAGTTGAAAGTCTGCTGCAGATCTGAATCAAAGACGGATTGTGATAGAGAATCACTGCAGAAAATCTGCTATGTATAAACACCTCCCTATATAAGATCACAGATCCCTTCCCATGTCTCAGGGGGATAGTTATAATGGTTTTTACTGGCAAGTGTCTTCACTAGATCAGTAATCTAAAGGCACAGCAGATGGGAGCTATTAAAGGGGTTATCAACCAACCATAGGTGGGAGGAATGTCCATGGCCTATAATGCTTCTGCACTGAGCCTTCCATCTCCTTTATTATAAAATACACACACACATACACAATCTATCTATGTAGATGAATTTGGGGGGGGGGGGGGGGGGGAATTTAGAGCCAATGACTAGTTTTGTTTGTTTTTTTATTAATTTTTTTTTCTGGAGCACTGAAGAGGGAGGGGGTATACTGTGGGGGAGAATATACTGTAGGAGAGAGATATATACTATGGGGATGTATACTGTGGAGGGACATCGTATGAGGGGAGATTTATACTATAAGCAATGAAGAGTGCACGAAAGGAGATATACCCTATGAGGGATTTCTACTGTGAAGGGAGATCTATACTGTGGGTGACGGAGATGGTACTGGTGGAACGAGTGGTGATCCTATAGAAATAGATGATATTGGTGATGAATACAGAGGTGGAAGAATCAATGGGGTCCCAGAGTTTGCAGCTCCACTAAATACAAAATTATCCCCTACGCTGTAGATGGGGTATAACTTTAGAACACCTCGGCACAACTCCTTTAAGGAATGTGGGAAAATAAATCTACACTACCCGATCTATGGACTGTCTGGCTTTGCACCTCAGCCCTGTTTAAAGGGGTTCTTTCGCAGTAGAATACTGATGACCCATCCTCATTGTCAATCATTGTCCATTCATTACATTTAGTTTGTAGCAGTATGCTGACTGAAGTGCCTGATTATTCATAGGAGACATGACACAAACTTTTGTTATCAGACTAGAAATCATACTATTTCAGCGGCTGTGGAACGAGAACTGCCAACATGCCATATAAGCCAGAAATATTAGTTCTTCAGCAGGAGTTGTACCGGTTACTCGCTCCCGAAACCGCTGCTGACTCAACACCTCTCCTGATAACCTTGTATCGGAAGCCCTGACTCTCATTGTTCTTGTATGGGGTTGAGGTGGTAAAAGACAAAAACCATTAATCTTCGAAGCATCCCGAGCACAATAGAAGCAAATAAATTAATTCAATCTGTCAAAAAGTCCCCAGAGATCAGCTTTGTTCTCCGCTGAATTATAGCAAAGGTGTTCTGCATACGGTCTCGAATGTGTGAAATTTATAAGGCTTCACTGTGACTCTATTAGATGAAATATATCACAAGAAAGTAAAAGCAGCCACATTTCCATAAATGCAAAAGCTCATTCCCAACATACTGTGCAAAAAAAGTGTTCTATCTGCAGCACAGGCAGGAAAACTCATGCTTGGCTATGAACATCTAAAGAGGAAGCCCAACTCAAGGTCATCATACGATGGTCTGTGGGCCTAGCCATCCAGGTCTCCCATCATCAGTGACATCCTGTGAACCTGCCTTGGGGCTTCTACATTAGGACAGGTTTACGGGGCATCATCAGATCTTCTACCCGGGTGACATCACCTGTCAAACGCTGGATCGGTGGTCTGGTGCCATGAGGAGTATATTAATTTTATATAGTTTTTGGTAAAGGGAGCCAAAAAAACCGACATAAAATTCACTTATTAAAAACCCCTTTAAGGAGTAATGTGGGTAATGTACAGTATTTATATCCTCTAGTTAAATTTATATCGCTTCATTTAAGCTTTAAGAACAGGCGTCTCCCATTGCTACACCATGAAACCTGATGACCAGTAAATATTAGTCTCTTTGTAGGAGCCACCAAGGGGATACCAAGTTGCCCTATAAGTGTATACAAGTTTAACATGAAGTCTGCAGAGGAGATACATTAGCAAAAATGTCAATATGTCCTCTAGCTGTAAAACTTCCAGAAAATAGCCCTCAGGAAAGCTGGCGGTTACCCAAATAATCATCCTACAATAGCAAATGCACTATGGAGGTATAAGGGGGGGGGGGGGGAGAGGAGTGTTATCTTTACTCCTCCTAACTTCTCAACAATTGAACAGAAGATATTTAAAATACTGTTGCTTTAATGGGGGTGGTACTGGGATAGGGAAAGTGGGAGAACTAAGGTTTTGAGTGTACAGAGTTGGAGCAGCAGCAATACGTACAGCTGTCTGGGAATCTCTCCCTGGAGGCATGGAGAAGCATGTGCAACAGCTGGGCCATACAGACTGTGAACAAGTGATAACGTACGGGCCGTACATCACCAGCATAGGCGTATGTATAGGGGGTGTGGTCACACCTGGGCCCTGGAGCCCTAGGGGGCCCATAAAGTCTCTCTTCTCTTGCAAACCAATACCATCAATGTAGCTTCATAGCTGGGGGCCCAGTTCCAGATGTTGCACTGGGCGCCAGCAGCTTCATGTTACGCCTCTGAACCAGGATACTAAAACCAGAGTCAGAATCTCCAGACTGCCTCCAGTTTTTCCTGCACTCCCATCCTGCCTTGGATTAGGGGTAGGGGTTTATTCAAAAGGCGCACATAAAATTTGGGCATTCAATACGCAGTTAACAGAACCTATTGATTCCAATGGGTCCATTCACATGAGCATACTTTGCTCATGTAAAACAAATACACAACATGTTCTATTTTCGTGTGCATTGCACATGAACCTAGCACAAAGTAATTCAACGTAATTGCCCATTGAAATCAACGGGCGCATGTTTTTTGCACGTGCCTGAAACACGCAAGCATGAAAATACAGTTAAACATGCACAAAATGCAATGCCTATAGTTGCAAATACACAGTGCACTTGCCCATGTGAAGCCTGATTAAGGTCACAGAAAGCGAGTCGTCTCATCAGGAACACAGATCCTAAAGTGAGAGCCCGCCATGTTGCTCTGTTGAATAAACAGTTCCAGTTATCAGCACAATCCAGCAGACTGAATCCTTTCCAAACACACTGCTGTGCAACCCATGTGGTTGAGTGCAATTTCTAACCAATCCTCCTGCAGATCCAGGATCTGCGCTGTATGGGGTACCAATGCTGATGGAAGGAGAAGTAAGAGCGCCCTCAATTACGGGAGTGTGGCGGGGAGGTGAACCTTTGCAGTCCAACACACGGTCATTGGCTACTAACCCTTCTACAGAGGTGCTGCTGCTCCAGAAAACTGCTGTGGCGTTGGGTTCCGCATCTTACTCCTCAGCACCAACATGTATATCTGGGGAAGGTTTAACCATCTGGCAAGTCACTTAACAACATGGTGTTGGATTGGGGCCACTAAAGCTTTTTACCAGCAGGGTCCTACATTACTTTTGCTACGAGACCCACTTTCTTCTTCTCCAAGCCAGAGCCTTAATTTACTTTTTGAAATGCAACCAAAAACAATTTACCTTTGAGTACTTTTGACTTTGTTATCACATAGAACCAGATGTCCACATCACCCATATTCCTCTTGTACTAAATGGGAAGCGCCATTGCAAAGAGATGTATTTAATGAAATGCTACAAAGACACATGCTTGTTTAATTATAAGCACTAACGGCGAGCACATAACTACAGGAGATAGTGAACAGCTGTCCCCGGCAACATTACATAAAGTGGGCGTCAGGAAAGGCATCAATCCAATTTGTACTGCAAGCGCAGTCCCAATATATACAATGACTTGGAAATCAGGACCAGCAAAGGGAAATATGCAGCTTTCAGATTGGGGAGTAATAAAAGTTGTGAGTAGTAACAATGCTGTATTTCTCCATCTTCAAAATATGCAACTTATACAGGAAGGTAAGATATAGAAGTAGGTAAAATATCGAGTTAAGAGGAATGTTAATGTTTTATTGTGCTCATAAAACAAGATTCCAAATGTTTATAGTAGCCAATACAAACACAAGTCAACGTAAAAGCATAATTTATAGGAAAATATGTCTCAGTATTAATTGGCATTTTTATTACTTCCCATTACAAAAAATGCTGCATGCTCAGTTCTGACCCTGAAACGCCGAATGGTCACCTTATTAGAGACCAATTTAATAGGTCCTTGAACTCCCTTTCGCCTTCAGAACTTGATCAAGTTGTTGGGTGGTCAAAGAAAACATTCCCCACACCACTCCTCCTCCTCCACCAGCCTAAACTGTTGACACCCAACAGGAAGGGTTCATGGATTCAAATTCTGACTTCCACCAGCATAGTGTAACAGAAATCGGGATTCTTCTGACCAGGAGATGTTTTTCGACTAATCAGTGACTCAAGTCTGCAGGTATAGCTTCTCTAGAACAACAATGAGTTGTACATTCAGACACATTAGTTGGAGCACCAACGTTGTATTAAATTGTGAGTTTGACGGTGCACCACCTGTTCGCCAGAATGATTCTTAACATCCCCTCTAAACCCCTTTTGTTGAGGAGTTTATGTCCATGTTCATTCTTGCTGGATGTTTTACTTTGATCACACATTCTCTGTAATCCCCACATCTCTGCACAAGAAAACCCCACAAACTTGGCAGTGAAATCCTGGCCCTGGATAGTCTAGCACAGATGACCACGTCCCATTTGCTCTAAGGGCTTTTCACACAAGTAATATTTTTGTGCAAGTTTTATGCGTGGTCCAAAAAAACTCACAAATATGAAATCCATGGTTTTGACTTGATTCATTTACACTAGCGAGGAGGGGGTGGGAAAGTGCAGCATGTTCTATTTTTGGGTGCCCATCATTTTCTATGAGACCTCAAAAGACATCACATGGTGCTCACATGCCGTGCGATATGATATTTCCCATTGAAATCAATAGGAAAAGACTTGCAATCCTTTGACGTGTGTGAGGATCGCAATTTCACAAAAGTGATGATATGCTTTGAATCAAAACCGCTTTGCATCACCATAAAAGAATGCACTTTAGCAAGTGCGATATTGGATCGAGTTTCTTGGCCAGATATCACGCTCGCCCCGGTATAGCTTAATGTGCATTCACAGCTAAACTAGTCCACGGAAAGAAACCTACTCCCTTGATTCTATGCTTTACTGTGGGATCACGGGTCTAGTTTCCATAAGGCAAGCTCCAATCGTGAAACACCAATGCCTTTAATAAAGTGGTTGGTTAATGCATATTTTCGAGTAGATAACTTTAAGACCATGAGAAATCTCCTGGAAGTCCTCCCACATGTGTACAAGTAACCCAACCACTCTTCTGACATGATCACCTTAGTAAATATCATATTTCATTACTCCTAAAACAACGTTGGAGGATCTTTTCTTAGAACTGCATCATCATTTATCGCTTGTTCCTTTTGGAAGTTTACATATAAATTGATACACTCAACGAAGATCAAATAGAACCCCCTAGCGATCCAAGTCCGGTTAGTAAAACCGCAGACTTTGAATGTTGCGGCCATATTAACCCTCTCCAATCCACTGTTTGACGTCTGAAGACATTCTGATTGAAGGCTGTACAGCTCTGATGTTAGAGGACATCCGGCAGGGTATTCTTACTATATATTACTGGCCGCTCTGTTGTTGGGGGTCTCTCAGACATGTCACATACCGCAGTACTGGCTCTAGCCAGCAGATGGCGCCATTGTATAATGGCAGAAAGAGAAAGCCCCCTAGGAAACCCTGAATCCAAAATTGGATTGCAAAGGGTTAAACACATTCTAAAGGATCATTCTTTAGGAAGTTAAAGTAGAATGGTTGTTATGCAACTGTTCTTCCAAAAGATCCCGGCGTTGGCATCCGTTTCCTACAACGATGTAGTCAGTATTTCGAGTGGTACCATCTGGCAGTATTGCGGTTTTCTGATTTATGCCAGGAAAGCTAGGTAGACAGGTAGCATCTGCAAATCTTTCAGGAGTAGAAACGAGTTAGAGTTATGAGACATTAAAAAGAAATAATAAGGTAAAACAGCAGAAGGTTATTAAAATCACATTCTGGAGTTCTTTACCATGCCAGCTGTTGAAAGAATGACTTTTCTCAAAAGACCGAATCTCTCCTCTCCTCCAGACTCCGCTCTACTACAATTTACTGTAACTATTTCAATATCTAAAACGCGTGAGTTAATAAACTTCTTTAAACAGATTCACAATATGAAAACAACCGAGCGATCTCTCTTCTCAATGGGCTGAGCAATACAAATCCAGAGCGCAATATTCCAATATTAGGTGAAGCCGCTGACTGCAGAAATTGGAGGGTATTAAACAATAGAGCTCTCAAACAAGTGAGATATATTGTGGGCACATTGCAATTCATTTTCTTTATTGCATTTTGGAATAAAAGGCAGCATGCTCCTCTGGGAGGCGCTCATACATGTTAGAACGATTTGCTTAAAATTTGCATAATCCTGTGTCCCATAATTCCATGCACTAGAGCAGTTCTCAATTAAGGCACAACCTATGGCTGCATTCACACGAACGTATATCGGCTCGTTTTTCATGCCGAACCGATATACGTTGTCCTCATCTGCAGGGGGGGGTGGGTGGAAGAGCCAGGAGCAGGAACTGAGGGAGAGGCGGGGCGGAGGCAGGGCTAATTATCGGAACTTAGCCCCGCCCCATCCCGCCTCCTTTCATTGCAAATAGTGCACAGGGGCGGAGAGGAGGCAGAGAGGGGGCGGGAGCTCAGTTCCTGCTCCTGGCTCTTTCACCCCCCCTGCAGATGAGGACAACGTATATCGGCTCGGCGTGAAAACCGAGCCGATATACATTTGTGTGAATGCAGCCTATGACTGTACATCCTAAGCATCCTCTTTCAGGAATGCGATACCAGAATTGTCAGAAGTAGTGCAATACCGAATAGTAGGAGAGAGATCTCTGCATATTACACAGTGTAAACCTGCTCGCATGAATAAGTCCTAGCGGCATGTTAACACTGGGCAGGTTTGCTGCAGAATGTTGACAGTAGACATTCCACAGCTGAAAGTCTGCAATAAAACTTGCACCATTCCGCAGCGGATGTCAGTTTCTGCACAGATATTGCACAATTTTTTTTCCACAGCATGTTTGAGATTTTGAAAATCTCATCCACTTTGCTACTACTGTAAATGGTGCGGACTTTCATTCTCAAGGGGCTGCAAAGCAAACCTGCCCTGTCTGAACACGCCCTTACAGTGTCTGGTCATAGCCGTATTCGCAGCAATTGTGCTGAACCCACAGTAGTCCCTGTATGCAACTACCGCTCCATTCAATCTTCACATCAATGTAGGTGGGTGCAGCAAAGGAGGTGGACACGGGACCCTCGTTCTTAGGATCATAGGGGTCTCAGCAGCTAGACCACCCACCAATTAGACTTATCACCTATCCTATGGATAGATTTAAGTCAACTGTGGTGCAACCCCTTTAAGGAAGATCTATATGGATGGTGGTTTCACATTTTTTCCCCATCTATGTTCTTCCTGTTCAGTTTATATTTGCCATATAAAACATTCCAAAAGTGATCTGGAAGGCCCCCTGTCCACGGCAGTGATTTCGCCGGCGAATTGCCCCGATTCTCTGCGGTCAGCCTATCTATCAGAATAGGCTGACCGGGGAAGATTCGTCTGCGGCTCCAGCTCTTGGAGCTCCGCCGCGGGATACTGCAACGCCCGTGGACAGGGGGCTGAAGAGTCAGGTGAAGCCTTCCAGTGATTGCATCATAAACAGACAATCTGGCTGGGATGTATATGGTGCATGCAGAACACATACATTGAAACTTCTCTTTAAAAACACATCAGCTCTCTGCTAAAAGTGTGAAATAATCCTTAAATGACTCTGTAGTTTTATAAGCCACTCAGAATTCAAATTGCAGGTGACAAATAATAAATAAAATGGGAAAAAAAAAGAAAAAAGCTTTTCTAGGCAAGATAAAACACTGGAGTGTTTTTTATGGCTTGCTTTGCTTAGTAAATTTATACTTCTGCTGTTTTTAAGATCCCAGCATGACAGAGATGTGCATTACCTTGTATAACAAAGCCAGAGCGGGAGGGAGCATAGAATCCAATATGATCCAGTTTTGTTCTATTCTCTTGTCCATACTGAGGGATATCGATGCATTTAGTATGCCTTAGAAAAACAGGACCGAATGACTGACATTTACTTATCACTTCCACCCCACCTTTTTTTGGAATGTAGGTGCAAGATATACGACCCTAATCATTCATTTACCATCTATATTCAAATCACTCATGTCATCTGCGCCTCAAAAACATCCACAGAATCCGCCTCTTTCTGTGCAAAAAAAAAGCAAACACTGTAACTCGCTATCATTGGTCTTCGCATCATTAAACTCTCCCCTCTACAGTCTATCCTGAATGCAGCAGCCAGGCTTATCTTTTTGCCCAAGCACTATACCGTCCCCTCCACCCTGTGGCGGTCACTACACTGATTGTCGGTCCGCTGTAGAATGTAACTTAAGCGCATCACTCTCATTCATAAAGCACTTTATAGTGCTGCACCGCCCTATACCTCCTCCCTCTTCTGTCTACCACCCTGGTCCAACTCCCTGCACTGAGCATGGGGTCGGACCCGATGACCAGTCTATGATTCTACGGATGTTCTTTTCTGCTCACGACCTTACACTCACCAAGTTCCTACATAATCCTAAACACCTCTTCCTCCTGTCTCCAAGATTTTTCCCCAGCTACTTCAGTCCTCTGGAACGCGCTACCCCAGACAACCAGCTTAATTCCCGATAACCACACTTTTAAACATGCCCTAAAACACATCTTTTTAAGGAGGGCTATCCCATCCACCAACTCTTCTCTATTTACCCTTCTTCTATATTTTCCCATTAACCAGATCCACTTATTCAGCAGTACCCCCACACTCCATATCCATACATACACCAGATTGTGCAGCTTTCTACTAACCTGTTCAGAAAAAAAAATAAACAAACATCTGGACCATTGAATAAGCACTTCTACCCTGTGCCACCTCTATTCCTTCTTAGATGGCAAGGTCTTGTGGGCAGGGCCCTCAATTCAATTGTTCAAACTGTTTATTATCTTAACACATATAATGCTGGATTCTGTCTGTATATGTATCCACCGATTGGTAAAGTGCTGCTTAATATGTTGGCACTATATGAAGATTACTACTACTACTGAAAAGGGGCAGGAATGAGCAGTCACTGTCAACACAATGACAATAGAAGATGTCCAGTTGTAAACAATTGATGGCCTCACACAGTAGATTAGCAGGGGTCTTGCACCTGGGAATCCCATCAATCAGTTATTCGCCAGGCTAGTGCACTTATGCAGGATGATTTCTGCAGGAAATACACAGCTTGTTCCCACTACAGTGGCCAGGCTTGGTATGACAGTCAAAGTTCTCATTGAAGTGAATGAAAACTATGTGGTAGAAATAGAGCAGTCAGCTCTGTGCATGAGCACACTGGCCTGGAGAACAGCTGATCATGGAAGGGTCCCAGGTGGTAGACCGCCAATCTACTATTGATAGCTTATCCTTAGGATAAGCTATCAATACGTTACTACAGGATATCCCTTTAACCAGATTTACAAAAAGGTTTCATTAGTGATCCTCTCAAATTGAGAGGAATTATTTCAGAGGCATACAAGTATGCTTCTATGAGAATGTGCCCAATGTGCTTTCTTATTAAATCGGAGATGCCTAGTGGTATGGCAGCTGTATTCTGGACATGTGCAACAGTCATAGAGCCGTCTGCATGAGCCCTTTGGAAAAAGTTTTATATCTGATCATACCAAATTCAAAATTTCCTGAAAAACAGCTGATTGGGACGTTATGGCCGCTCTCACACTGCACCATTTGGTATCAGCATTAAGTCCAAACCAGGAATGGGTCCAAAACATGGAAGAAAAGCAAATCTTTCCTTTCCACCTTAGATTCTACTCCTGGATTTGGTTTGGTTTGCAGAATACTAACCAAAATATGCAAGTGTGAAAGTGGCTTAAAAGTACGAGAAGTCTTGTAATCGAGTTCTCCCAATAGAATACATTAGAAGGATTACTTTGATTAGAACTAAAATCCCTATACAGATGCTAGTTTAAATGTGCCATCGTCAGTGCTATATTATGAGCGCTCCCCCCCAGGTCTATAGAGTTAGTGGAGAAACATGACTAATCGAATAATGAGACTTAATTCTTTTTATAACGGACACAAAGGAGGTCCAGCATGGAGTACATACATATCACTGATATACTTCACCAGAGACTGGGACCCTTCTAGGTCAATGATGGATCAGATCTGGCCAATCTCTGCTCAGAGCACATTCATAACTTAATTTGATTTTCAAGGCAAGTCTATATCTAGTCTGTAGGCGTCTCCACAGCAGAGACAATTATACATTAATTAGGCAAAGGTCTGCAAGATTAGTTTTCTGTAATGTAAAATTAAATTTCTCACTTCTAGCCACGTACTTTTATCAATGATCACAAATAGCCACCGTAAAATAGAAGTAAGGCCTCCTGCACATCAGCGGAATCCGGCTCTGGCAGCAGCGGTGTCTGCGCGTACCTGTCAGTCAGCAGTCTTTTCTCTACTGCGGATGGATATGGCGGCTCGCCATCTCGTAAGCGCAGTACAGATTTTTTTTCCCCCGGCACCTTCGCTAGGCGATGGGGCGGAATCCGCGACCTGTCCACGATGTTCATTATGGACGGGCCATGAGCAATAGTCCAAAAATGAAGTCTGTCACATCAACTGAATATACTGGTAAGTGTCCGATGGTATAGGGAACCTATTGTTCTCCATTGTGTTTCACTGCAGCCTCATCCTGCAGGTATAGGCTGATATTTGTGTCATTCGCTATTTGTAAATTAGGAGGTGGACAATCCAATAGGTGGTCCACCTCTGTCTGCAGTTAGGCTACTTCTGCAGCACCATCTATTGGAAGGCAGCATTCCTGGAAGTCAACGTTAGACAAGCCTTAATACAAGGACTAGGAATTGTAAGCCAAAGCCAGAAAAACCATACACAGACAGCAGTTTGGGGTTGATTGCCCATCAGTGTGCAGAAGGTTTCTGGCTTGGCTAGTAAAAGGCCTATAGATTTGGGTCAGGAAGGGTATAGTTTCTCCTTGAGTTATTGTTCTATCTATCTTTCTATTTGCATATTTCCCAGAGATGCATGGATGGCCGTATAAATTGTCTCACAACTCCTAGGTGCTCTCCTTGGGGAAAAAAAGAATACTCTTCCTGACCCATGACCATAAGCCTCTCACTAGCCAAACCAGAAACCTACTACACACTGAGGAGGGGCAATCACCATGAAACAGCTTTTTGTGTATAGTTTCTGGCTTTGGCTTACAATTCTTGGTCATTGTTTTACAACTTGTCTAAAAAGTTTAACATTGACTTTTAGAAATGCTGCAGAGGTATTGGGTACTATTGTATATTGACACCACTGGACGTTTAGGGTTTGACAGGCCTTAGATATAGGAATGCCCCGGTCATGCCCCTAGCTGCTGATTGGCTGCATTGTTGTCTGGGCAGCACAGCTCTGAGGCAGAGAGTAGCGTAGAAGGCGTTTTTGCTGAGATGGAGGGTTAGGATTAGTTTCAGTGTTAGGCTTCTATTATCAGGTGTAAACAGCTAATGTAAGCCTAACAGTTAAACTAACCCTAACCCTCCATCTCACACAAACTCCTTTAAAACCACCTTCCCGGCCAGCACCACTGCCGCCAGGACCTTGCCACCCTTGTAACGAATGTCCCCTGCAGTGTGAACCCCCAACCCCCCGTGCCGACACCACCAGCACTGAAGGAACAAAGCGCAGGTGAGTGGTAGCACCTGGGGGGCCCTGCACCCTTGAGGAGAGAGAGGATCAGGTGAGGAGAAGACACATCGCCGAGGTGGGGTGAGTGACGGCTGTGCGTCAGACAGTGGCAGCGCTGACTGGAGCAGGCATAGGGCCAGGAGCAAGTGATGGCAGTAGTGGCGACAGGACAGGCCAGGGGTGAGTGATGGCAGGAGCGCCGAAGGGACCAGCAAGAGGGCCGGGGGTGAGTGATGGTACAGGGAATTCAGGAGCGGCAACTCCAAATTTCCCACTCGGCCAGGGCACAGCAGCAGGAGAAGGGGCGGAGGGGACCAGAACAGAGTTGCTGGAGAGCGCTCACAGCCAATCAGAACCTGGTTGCATCACCAAATGTCAACACTGCTGTATTATGTCCACACCCCGAAATTCCGGTGGTGACACAATACAACAGTACCAAGGTATTGTTCCATCTTCTAATTTAAAACACTGTGATTCGCCACATTGAAGAATAACCTCACTATGGCTTCCCACAACCCACACTGAAATTACCCACAAACCGTAATTGCAGCGCAACTGCTATTCACCAACTGATAAATATTTTTTTAAATCCCCAAAAATTCTTTGTCAGTGAGAAGAGAGATTGCAGAATAAAAGGAAATGAACTTTTCATACTGAATACGAAACATTATACAGCAATTAAATGATTTTAAGAACTAAAAAAGCCCTAAAAGACAACAAAAAGCCCTAAAGAATAAAATATTTAAATTAAAAAAAAAAAAAGATTCCCTTTAGAAGCGACCTATTTACAAAACCCTGCACAATGGCAGGTAGCTCATCTGCTGTATTATCTCAGGCGTCATTTGGTTTTGGCATTGTTCTGTATGCCAGGCAGCTTGTGGTAGGCCCGGCTCCAACATTTTAATCACCTTACAGTATAATTTCGCAGCTACCTCAACTAGAGACAAACAAGAGCACAGAAAATGAAAAAAACAAGAGCATGGTGTCAATAGGTATAGGTTCTGGTATACATATATTGGAGCTTAGAAAATTTTTCTTTGAAGCCCTGGGGAAATTACTTATCAGTTTGTATTTACTGCATTTTATAGACTTTGGAAATGTAATTCAAATGTTTATAGGAACAATAGTGGGTGTCTGGCAAGTCCCAAAACATTAAGAAAAGATATTTGAGAGTACAGTTTTGCAAGTTGAACCAGTAGATCTCTGTTTTAGGTCTGAAGACTTTACTAAAACTTGAAGTAAGCTTTTATCAAAACAGGGTTCTACTGCTCAAGACTAGACCTGTACACTGGTGTACAACACCAAGAGCCATAAAAGCCCTGTATAACACTCAGTGTTGTACCCCAATTTTAGGTATTTTTGGTGAACTTTTGGTTCAGTTCGAACTGATTTGGAATCTACTGAAGTTTTCTCTATCGGATATCCTCTAATCATGAACTGTGGGGGAAGACTTGAGGACGGAGGTTGAGACAATGGTCTGGATCTGAAAACCCGCCCTTAATGTCCTATGTTCTCTAAACAGGAAATGATGCCTTATGAGCAAGTCTCCTATTTTTTCACAGATTTGCTCATTTATATTCCCAGGAATGAAAGCTTTGCACACAAGGCTGAAGCTTAACTTTGTATTAAACAAACATTAAAAAAATAAGTTTTTACACCGATTTCACAACATTTTAACTTTTATGTAGCACCGTAAAAGTGCATACTGTGCTGATGCGCCACTACTGCATGTACATCAACGGTAACTGCCAGGAGGCGCCGGGAATTCAAAATTAAATTCAGGTGCCATTCAGCATCACAGATCATCCACATGTGGTTAGAGGAGATCAACCACAGCATTTACAGACACCCTAATAGCGGAATACTCTAGGGTTCTATGCCGAGTGAACTTTAATTCAGTAGAACTGTGGAGTCTGGGCATTGTGCTTGTACTACAGATACTAAAATCTGTATTCTGGCAGTGACCAGCAAAAGCAGCTGCCTCATGAACCTCCTCATAAAAGACTAGAATTGGGCCATTCACCCAAAAGTGCACACAATCTTAACAGCTTAAAGTGTAATGGCTGCTGTGTCTTGGGTTGAGGGCTTACATTGTGTGCAGTCATGGTGTTTAAAAGCCTGGGTCTGCCTGAAGTCCAGACATAGTCCAGGAGTCCGGGCAAGTCCCTGAGCTCGTCTCTAACTTGGCTGGAGTCTGTGAACTCAAGAACTCGCCATCTATTCCACATTATGCTTGAACTCAAATTGGTTAAGTAGTAGCAAACAGTGATAAAGTCTTTGATAATGGATACAAATCAACTCGGAAGTTTTACCAGTGACCCGAAAAGGAAATGGGCATGGAAGCAGGATTCCCAGACACTGATAAGAGTGATGTGGAGGAGGAATAAGCTGTCTCTAGATACATGGGAACCTAGAAGTAGTCTACCTGTGAGTCTAATAGTCCATCAGGTGGCATCTAGCAGCACGAGGGGTGCAGAGAGGTTAGTCTCGTCCGCTGCAATGCAATATCATGCACCAAAAGCAATCGACATTTATAGCCCCGGGGACACAGCTGACTTGTCATGCTCTCTGAACATAACCACCACTCAACATGGCGCCTTACCATTTTGGTTTCCTCTGTTTGGGAACCCTCCCCTTTTTTTACAAAGGTACAGGCATGAACAAACTAACTAAATCTTTAACAAATGGTGCCCAACCTATATAAGAAATAGGGGCACACCCCATTACAAGTGGGAGAGCGTCCTGTGGGCCCTCCAGACATAACTCATATGGTTGCACCATTGGGCACCACCCTTGGTGTAAATGGCCAAAGAACATTTGGGGAGGGAAGGGAACCATTATTCTGTATTGAATCTCCACTTCTTGCCTGAAGCTAGCCCGAGTTTATATGTTAAACAGCCACAATTCTCATGCAGGATTCACATCTCTTCCATTAATAGTGGATGAAAGCATTTTAGCAGTCTGCCAGGAATTTATATAGCATAGAAAATGTTTACAAAGACCACACTAATGTGCGACATAAACAGAGCTCCACAATCCCTACGGAGCCGTCGCTTCGTTTGTTTTATTGGTCATTTCACAGAATCTGAATGCGACAGACATCATTATTCCAGACCTATTTAAATCCATGAATAGATAAATGTGTAAACGAGCTCAGATCATATTCAAATAGGTTCTCTGGAAGCCAAAAACACCGAGAGGTGAAAACCTGTACCATTACACTCTGCATCTGGGAATCTAACCGCTCTGCACTTCCAACCCGTCCGCATGATGCATGCAGTAATAATCAATAACCCCGTAGTAAGAGAAAACTGGGATTATTCTAGAGGAATAAGTTATCAAAGCCTAAAGAAAAAAAATACATACACAGCGGAGGTAACACTGCCAAGAAGAATTATACCACCAATTAAAAAAGGTTTTCTCTGCAGGATAGAACCTTAAAGATATACATGCACAAACAAACAAGTATTCTAATATACACCAGTCAGCTGCCGCTGACAAATTAGGACGTCAATAGTTGTCACAATGACAACACTGGCACCTGTCAAGGGGTGGCATATATTAGGCATTAAAAAAAAAAGTCATTTCTTAAATGGGTTTTTTAGTGAAATACTTTTGAAGACCTATCATCAAGATAGGTCATTAATAGTTGATTGGCCGGGGTACACCGCTCGGGACCCCGACCAATCAGCTGAGTGGAAGCATGTTGCCAGTGCCGCAACAACACAGGGTCGGAGCGGAAGCCTCCGCACCGACCACTGTGTAGCGTCCGGCACTTGTAACTGCAGGCACAGTCCTCATTGATTTCAATGTGAGCAGTGCCTGCAGTTACAGGTGCCGGCCGCTACATGGGAGGTTGGCCCGTTGATATCCACTCTAAAAACAGAGGTCGGAGCAGAAGTGGCTGGTGTTTGTAACTGCTGGCACGGCTTCCATTGAAACCAATGAGAGCCGTGCCTGCACACTACACAGAGGTTGGTGCAGAGGCTTCCGCTTGGACCTCTGTTTTATTACGGCGCTGCCAACATGCACTCACTAAGCTGATCGCTTGGGCATCCCAAGTGGCGGAGCCCAGCCAATCATCAGTGACTTATTCTGATGATGGGCCATCAATATTTCATTGGAAAAGCCCTTTAAAACTTGATGTCTTAGAAGCAGGAAAAATGGGCAAACCCAATAATCTGAGTAACAAGGGCCAAATTGTGATGGCTAGACAACTTGATTATAGGATCTCCAAAATGCTGGCGGGTTTTGTTGGACGTTACCGATATGCAGTGGCTAGTACCTACCAAAAGTGGTAGAAGGGAGGACAACTGTTGAGCTGTTAATTGGGTCACATGCGACCAAGGTTTATTAACTATAGCGTTGAGCAAAGGCTAGCATGTCTGACTCGTCTAGCCAAAGAGCTTTTGTAGCATTAATTGCTGAAAAAGTTGCTGCTGACTATGATAAGGTGGTATCAGAACGGCAAGGCAGCTCAGATTGCTATATACGGACTTGCAACGGGGCACACAATATTTGGCAGGTGGTTTTTAATGTCATGACTGGTTGGTGTATAGAAGGGTATTTCAGTTAAGTGTGAGCTTAACTAGAGTAACCAGTGTCAGACAGCTGCTGCCAAGGCAAATTGGATCATGGGGTGCATCAAAAGAGGTCTAGTGGCACATGATGAGAACATTGGTCAGAACACACTAAATATTGTGTACAGATTATGGGCATCGGTACTTAAAGGGGTTGTCTCGCGGCAAACATCAAAATTTTACATTAGCCCATTCCCCCTGTCACCCCCCTGGCATAAAATAGCATTTTAAAGCGGTTTTTAAACTGCTTGCTACTCACCAATGTGATGAAAGATGAACTTATAAAATTCTTCTCCCAAGATGGCCGCCGGTCCTTTCCCAGGGATGCACTGCGGTTTTCTCCCATGGTGCACCACGGGTCATCTCCCATGGTGCACCATGGGCTCTGTGCGTTCCATTGCTGATTCCAGCCTCCTGATTGGCTGGAATCGGCACACGTCATGGGGCGGAGCTATGCGATGATGCGTAGAAGGGGCGGAGCCAGAACGCCGCCCATGCTCGAACCGTCCAGAAGGAAGACGACCCTTCTGCGCAAGCGCGTCTAAAAAAGCAAGAAGACCCTGAAATTAGACGGATCCATGGCGACGGGGACGCCAGCAACGGAGCAGGTAAGTGAATAACCTCTGTATGGCTCATATTTAATGCACGATGTATATTACAAAGTGCATTAATATGGCCATACAGAAGTGTATAACCCCACTTGCTTTCGTGAGACAACCCCTTTAAGAAGGACATATCAGAGCTCAAGTGGGTACAAAGATGGGCAACTAAAGTTTAAAAAAAAAATGGAATAAATGGACTACAATACCAAGATGACAGGTAAAGTTTTGTAGTCACAAGGAGAACGTAGACACTAGTCATGTCTTGCTGGTTAACGCTAATCATCATGATGGTGTAAACCTTGTATAGTCAGTTGTTGCAGTCAAGGAAGTTCCCTTTTCTTAACAGCAAGATGACGTTAGCACATTTACTCTCTGATTAAAGATTGGTTTGCAGTATCAGAATACGGATCTTAGAGGAGACCGGAAGAAAAAAAGTAGAGCGCGTCTTGCAAATTGATAAACCTGTTTGCTCATAAAAGTAGGCACTGTACACATCATGATAGACTTCAAAAGGCCAAAAACCACAGATGATTAACCCACAGAGAGAATATTCTGTGCCACTCAACTATACGCCACATTACAATGCAGATGTGGAAACAGAACCCCAGTGTTAAAATCCTAATGAAGATGGAACAATACCTCTCCAGCGCCATTTATTAATTGCAGCATCCCTGCAAATCAATGTCAGACCCTTTATACAAGTCTAACACAATGATTGGGAATTGACCAAAAGCCAGAAAACACACATACAGCTGTTCTGGGGTTTTTACCCCTCATCAGCAGGTTTCTGGCTTGGCCAGTGAGATTGTGAGACAATGCACCACCTCACCCCCTAGGTGTCTCCACACACTTTCTGGGTGCTCTCCTGAAGGAGACACGACACCCCTCTTGACCCATGTTATGCTTGGTAAGGATACAAGAACTTTTATTAACCTGAGGAAAAAAACAAAAAAAACATCTCCACCAAATAATTTATAAAATGTTTAAAAAGCCTGCAGTGTTGTATGGAGAAGACAAATATCTGCCATTTTTATGGTACCCCTTGTATTTAAGAGAACCTATCAGATCCCATGAGCCCCAAGGCGAAACCCATCCACACTGCACTAAACTCTTAAAAAGGGAGACTACAGTTGACAAAAAACTAAAATAAATAAAATGAACCACACACACAATTAAGCATCAATTTGTGCATCTACCCCCATATCCCTCTTACAAGTGTGCTACCGATCTCTAATCAGTGAGGGTCCAATTGCTGTAACCCTTGCTGATCACACCCCCCCCCCCCCCCCAAAAAAAAAACCAAAAAAAAAAAAACGTAGTGGCAGTGTCACTAGGAAAGCGTTACAGTATTCCGGGTCATCTGTGGTTGCCTCCACAACTGGCAGAGAATCACAAAATTCGGTTGAATACCCTAGTAATATGTAACGGATGCTCTTCACGAGAAGTTATATTCTTGGTTGGTGCATTGTTGGAGGGGAAGGGGGTGCAAGATTTTTTTTTTTCTCCCTATGGCATGACTGGAGGCAGTGGTGATCGCACGTATAGTACAGAGTAGATTTGCCTTTGCCAATCATGTTCTTAGGTATAATCTGTTTTCCTAATCAGTAGAATGTAATTTATAATCACAAGGTTTTTAAAAAGGGGGAAGAGTGTGCGTGTCACAAATTACACTTAGGAAATCTCTTCATCTGTGGATTTTTCTCTCCACCCGTGTGGAGCAAGCTGGTCAAGTAAATGGAAAAACCAAATACGTATTAATCCAATCAATATCAATGAATTTAAAGCCTCTGTGATTACAACGTGACCTACTTGTCCAGTCTGTTCACTTGTGATAGGTGTCTGGTTTGCGATTGAAAACGTAGCTTAAGTTCTTCAGCGCGGACTTGGAAGTCATTCGCGCTGCAGCTTTGCGAGTCATTATAGTTAAACTGAATCAATGCAACTAAAGTGGAGCATAATGGACGAGAAGGCTCACACAAAAAAGTCAAGCGATAATTGATTTGGCACTATTTTTTTTTTTTTTATTCTAGTATGCGACTTTGTGATAGGAAGCCTACCCCAGTGTTGGTCAATACTTTAGAAGACTCATCTGTTAGGCGTGTTGGCTCAATTACTAGTTACTAGAGATGAGCGAGCGTACTCGTCCGAGCTTGATACTCGTTCGAGTATTAGCGTGTTCGAGATGCTCGTTACTCGAGACGAGTACCACGTGATGTTCGAGTTACTTTCACTTTCATCTCTGAGACGTTAGCGCGCTTTTCTGGCCAATAGAAAGACAGGGAAGGCATTAACAACTTCCCCCTGCGACGTTCAAGCCCTATACCACCCCCCTGCAGTGAGTGGCTGGCGAGATTAGGTGTCACCCGAGTATATAAATCGGCCCCTCCCGCGGCTCGCCACAGATGCATTCTGACATAGTTCAGGGAAAGTGCTGTTGATGCCGGAGCTGCTATAGGGAGAACGTTAGGAGTGATTTTAGGCTTCAAGAACCCCAATGGTCCTTCTTAGGCCATAGAAATCGCAGATCGCACCTATCTGCGATCTGCGATTCCTGTTCTCTTCTCTATATGCGCTCAATGGGGCCGGCGGCAGCAGCGCCGACCCCATTGAGAACATATAGAAGACAAATCATTCTTCTCTGCCACAGCTGTAACAGAGAAGAACGATGTTTGCCCATTGAATTCAATGGAGCCGGCAATACAGCAGGTTAAACTGAAAGCAATGGGCTGCCGGCGTGCGTGGGATGAATTGTTGGGAAGGGCTTAAATATATAAGCCCTTCCCTGCAATTCATCCAGAAATGTGTTAAAATTAAAAAAAAATTATATATATATATATATATATATATATATATATATATATATATATATATATATATATATATATATATATATATATATATATATATATATATATACACACATACACACACACACACATACACACACACACACACACACACATACACACAATTACTTACCTTATCCCGGCAGACGGAGTTCAGCCGCGGCGGCCGGCAGTGGGTGTGAAGGGGGTGTGAGTCAGTCTCAGCGCTGAGCCAATCAGGGGGCAGGTCTGACTCACACCCCCTTCACACCCACTGTAGGCCGGCCGCGCTGAACTCCGTCTGCCGGGACAAGGTAAGTATATACTGTATATACTGGCGTATAAGACGACTTTTGAACCCCGAAAAATCTGCTCTGAAGTCGGGGGTTGTCTTATACGCCAGTAATACAAAAAAAAAAAAAAGAAAAAGTGTCAAAAAAAAATTCATTACTCACTTCCCCCGGCGTTCTGCGGCTCTGCTGCAGGCTGTCGCTCCCTCCTGGTCCCTGGTAGAGCATTGCTTTCTGGACGCAGGGCTTGAAATCCGCGCCTCCAGAAAGCTACTGTGATTAGCTAACACACGCCGTCAGCCAATCACAGCCATTCAATGACATCATTGTCATTGGCTGAAGGCACTTGTGTTTTCTGGAGGCGGGGATTTCAAGCCCTGCGTCCAGAAAGCAATGCTCTGCCGGGGACCAGGAGGGAGCGACATCCTGCAGCAGTGCCGCAGAACGCCGGGGGAGGTGAGTAATGATTTTTATTTTTTGCTCCGCTGTATTCCCGGCGTATAAGGTGACAGTTGGGGGGGGTCGCCTTATACGCCCCGTCGCCTTATACGCCGGTATATACGGTATATTTTTTTTATTTTTACACATTTCTGGATGAATTGCAGGGAAGGGCTTCTATATTTAAGCCCTTCCCGACAATTCATCCCGCGCATGCCGGCAGCACATTGCTTTCAGTGGAACCTGCTGTATTGCCGGCTCCATTGAATTCAATGGGCTAACATCGTTCTTCTCTGCCACAGCTGTTACTGCTGTGGCAGAGGAGAATGATCTTTATGCTGACAGTGCGGGGGGGGGGGGCACTCTTGCCACTATTGTGGCTTAATAGTGGGACCTGGGAACTTGAGATGCAGCCCAACGTGTAGCCCCTCGCCTGCCCTATCCGTTGCTGTGTCGTTCCCATCACTTTCTTGAATTGACCAGATTTTCACAAATGAAAACCTTAGCGAGCATCGGCGATATACAAAAATGCTCGGGTCGCCCATTGACTTCAATGGGGTTCGTTACTCGAAACGAACCCTCGAGCATCGCGAAAATTTCGTTCCGAGTAACGAGCACCCGAACATTTTGGTGCTCGCTCATCTCTACTAGTTACATTTCATTCAACCTGACAACTTCTGCTAAGATCGGTTAATTTTTTTGTTTTTTAAAAATTAATTTTTATTTAAATCCTAAATTATCAGTTTAATGGGTCTATTATTTCCTGACAAGCACTTAAATTAAGGGCTTCAATAAGTCATCCGTAAAGAATTAAAAGGGAACCTGTTATCACTTTTGAGCTCCATAAAAATGTTATGTGGCTCAAAAGGTGAGGAAAGGGGGAGTCCGAAGAGTGGTGTATCATACTCATTGGGTGCCCCATTCTTGTGCCGTGTCACCACAAAGTTGGCGTGTGCACACCACACAACCCTTTTCAGATGGCTCTGTGCACACACTCTCGCATTTATCTCCATGACAGAGGTATGCACATTGAGTATGAACTTTTTTCAGATGGCTCTGTGTGCATGCCAACTGTGCTGGGAGACAATGCAGGAACGGGGCACCCAGCAAGTATGAAACACCGCTCCCAGAATCCCCTTTTGTAATCTTTGAGCCCCATTACTTAGTTTATGGGCTTCAAAGATGATGATGGATATTATTGTGGCCTTAGTAAGAGCTACATTTTAATTATTTAAATGGAACCTATGCTGGAGGCTTCACTGAGAGCCAACCGTAAAGATCTGGTACAAAATTCTGGACAAAATAGTGCGCCATGCTGCATTATTTAATTCAGGAAAATTTCAGCAGACATACTAGAAGGCTGGTTGATGGGGTCCACCTGGCACTTGTCGGGTCTGCCATATGATCAGGTGCTTTCATTGTTCAGTTCCTATAATGAAGCCGAACAAAAGGGGATTAGAGGAAGGAACGTGGCCTAAACAGCTTCCACAGTCAGTCTGGGTGGCAACATGTTGTGCATGGAATCTTGAGAATTCACAGGAGAGTTGAAAGCTGCCACCAGTGATGGTGATTGGCTGAGGAAAAACGAAACAACAAGACTCCTCCCTTATTTCCTTTTCAGCATAAGGCCAGACGTAACCTAAGCTCCACCTTACGGTTTATCCAGAAACTGTGCAGCCAAATATTTACAGTAAGATTTAGAGAGCATTCAGGCACGTAAAATAGCTGCTGGTAAAAAGTACTGGAGTAGCTGCCTGACCGTGTTGAACGAATCAAACAAGCAGAACCCCGTTTGAGGTTGAACTTTGCTAAAAGTTCAGTTCGGTACAAACTCAATCAGAACTTTTTGCAAAGTTCTACTGGTTTCCTCAAAACTAATCTTGAACACTGGTGTATAACACTGTCTAAGAGCCATAAAATCCCTTTATAAAACTGAGTATTACAAGGTTAATTGGCTCTTAGATCATGTTATGCACCAGTTCTCAGGGTTTTGGTGAATTTCTGGTTTGAATTTGGACTAAACTGAACTTTTTGTAAAAGTTTGGCAAACCAAAAAGTTCACTCATCACTATAAGCATGCTTTTCATTTATATGGACACAAAATAAAGATTGGATACAGAGTGGTCCACCTTTTTTCCTTACCTTACATGAAATATGCTGTATCGATTACCATCGCCAAATACTTAGAATTAATCAATATCCGCAAGATTTACTGGAAAATACATTTTGTAATGCCAAAAACAGGCAAATTTGTAATGTTTCATGAAGAGCCTGTCCCCGGAGTGTAGATTTTCAGTTAACTCCTTATCTTTCTACATACTTTGAGTCTCCCTGCGCAGACCAGTTACTATGCTAGAGGTAGCAGACGTTAAGTGAATATTAGATAATACAAAAGTCAATAAACTGTTTCAGAACTCTCTCGTACCGAAAACTGCAAAAACTGTTTTATCTAGAAAAGCATTTTAAGTAGAGATGAGCGAACGTACTCGGTAAGGGCGATTTCGCAATCGAGCACCGCGATTTTCGAGTACTTCACTACTCGGGTGAAAAGTACTCGGGTGCGCTGTGGGTGAGCGGGGGGTTGCAGCGGGGAGGGGGGTGGGGGTGGGAGAGGGAGAGAGAGAGGGCTCCCCCCTGTTCCCCGCTGCTACCCCCCACTCCCCTCTGCAACCCCCCGCCCCACAGCGCACCCGAGTACTTTTCACCCGAGTAGTGAAGTACTCGAAAATCGCGGTGCTCGATTGCGAAATCGCCCTTACCGAGTACATTCGCTCATCTCTAATTTTAAGTCCAGTAGATCTTTTATAGGGATCGGATCTGTGCTGCCGGTGTGCAAAACCCATCCTAAGGGATAATGATCTTGGTATATGGACGATGAATTTCCACCTCTATACATCTGATTTCTGAAGGTGTTTTATATTCTCAATAGGGAGATCATACCGTAGCTTCAAATGCTAATTTCTAGCCATAATCGGAGCTTCAACCTATAGTAAAGGTAAGTGGAGATGACTAGATACGGTTATTTTAAGCCATGTAAATGGTGTCCATTTGCCTAGAGCGTTAAAGAGGTCCTACACCAGGGCTTTTAGAGGTATGTAATAATTGGTCTGGTAATGTAACTTTGAATGACACCTCCATATATTACTCCAAACAATGTATGACCAGGATAGAACCTGGCAAAGCTAATAAGTTAAATTGCAATAGGCAGGGGAACTTGAGCCAGTCTGCCTTTTGTAATCTACAGCTTTTCAATGACATGGTCGCATGAACATCAGCCCATAACGAACTCTTGAAGCTCAAGTCTTGATCTAACAAGAGATTTTCTCTTCTTGCAATACACAAAGTAAGGTTGCAAGCAGCATAGGTTTGAACGTGGATTGAGCCCTGCCATATACCACCTCTCAGTATGTAAAAATAGGACATGAGTGCTGATCAAATCAAATCTTTATTGCATATTTAACATTTAGTGTGTGTAAAAATTTTATATTACACACAAAAAAAAAAACCAAAAAAAAAACCACGTACCTAGAAGTTGTTGGAATCGAATGAAACTTTCTATGTGTGTACTTTCTAGTACCCTGTTGGGCCACTTGGATGCAAGATGTGATACGGGCGGACATACATGTATACAGGTTCCATATGGTATCCTGCATATCGGTCCACATTGGCTGTGACCGCCTCTAGATCGTGCAAACTCCTAGGCTGTTGAAGTTGGCGTTCAAGATGGTCCCATTCATGTTCTATTAGTGATAACGCTGGCAAACGAGCAGGACATGGAAGTATGACAATGTTGGGTAGATTCCTGTTACACCCTTCTGTGCAGCTCAGCATTATCCTGCTGGAAAAGAAAATGCCTTTTGGAAACCCGGCCATGAGAGGCAATACATGTGGCTGCAGGATGTCCTGAACATTTCACTGAGCTGTCATTGTCCCTTGTACCACTACTAGGGGGGACCGGCTGTCATATGCAATGGCCCCCTCAAATTATTACACCAGCAGTGTGCAACTACAAAGTAGAAGGATATAGGAGCTCACCCCTAGGTTCCCAGACACGAACGTGGCCGTTAGTGCCCAAACTAAACCTGGATTCATCTCTGAGAACAACCCCGTTCCACTCCATAGCAGTTCAGATTCATCATTTATGACACCACTGCAAATGGAGGTGACGGTGGGTGGTTGTCAAAGGCAGCACAGATAATGGGTACCGTGAGACCAAATGTCCTTTAACCAAGTGCCTGGAAATTATTCCAACAGACACCGGGGCCTGTAACGATGGCGCCTTCCATCTCTGGATAACAAAACAATTGAAGCTGCTCATACTTGTTGGATGATCAAACTATTTTCTCTACTGGTGTTCTGTTGAGTGTCCCTCATACATCCACCGGCACCCAATATCTCTTAATGGCCTGGTGAAAATGGTCTAAGTGGTGTCAATTTGGCCATCCAGCTTCTTGCATTGCAATAATGCGCCCCTCTCAAACTCTTAACTGGGAGAAATCTCTTCAATTGCATTGTAGAGTCGTCTAGTGGTCAGTAAGCTCTACACAACTAAGGATGGGGAGGGGGTCCCCTTAAAAACAAGTAGCCTTTGAGAGACTTTTTATAGGCCAAGGGTTTAACTATTTTTAGGGCCCCATCTAATCACGCCACAATTCTGATCATTTGCACACCTGCCTGAGGTGTAACCACATGCAGGGTCTTGCAGTAAAATGTCACGTTCCTCTAGGTGCTTGATTTTTATTAATTTTATAGTGTAAAATATATATATATATTACATACACACACACACAATCTATCTTCTATGGCCTTTTATTAGGTCTTTTGTTACCTAACTTTAATGTGGTGGCCATATTACTGGAGGCATAAGTGTGACTTCTTTACATGGAGGCAATACGTATGGATGAAAACGAGCAGCCACAAGAAAGGCTATATAAGATAGTCCGTTTAGGTGAGCTGTTGATGCAGCAAGAAAATAGGACCGCTAAGAGCAGACAAATAGCCTGTGAGCAAAGAGAGACTGTCAGTCAGAACAGCGACTGTATATGGTATTGCAACTCAGCTGTATTGAAGTGAATGGGAGCTGAGCTGCAATACCAGACACAACCAATGCACCAGCATGGCACTGTTTCTCGAAATACCCACCCCAATTTTTCTAACACAGGAAACCCCTTTAACTTGTCAAATACAAAGCTTTGTTTGGTTTCAAGTAGTTTCATGAATTGTGATACCTCACATATGAACATGTGTATGTTTGTTGGGTATTCTTGTATCTTGTCACCACTGGAAGAGTGGGTGGTGACAAGATACAGTCTGCTTGACAGGCCGGCCAGGCCTCCCTCTCAGGTCCTGGCAGTCAGTAAGATCAGCTTACTCGGCGCTCCAGTGGCTTCCCCGGCAGCACAGCGCCTTCTTTTACTTGGACTGGGCAGCAATGGCGGACAGTGAGGGAGCAGTGGCGGCAGAGCCGCTTCCCTGTCGGCCTCCCTGCACTGGGCAGCAGTGGTGGAGATGAGGGGGAGTGGCGCCAGCAGCAGCACACCGCTGGCTGACACGTCACTGAGTAAGTGAGGGAGTGGGACAGGGAGGCTGTGCAGAAGGCTGCATGGCAGCGGGGCACAGCATGAATGGGGGATCGCGGCAGCACAGCGCTGGGTGACGGTAGATACTACTGTACATCAGGACAATACAGGCAACCTAATGCAAAGGGGTGCAGATGGGAGACACAAAGGTCCACATTCATGAAGACTATTACATACTTGGGTCTAAAAACAAAATCCTGTACAGGCCTTAAGTCTTCAACCAGATAAATTAATGCCTTCTATATAGAATCTGGCTATTGGTACATTACTGTATATCCATTAAATAAGTTTTCAGATTCTCCATTGGTAGATAGTTGTTTATACAGAGTCAATGTATTCATTCCAGGATGAAGTTACCCTTGAAAAACAGGAATTAAAAAGCCCTTCATGTGTTTTTGAACCTTGGTTTTAGCGCGATCGGTTTAAGCTATGCGTAGGAACCATCTAGTTTGGCGTGAAATGCATAAGCAACTGTCACGTGTTTATCCTGGCAATTGATTTTCTTTGAAGCAGCAAGTGCTGGATGTCCTATATTACAGGCTGAATAGAACTGAAGAAGTCACATCCTTTCTTCATTCTTGTGCAATGTTTGAATATTCCCAGCCATTAAGGTGGTTTGTTTCCAGTGAGGCGACTAATAAGACTCCGATCTGTTGGGCATATGATGCAATGAATAAAGTTGCAGGAGGTGCATCTGCAAAACATCACTTGCATTATTAGTTTAGCTGCACGGTCATTTTTAACCACCTCAGCCACCTTCTTGGAGAAGTAAAAGGTCCGACCTCCAACCAAGCTGAATGACGAATTTAACCCCTTAGTGACCACCCTATAGACTTTTTACGTCCTGGTGTAGTAGGCTTTAATCCTCAGGGCCGTAAAAACGTGCTCGCTCTGGAGATTAAACCAACATATGCTGTGGACGTGACAGCTCCATGCTGTCTGCTACTGGAGGTAACTGAAAGGGGAGGGGAGCTGAAGGTACTAACCTCCCTCCTCCGTGATGTCCTGCGACATTCTGGTCCTTCCAGGACCTGACGTTGCCTTCTGCGCGCCTGACATCATGCGTTGGGTGCATGCCCAAAAGGGTTCGCGGCCCGGGAAATTTAATATCTCTCTAGCTCCCAACTAACATGTGTAGCTGAGAGATCATATGTGTGAGGAGAGGTAAAATTGAGTACCGAGGGCCCCCGGATTTATCCATGAACCATACCACGGCTACTGCACACGCGTCGCCCAATGGCGGACACATGTGCAAAAGCTGCGGATTGCTTGGGCAATTTAAAATCTCCCTGCTTCTGGCTAATAAACGTAGCCCTAGAGCCTAGAGATCTCATAGGAGGCTGTGGTATGCAGTTCTTGGACAGGTGATTGCGTTACCCAATGGATAACGGCGATCACGTAAAAGTAAAGTTTTACCTCCCATCACGGTTCTGAACCATGAGGTGAGGTGAAATTAGTTACCCAAGGCCTCCGGTGTTGTCCTCAGATGGGATCCTTATCTGCGGACCATTCCTCAACTTCGGCACGTGCGCCCGTTGCCTAAGTGGCAGACGCAAGCACAAAAGCTGGGGAGGGCCTGGGAAATTTAAAATTTCCTTGCTCCTACTAAAGGTAGCCTAGAGCCTGGAGCAGTGACTGGTCTCCCGTCACGTGAACGCTGTTATCCAACAGATAAGTTAAAAACAGTGGAAGTGTAATGCTCCTTTCAGTTTGGGCCCAGTTGTGCATGTAGACATAATATTAGGGCCACAGCGTGTATGTTCTGAACACAGGACAAACAGGGGTATCCATTTTGGGGTGGAAGTCTTCATTTATGTGTGCGCTGTACAAAAAAACCCTGTTTTTAAAATAACTCAATTGCCCAAAAAATGAAAATCGTAATTTTTTTCCTTCTGCTTTGCTTAGATTCATTCAAAAACTGTGGGGTTAAAATACACAGCACACCCCTAGATGAATGCGTTAAGGGGTCTAGTTTTCAAAATGGGGTCATTTGTGGGGGCTCTCTGTCGTTTTGGCCGCTCAAGGGCTCTACAAATGTGCAATGGGGCCTAAATCACCGTCAAGCAAAATGTCTGATCTGAAAGCCACCGGCTGCTCCTTTCTGTTTGGGCCCCATTGTGCATACAGACATAAGATTAGGGCCACAACGGGTATGTTTCTGAACACAGGACAAACAGGATATCCATTTTGGGGTGCAAATCCTTATTTTCTTGTGCACTATAGAAAAAAATCCTGTCTTTAAAATTACATTTGAAAAAAATATGAAATTTTATTTTTTCTCCTCTAAAATTACATTAATTCCTGAAAAGAAACGGTGGGGTCAAGATACCCCCTCAGTGAATACATTCAAATGTGTATTTTTTTAAATGGGGTCATTTGTGGGGGGGTATCTATCATTCTGACACCTATGAGCCTTTGCAATCTTGGCTTGGTGTAGGAAAACAAAAATGTTCCTCAAAATGTTAATAAGCAATGTTAAATTTGTTCGTCTCCTAAATGGTGCTGTGCTTCCAGAATAAAGTCATAAGATGGAAATACATAAATGTATCTCATCAAAAATTTGTACAGTATGTTTGCACATTTTTTAGATATTGCAGTTGAAAATAGAAAAAAATTTTTTCTAAATTTTCCCAATTTTGGCGCTTTTAATAAATATATACGAATTCTATCGGTCTATTTTTATCACCTAAATGAAGTACAACATGTGGCAAAAAAACTGTCAGAATCACTTGGATATGCAGAACCCTTACGGAGTTATTTTATGTTAAAGTGACACGTCAGATTTCCAAAATTTGGCCTGGTCATTAAGGTGCAAACAGGCTTGGTCACTAAGAGGTTAAAGAAAGGAGAAGCTTCAGACATTTTTATTCTCAAAATTGTTCTAGAAGTTACTAAACCATTCTGAATAGCAGTGTCATTGTTAGGATTTTCACCAGTACATTCAAGGGAAAGTAAAAGTGTGACAGATGAATGATGGTTCAAACAGGTAAAAGCTGCTGGAGCTACAAAACAGATGAAAGACTGAAGGGGACAGGAGGAGGGGGTGGGGGTTCAGGCACAGTAGATTTCTGCAGAATCTACTTTAATGAAATAAAGTTTTAGCTTATCAATTTAGATATGAATAGGATTTTAAAAGTGCTGTCCGGGTTTTAGAAGACGCATCAAGCAGCCCCCCCCCCTCCCCCTCCCCAATGGAGTAAGTCAAGGGAGGCAATAAAACCCCGATCACCAAGATCTGACAGACACAAAGCCTTCTAACAGTCATCATTTCTTATCATTATGTATATTTTTCAAGCCTCCATTCGGCTGTGCTCGTTCCTATATAAAAGCACAAACAATTACTGGGGCAACCTTTTGGGCACCCAATAGGTCGGTCCTGTGTAAAAGGACTCCTAGATGTGGGCACAGCTGCTTTACCTGCTGAGCTGTTCACAGAGGAATGGAAGTCATCTGAGAATCTTCAAATTCTGTAACTCAGTTGAATACAGAGTCAGATTGGCCATAGACTCTACATGGTAAACTCCCCATAGGCGGCTCAGGTGAGGGGTTAGTCTGATCAGATAGGACTGGTGTCAAGACCTGAGCAGATGCCAAGAAACACTGCAGTCCAGTGGCTTCACTGTGGCTAAAGTAGTATTAATACAAGATGGAGCACATCCTACAGACTCTATTCCCATATAGCTCACAGGGCCCAAGGAGCAGCTGTAACACCACGGAATTTTTAAAGGGCCATACCCCAATCTTCTGTTCTATACTAGCCTAATTTTCAAAGACCCATTTACCACCAATATGGCAACTGACTGCACCATATACCACCGATCAGCAAATCTGATTCAACCCATCAGAGAGGGGTTCTAAAATTCTTGGATGAGGGTCACCGAGACTCATTAAGGCGGGTAGAGAGACGTTACTTAGCCTTTCTGTTACTGTCTGCTAAAGATTCACCTTACTGTACGGAGTCATTTTCAGACATAATTTCTTCTCCTTAGGACGAGGGAAGACCCGCAACTGAGTACTTACTCTCTCCACCGCCACCTCGCACTCGAAAACATGGTGCCTGCACTTCCTTCCCATTACATACAGTAAATTATAACCTCTTGGAAAACAACATGAATACTGTATGTGCTATACAATAATACGTGGGTCCCAACGTATACCCCTTGCACCACTGTTGGTTGTCCCGGCCTCATTCGGCAAGTTTTGCCCCTTGTTCACGAGTATCCAGGAGATTCCTGTTCCTCCTCCAGCTCTTTGTAGCGCAGCACTAGTAGCCCATAGAGGTTCATATTGTGGACCAGTATGCACTCCACTTGCCTCTATGTAAAATTTAAGGCATCACTACTAGCTGGAGAGATCCGACCCTGGTGCAAATCCTACTCCCCACATCAATTTCAATCAGCTGCTACTTTTCTGCTGACAGTCTGTTATCCGCCTAACAAATTGAAATATAATCAAGCCCATCTAGGGCACTTCCAAAATATTTTGAGACATTTCTCATTTCCTTGTGTTCTTTAGATTTAATCTCTAAAGGCACCTGGATATAATTTTTCTCAGTTTTGGTTTTCTACACAATATTGAACTGTTGATATGATGGATCAGTACACAGATGCAATTATGCCTTACACCAAGGAGCCAGAGTCTTAGATTTAAGCACCGCTGCAAACTCTGAAAAATAATTATTGTGTTCTTGGGTTCAACTGATCAAAACAGAAAGCAGGACGTTCCTCTACAGAATTCAGCAAGCGCCAGAGCAGCCTTTACCTCATGCCTATACCCTGAATGGCTGCTTTATTAGAGACACCGGCGCTTCCACAATTGGAGCTTCTCTGTATAGAAATTAGACCCGTGACCCCAAAATGCAGCATGAAACAAAGTGAGCAAGTATCCCGTGAATCCACAAAAGAATAAGGAAAGAAGAGAAGAAAAAGAAAGAATCTGAGTAATTTCTAATGAGGCCTGGTCATGCGGACTTGACTAGCCGGGGCCGGGATTCTATACACTGCCTATCTTATGGCATTTTCTTCTGCAGCCATGTAGGGAGTATACAGAGAATGGTGTAATTGAGGAAACACCCAGCAAAAAGGGGATTTTGGGAACATAAACACCACATTGACCGAAGGAGTCAGGAGGATGTCAAGAATCATTTTGACAAAACAAGTGGTGCACAGTCAAGCAAACTGCAGCAGAATACATTCCTGGTGCTCCAACTAACTTGTCTTAATATACAACTTCTTTGCATTGGTGAGCTATAACAGCAGACAACCCAGTTCCAAGGCCATTTACGGTCCAAGAAAAACAGAACAGGACTCCAGCAGGCAAAAGAACACAAAAACTGGATTATCAAGTGGTGTAAAGAAACACTGAGTGGTCAGAAGAATCTACATCTCTGCTGTACCATGCTGGGTCAGAATTTGGCACTAGAAGCATGAACTGATGAACCCTTCAGAACATGTCAGCGCCTCCATCTAACTTGTGGCGACTGCAAGATGCTTTCTGTCTACATGGACCAATTTTTCTGTGGAAACTATTTTACACCATGACAAACTGCTGTGGTTCTGAAGGCCAAAAGGGAGCCCAACATGCTACTAGATGGGCATTTCTAAATCAAGTAGCCATTCATTGTACATCTACATTACTATATTATAGCTGATAACTGAGAAACATAATAAGTTAGCCATTTTCCTAAGAGTAAAATAAGGCACCGCGGACGAGGGTAGCACCACTGAATACCATTTCACTCTTCTCGATGACACACTGTCTCGAGAATGCATTCAGCTTACCTGCATTCCTGTGTAGCGTCACATATAGTATTATTAATGTGAGACACATACAGTTATCAAAATTGTAATATACATTATATCTACTGTTCCTTTAGCTTTGCCTTATTTTGCACATCCCTAATATTACTTCTCAATATTTGAAATTCATTTAGTAAAATCCCTTTAATCCTGGGCACGATCACCTAGATTCTCAGTTGGGCATCTGCCAAAAACATAGTAAACAGCTCTTGCTCTGGAGAACTTGGCACAGCCATGTATTATATAGTAGCCCATTAATTTCAGTTGGTGACCCATAATACTAGATTTTCCACATAGTACTACTAAGCAGCTGGACTGCTAGCGATTGGTCCATCATTGAAGGAGCGGCTTTAGTGGAGGTTGTCCTAGCTGACAATTAACAAGAAGGTCGATGGATATAATCAGAGAGGCTGAACCGTGAGAAGACCACAACAGAAATCAGATTCTGGAAAAGCACTATTCACATTGTTGAGAAAAGAGTCAGATTCAACGTGATCGTGCATAGCAATGCAGAGAATGTGTGTGCGTAAAAGCATTGGAGTCAGGAAGCGATTGAAGGGACTATATTTTCCTTATATATAAATGGTCAAGCCCCATTCATACTTCTTTGTTGATACAATTAAAGGAGATGTCTCGAGGAAGCAGTTAATTTTTTTTTTTGCCCAGTCCCCCCCATTAAACACACATTACTAAGCCCCCCTGTAAATGACATTTCTAGCTGGTTCGTACTTACCGTTCCAGCGTTTCAGCAAGTTATAAAAGTTTCCTCAAGATGGCCGCCGGCTCTTTCCCAGTCGCTCGCTGCAGCCCGACGTGCGCGCTCCCGAGACGCCGCCAGCTGTGTCTCCATGGCAACCGGACGCATCGCAGCCGCCGACCAGACGCCCCGCAGCCGCCGACCAGACAGCAGGTAACCGGCGCTAGCCCCCGGCTCCCCAGCGCTAGTTCCCCCGGCGCAGCGGCAGCCCCCCCGGCCTAGCGACAGCCCCCCCCATCGCAGCGACAGCCCCCCCGGCCTAGCGCTAGCTCCCCCGGCGCAGCGACAGCCCCCCCGGCCTAGCGCTAGCTCCCCCGGCCTAGCGACAGCCCCCCCGGCCTAGCGACAGCCCCCCCCATCGCAGCGACAGCCCCCCCCGGCCTAGCGACAGCCCCCCCGGCCTAGCGCTAGCTCCCCCGGCGCAGCGGCAGCCCCCCCGGCCTAGCGACAGCCCCCCCCCATCGCAGCGACAGCACCCCCGGCCTAGCGCTAGCTCCCCCGGCGCAGCGGCAGCCCCCCCGGCCTAGCGACAGCCCCCCCGGCCTAGCGACAGCCCCCCCGGCGCAGCCCGGCGCAGCGGCAGCCCCCCCCCGGCGCAGCCCGGCGCAGCGGCAGCCCCCCCCCGACCCATCACTTACCTGGGCGGCTTCTCGGGGCTGCTGGGCTGGTCTTCTCCGCTGGGCAGCTCCAGTTTCTGCACCTTCCTCTAACAGAGGATGGTGCAGAATGGCCGCTTCAGCGCGCTCCCGAGCAGTGACAGCTCGTCTGCGCATGCGCAGAAGAGCTGTAGCGGGGAGCACACTGAAGCGGCTCGTGCTGAATGGAGAAGACCGGACTGCGCAAGCGCGTCTAAAAAAGCAAGCTGCCAGCGAATTTAGACGGAACCATGGAGACGAGGACGCTAGCAACGGAGCAGGTAAGTGGAATAACTTCTGTATGGCTCATATTTAATGCACAATGTACATTACAAAGTGCATTAATATGGCCATACGGAAGTGTATAACCCCACTTGGTTTCGCGAGACCACCCCTTTAACTTGTTCTGGAGGGATTCCCAAAAAAAAAAAAAATTATAAAATCAGACATCATGCACAAAACAAAACAAAAAAATTACAATATTTATATTGTGATAGTGACAGCAATATCACTAATACATATTATATACACACATATTCAGGAAAATTGTTCAGTGAGATTAAGAGAAGCATTATCCCCCTCTACTCTACTTTAGTCAGATATCATCTGGAATACTGTGTCCAGTTCTGGACACCCCACTTTAAAAAAAGGGCTGTCACAGTGCAGAGGGATCATCCCTATTCTCATTTGCACAAGGAAAGAATAGAAGCAATGGGATGAAACTGAAAGGGAGGAGACAGATTAGATATTAGAAAAAAACTTTCTGACAGCGGTGATCAATGAGTGGGGCTGGTTGCCACAGGAGGTGGTGAGTTCTCCTTCAATGAAGGTGTTCAAACAAAGGCTGGACAAATATCTGCCTGGGATGATTTGTTGAATCCTGCACTGAGCAGGGGGTTGGGCCAGATGACCCCGAAGGTCCCTTCCAACTCTACCATTCTATGATTAGAAATAATAGTTCTAATGCAAAGGAGTCAGCTGTTTCTAAAACACAAAATACTCCGGGCAAACTAACCAGGAGGTCCCTTCATTGTCTCCAATTGCAACGCTCCTCTTTACCATTATATATTCGAGGACGCACCACGATTTCACAGGACTTAAATTTGGAATTTGTTAAATCAAGAGACTTTTTCCACTTCGTGAAACTGTTGTCATGGAACCTCAGCAGATGGTTGATGAAGAAGTGTACATTTTACGATGTGTGTGTTTGATTGAGAGAGAGATAGTTTCCTGCCACTTGTGAGAATGTAGATGAGGGGAGGCATGAAGTTTGTTGTAGATGCTATGGTGATTAGGCATAGCGTGTGGTGGAACATAATACACGAGGACAGTTTTGATAAACCGCACTTCATCAGGCTAAGTATGTATTAGATACAATGTGCGGACGGCTTTTATTGCCGTCAATGGAAGCTGTCCGTCCCGCAATACGTCCGCAGTGAGCACCGCGGAAGTGCTGCGAGAATCTGCATCACAGCCCAGCACTGGGGCGTCTTGCGCTGCACTACGCATTGGCTCGTTGGGCGAGATCCAGACAGGCGAATATAGCGTCTCTGGGGGTATAGGGTCGCTGCGTTATTTTACAGGTGGAATACGACCCGGCCGTGGGCATGAGGCCTTTATCCATTAAAAATGTTGGCAGTCTGATATTTTTTTCTTTTTTACCCAAGTTGTCCAGAAGGAAAAAAATAAATAAATTCAGATTGACCCTGGACTAAGGGCCATGTACTGTGTGCATCGAGTTAGTCTGTTCCCCCCATGATTATGTGGGTTTCCTCTTATCCGCCAACAAACATACTGACGGGTTCATTTGGAATTTAGATTGTGAGCCCCAAGAGGGGTAGGAAGGAACCAACGTAAGTGATGACAATCTTTGTACAGCACTGCAGAATATGAAATGCGCTTTATGGTAATACATACTGTGTATAGGAGTCGGCCCATTGTGTATTCCAGAAGTCACTCTCCATATGCAGAAAAGCTAATATACTGTAGGTTTTATTCTAAGAAAACGTCTAGCCAGAAGCGATTATCTAGCAGCAATACCCCTAATATCTACTTCCAGAACCACACACACCACGAGAATCAAATGTGCATTGACATTAAACACTTGTATTCCCTTAAGGCAAAGTCAAATGAGAGCAGAGGAGTAGCGACAAGCCCGGGCGGATTACACCAATATTATCTGCTCTCATCTGTGCACATGATAATTTTATAGCTATTGTCTTGGATTGCATATTTCATTTAGGAGGTTTACACTACATTGTCCACCGCCGCTACAACAGATAAGAACAGCACTTTCGAATCAGTGAAGCGTGAGCGCAGGTAAGCGGCATGAATATATATTTTTCCCAATGAAGCCAGGGATAAACCTGCAACATACATCAGCAATACTCGCTGGATTAAATTACCAATCACAACACAATCGATCTGCCCCGTAGATACTATAGAAGTCAACGGGTCACATACACAAGGAGTAATAGTAAAAACCACCAGATGCAGACATTGATCGTATAACAATTAGGCTATAAAAGACAAGACCTCTCAAAACAGTCTTCTACAAGACGACTAGGTACTGCAAATATACTTAGGATGTCATTTTATTAGCATTTAATTTTAGGCTGAACACAAAAAAAACAAAAAACCTTCCAGACTCCAAATGTATTGCATTCTAATGCCCTACGCCTCAAGCAAGGGAATTAGATGCATCGATTATAATAAAGTTCCGGAATGACATTATACTAATTCCAAAGCTTCCAGTAAATATTCTTAGGTTAGAAAATCTTAAATTTTCCTACCTATTGTCGTCTTGAGGAGCTGCCTCCTTGCTGCCATCATTCATGTATGTTTATTAACAGATGTGGGATTCAAGAACCTTAAAGATTAGTCGAGTGGTATTAAAGGAATGAGTAGGAAAATAAGTAAATACCCGAGACTAGTTCATTTAATCACCTTGTCTTCTAATCTATAGTAATTGCAGTCTCAATATAGACCTTTACTGAGGTGGAGAGAGGGAAAAAACAAAAAAAAGACCTAAACCTTTTCATAGACACTCACTATACCAAAATATAAAAGCACAAGATAAGGAATAAATTTAGAACAATTTCAAGAATCCTTCATCTTACCAATCTGACCAAGTTTCATATGTGGAGACGCTACAATGCTCCCCCCAATCCACAAACATTCCTCGGCCAGCCAAGAGATTCCCGATTTCTTTTGCTGCAATGGTGGTTTGGAAGACTCCATCTTGAAAAGTTCTAGACACTAGAAGAAAGGTCTGCGGGTTGATGTGCAGACACACCGAGATGGCTAACTCCACATATGTGCAAATATAGGTTGACTACTATATCACAATTCTTCAACGATTCAAGACTAGATTCTTAGAATCAAGTCCATCATATCCCAATGTGCTCCAGTGACTACAGCGGCTCAACTTCATTGTCCAAGCAGGTTCTTGTAGACATGAGTCCGACATCAAGAAGGCCTCCAAAAGAGGGAAAACAAATACAAACTCCAAACTGATGTTACCATTTAAACCGTAGTGAAGATGGCCAGGTTAGTGCATTCTGCTCTGTACCCATCTTAGTTCCACAAGGTGAGCGAAAGCTTCAAATCATGAAATCTCCATAAAAGTTTTCAAAAATGCAATCTTATATATCATTTCAATGGTGGCACTCTTTAAATTCCTCATTGAGAATCTTGGTAAATCCCAAACACCATCACAGTTCTCCTCTCAGTCCTTCTGAAGGCCCAAAAAGGGTCTAACCAGCACGATGCTAGATCCATTCTCAACACACTTGCTATAAACACCAGACGAATGCACTGCATCACATTCAAGTGGATTTCTAAATCTGTCACATGTAATAATCCCGAGACAAAGTCTCTGCTCTATCTAGTCAGAGGATTACCATCCTACGAAAGGCAATGAGAAAAAAAAATATCTATCTATATATACACACTAGTTTAAAATGACTCGCTTTCCCAAAGGTATGGCCTACAAGAAAGAACAAGTTAGCACTAGAAATTAACTATTTCTGGTGATGGTGTCACCGATCTCAAGAGAGGCGCTAGCGCTCACGACATTGCTAATGGAAACTTATTAAGTAAGGTTCTCAAAATAGTCTACAGCTTGCGGAGTTATAGTTGTACAAGTTTTTGAGCGTATTGTGTTTTATATGACCTAATGGTAACAATTCCTACAGATCCTTTTTCTGGGATTTGCTTATTTTCAGTGAAAGTTGATATACTAAATAGAAGAACAAAATAAAGATCATATAGAACAAACATATACTGGCACTCCGAGGTATAACCAAAGCACTAATGGTCAAAAGGCCAAGGAGTGCAAGTCCTCTTTTGCTTACTGGGGGTAATAGTATTTCACTCAATTCCCCCGGAATACAAGATCACTCTTTATATATCCATATACATCGAAAGATTGAATGTATGACCCACGCTTCCTTAAAAGGAGGTTCTCTAGTAGTAAACTATTGATAGTCTATCCTCCGGATAGGTCATCAATAGATTGAGGGTCCCGTGCAGCAGCCCATTGCCGATAAGCTGTTCTGAGCTGATGCGTTCACACACCGAGCTGACTACTGTAGGAAGGAGACGCTCAGTGCGCCGACCCAGACAACAGCTGATTGGTGGGGTCCAAGATGGTGTCCAAGATGGTGAACACCCACAGACCTACTATTGGTCTATCTTCAAGATAGGTCATAGTCAATAGTTTCCAACTGGACAACCCCTTTAAAAGGTAAAGAGGCCTGGACTTTATTAGGATGTAGTGAAAAGATTAAATATATTTGAAGACTTTAATGACAATTTGCCTTCTTTTCAAGTCATAACAATGACGAAAGGTGATTACCAATATATAGCCAGAATAGAATACATACCGTATGCACGGGTGTCAATGAGAATGCCATCCAACCAGGTTGGCGCCAAACCACTCAAAACGGAGAGTGTCACCAGAAACAGCTCTGCATTCCAGCAAATGGATCTAGGAGATCATACATGCACAGACTCGGGAAAGGGCATGTGTTCCAGCGACTAGAAACAGGAAACAGCCTCCCCTCCAACGAACGGAAGCATGATTCACATGTATAGTAGAATTGGGTGTAACGATCACATAACATGCAGTAAATACACAGTAAGCTCCGTTGGTGTATAGCGAGAGCTGTCACTCTGTATGATGTGGGTGGGAAGAGGCTGGTGCGGACCACCTCTGTGACTCGGTGCTTCATTCCAAGTCAAAGGGAGTTTATTCGGAAACCCTGCGGTTTTTCCAAAACACCACATACATCGGGGTAATGGATAGACCCGTCTACGCTGCCTGTGGTTCAGGTGACAGGTTCCCTTCAAGTATCACAGCTATTCGCCAAAATCTAGGTTCCCGCGAGGCATAAATGTTGCCATGTGGAATTTTGATACTGAATTTGCGCAGAATTTACAGAAGCAGCATAGTAGATGAAGTTTAACACAAATCTCATGCGCACGTAGCAGAAAAGAAAAAATCAGCAAAAAGCACATTGACAAAAACGGTGTGGATTTTAAATCTGAAGCATTTCAGTTGTTTGCTATGGATTTTCATCACCAATGTCATCCTGCACTAAGAAGGAAAACCGCGTCAAATTCACAGAATTTCACCAAGATTCACAACATTAACGGCATCATTTGGTGAAAAAATCTGCAGTCAGTCCATCCATCCCCTGAAAGCCCAAAGAGGTTATGCATACAGCTTTATTACAGCACCTATAGAAGTCAATTGTCCCATATTATACCTGCAAATTCACGTTATGGCGACATTCCAAATCCATGTCATTTGGTCAATACGATTTAACGCAGGACTGCAGATCAAGGATTGCATTATGTAAAACCAAACATATGCACCGCTGCTGCGGTACTTAATCACTAGGCTATACCCAATTGTATACCTAATATACCGGTATATAGTATACCTGTATTCACCTATATTCCACTCCACAGGGGCTTTATGCTGTGCAGGCCATAAATAGAACCAGTTACGTAGACGGCGTTGCTTTTTAACGGTAATCATGTTACGTCTGAGGAGGGATTGAGTAATGAAGAAGTCCTAACCTGTTTAGAGCAATGTCATCTGAGTCCACTGCATGTGTCCAAGCAGAGGATTTGCTAAGTGGCTGCACGTACTTTAAGAGGGGTTAATGTGGGAAAATCCCTCTTACTCCCATTCCTGAAACATACTGAGCAGACGTACTTAGGAAATAAGCCTATTATAGTAGGTTTCTATTCTTACATCATTGTAGCCTCACATAAAGGTCTCTTTGGTTTGAATCCCAATGCCTTTAATACTGTATAAGGAGTAGTTTGCCGTTTCGGTTTGATTTCTATGGCTGTATGTTACAACATGCAGGATACAGACTAATCACAATGACAAAATTCCTCCCAAACGAGTACAGCTTGGAGAGATGTCACCTTTAATTTTAGCATTTTTGCAATGAGAGGGCTTCACTAAAAGCTCGGTGGTGTGAAACATCTTGTGGATATTTATAACAATTCACACAAAGAGGGATGGTATTGCCCACGGCGAGCCGTAACATTCACACTTTAACTTACAAATGAAAGCCAGGATTGGAAATAACAGCAATAAGAGACTAGTGCCACAGGAACCATCTGTCCTAGAGAGAAGAGTCTGGCCAGAAGCCCCCCCCCCCCCCCCCCATTAGAGGGGTAGATTGTCCTACAGCAATTACTACCCATCCACTGGATAGGTGATAAATGCTAGATCAGTGAGGGTCCCAACTATCAAGATCCCACCCGGAGGGAGAGTGCAGATGCAAAACTATGGCTAGGAGGAGCTTTAATAAAGCGGTTCTCGAACATGCGTCCTGGCACTCCATTCGAAGTCTACGGCACTGGCAAATATAGGAGCGCTTGGTATCCTGGCAAGGCTTGATAGCTATAAAATAAAACAAGACTAGATGGGTAAGAGTGAAAAAAAAAATGTAATCCAAATATGCCAACTGCAAGGATTATAGAAGAAGACCACTGCTGGTATCAGGGCATGCCGGATGAAGCACTCAGGATAAGGTGGGCTTAAGTGAGTACCCTTTATTAGAGGTGCACAAACTACAAGTTTCGACCTGTACAGGATCATTTATCATGTAAAGTACAAACCAACACTTGGCAACAAGTCTTGTATTGTACATACCGGATGAAGGATCTTGTCCAGGTCTGAACATCTAATTTGTGCACCTGAGATAAAAGAAGTTTACTTATACCCATGGTAACCTGAGCGCTTCATCCAGCATGCACCAATACCACTAGTGGTCTCCTCTTACATCCATTCCTTGAGGCTTCACTAGAGATCCATCCCCAAGTAACAGAACCACCATTGGCAGCTACTGGATATATCCATCTACGGTTTGAAAGAAGAAAAGAGAAAACAGAGCAGAGCACCCTTGAAGGGGAACCTATAGAGGATATGGTGCACTGGTGTACCATTATTAGGGGCGGCGATAAGACAATTATATAAAAGCTGCAGGTCTAGAATGTGGGTCAACCAAGGGACAGGTTAGCGTTAGACAACAGTGAAGAGTAGGCTAGAACTCTGGCATGACCTGTTGGCAAGGATCAACTCAGAAGAGGAGTGAAGCCAATGGTGTGAATTAAAATGAAGATGCTTTATTTAAAACTAGCAGGTAGCACATTTTGAGGTTCACAGACCTCTTCATCAGACAGCTGTATTTTGTATATTCAAATTCCCAGGACCAAAAATGCAAAGGCATTGGCAATGAAAACCCATGACCAGCCAATGGTGATGATCCTGGCTGCGGGGGGCAGTAGAGAGCACTAGTCTACAATTATAGGTTCGCCCAACTGTCTGATGGAAGAGGTGTGCAAGCCTCGAAATGCGTTACCCATTTTAAATAAAGATCTCTGGTTTAATTCACATCATTGGCTCCACTCCTCTTCTGTGTGGATATTTAGCAACAGGTCATGTCAGAGCCCTAGTCCGTATGACTATTATAACATTATCCATCTACAGTGGCTCAGTGATTAACACTGGTAGCTTGCAGTGCTGAGGTTTTGTGGTCATGTCTAACCCTGGATAACATCTGCATGGAGTTTATACATTTGTGTGGGTTACCACTGGGCACACCGGTTACCCCCCCCCCCTCCAAAACAAATAAATAAAATACAAATAGTTGAATTAGGATTACGTTCCCCAATGGGATAAAACCCTATGATGTAAAGCACTGCAGAATAGGTATGCACTATATAAAATGAATGAATCTACCACTTGTATTGAATGTTGAGCAATAGACAACCTCAATAGGCGTGTGCAGTACTTACCCTCCACTTATCCAAAATATATCCTGCTTCTGGAACAGCTGTTTGCCCCATTTCTATAACCTAAAATCTGCTAGCCGGGCACTTCTAATGAGGAGTCTGCATACCTGCTTCATTATGTAGACACTTCAGAGGATTTATCCAGCATCTAGCGCATACATAAAAGGATTGTGGGGCTTCTAACTATATCTTGCAGACTGATACCATGTCATTATGTAACTGAAATTACAGCCTATGATCCAGTCCTTCATTTCAGGATTCTTGCATCTGTCAAGTAGATGTGTTTTATATGCGACATTCGGGCGTAACCATCCATAAATGGAGATTAATCTGAATCAGAACACTAACATAAGCAAAGTACCATCCAAAACTGTTCAAAAGTAAATTCTCTCTCTGTGCCGTCCCGCTTCACTTAGTAACAGTCTGTAGTTCCAAAACCCATTGGGTCCCATCTGTAAAAAACAAACCAATTATATGGAAATGATGCAGATGGAAATCAATTACTCCTGGAACCAAATATGTATAACACATACAAAGATATTCACAAAACAAGTAATTATACAAACAATGCGAGTTTATATTTGCTCCGAATATTATATATATAATATCCATATCCATCCAAGCCCAGCAGCTTGTAGGCTTCTGGCTCTAGTGCAAGCAATCTACAGATTAGGTCCCTATTGTGCATCTGCAGTGGGTTTATTAGATGCAAGGACCCCCATCTATTCAAGGGAGGTCAATTTAGCCTCTTCTCGGTTGGCATCTGTCAGGGTTGCCCTTTTTCGCCGCATGAAATAGAGCAGCAGGCTGGACATCAATGCAGAGGCTTCTGGGAAATATATGTAGGCTGTGTGGTATACGTTTTGTCCATTTTTATTACAATGGCAGCCTATGGGTAATTGATGCCACGAAGTGGCAGGAACATATGCCCGACGTTGCTATCAGAAATTCTCCCAACAGGAACCTTGGATGCACACTACAGACGCAGCGTGAAAGGAGCCCAAGCCAGTGTCACAGGAGGAAATAGTCACATGTCCGTACTATGGACATTGCAACTATATGTTATCTGGATTTGCCATGGAGGCAAAAATGGGCATAAATGGGGAATGCTGCATTTTTATAATATATAGCCATCAGGATACAGATTTACACTAGTTCTGTATTACAGTCTATAAAACAGACCAAATATGGAGTTAAAGATGTGCTGCTTTGAAAGTGGTCCTGTAAAGGAAGGCCATGGGACTGTAAAGGGACCCCTGGAGAGAGAGGAGGCCGAACGGTGGATGATCCTATCTGCTGGTAGGAACCTGTACAGGATTCCCCTCTCCAGACAGGCCGCATTGTTCGGGTGGTTTCGTATATGGCAGAAAAGTCCACCATGAACAAATCGGCACTCCTTACATGCAGAATTTGTCCCTTACAAATCTGTAGCAATGTCTGTATAGAAGACGTGGATTTGTCGATAGTGGATTTTTTTCACCACGTGTGAAAGCACCATTAATTATACAAAGACTCAAACACTAGAGCCTTCCTGAGTAGCAAAACCTGGCGTCGCTATGGGGGCCCGCTCTACTATGTATACCACTGCTATGAGCTTATTGCCCAAGATTATATTCAGATTGGCATAGATATTGAGGTAGATTCTGCATTAGAGAGGCTATTCCAATTGCTGGGACCCCTGCTGTGGGTGTCCCAACGATGAGACCAATGGATAGATAAAAAAAAAAAAAAAAACACAAAAAAAAAAAACAAAAAAAACAAAACTTTCTAACAGCGCTTGTACAGAAAAACAAACAAACAATCATGTCACTTATCTGAGGGCTTTCATGTGGGAACAGCAGAGTATTAGCACAATTGATGAGAGGGGGTGGCCAATCCTCATACAGATCTGTGGAACATCCACAGCAGAAATCAGAGTTTTCAGCCTCCTGCTGATTCTTTGGAAACCCACAATGAGTTTTGCCTCTTCCAAACTGGTTATGTCTGAGTATACCCCAGTGCTATTAACCCCCCCCTGCATATTTTAGGTAATTGGTATATCAACCCCATTAAAAATTATTGTGATCAGCAGTTTTTGAGCAAACTGAACCAGTAGAATCCCATTTTGGGTTAAACTTCACTAAAAGCTCTGTTCAGCACGAATCCGTTCTGAGCTTTAAGCAAAATTCTACACAAAACAAGGTAGAAGAAAAGTTTGGCAAACCGGACGAAGTGAGCGGTAAATGAGGGCAAGACTTTACCAGTTCTATGGACTATCAATACCTACACACAGGGATCCTTATATTATATGCTGCCACGTAGGCTGGGATTTGCATTGCCAGTCATCAGGTGAAACAGATAGGTCATTGAAGAAATTCTACATACATTTGCACCAGACAAATCTCCAAACCCATTGGGCTCTTCCTATCTATATTCAGCAATGTTCACAAACCGCGTTTGGAGAGGCACATCGGAAAACCAAGGTGCACATTGCCCTTGGTTCAAATCCTAGTGTGAGCACATCGGCAGCATTCCCTAGAGGACTACTGGTGCTTTACATTCATTGTATAAGGTTAATGCATCTCCTTTTAATATGCATTCTTTAAAAATACCTTTCCAAGCTCCCCAGGGCATCCCGACTGCTTTGGAAGATTAGACATGCGGGTTTTGCTCCGTTACACAGAAAAGTATGTCAAGGGTCACAGACAGTTTAGGACCCTCCTGTCACAATGCATTAAGTAGGTCGCCTGAGGACCACATATCCGCATTACATGCTTCCTACTTAATAGGTTCATCCTGGGTGGGAATATCATTGACAGCATTTCCCTAAATGCAAGTTAAGTGCTGTTCTATACCAAAGGTACAGTAAATCTCCTTTAATCCAGGCTCAAACCTGATTGTAGCGGATCAGCAAGTATTCTGTACTATCAAATGGTAATAGTAAATATCATAAAAGTGACTTGTATTTGTTGGAGACCTTTAGGGAGGCAGAATAAATATCCTGCTAGGCACTTGAACTATGACTGGTTGGGATGGGAAATATCAATATTCTTTTCGGTTATTGTAAAGGCAATGCATGCCTTCATACTTATTTAATCAGTGTGTTTTTGGAAATGAAGACTTTTTTTGTAATTAATTTTTGTTAAAAATTTTGAATTGTTTGATTTCTGGGTTTGTATTGTTTTCCAAGGCGCTGTAGACTGGAGGATTAAAATCTTAGTAAATTCTGTCAGAGTAAAATGGACCAGTAGTTTCTCAGCTCTCCCCCAGGCAGATCAGGACACAGAGTAGAGATGAGAAAACTATTACAGAGGGCTGTATGATCTTTCAGGGTGATAATAGAGAAATCAGAAGCTCTTAGCAATGACGGGTAAACTGACCATCAGCTATGCAGCGAGAGGGTGAGATAAACTGTGTAGTATTGAGTGGGTGTGGTTATGCTACACAGCTTCTGAAAGATGAGAGGGGAGGTGGAGCTAAGCTTGTGCATTCATGAGGGAGACCAGCTGATCAGTACTAGGAACACCCCCCCAGCTAGAAACCTGAACGCAGAAGAGCCTGCAACCAAGTATCAGACTTTCTAAGTGCATAAAAAGGAAAAACAAAAAGATAAATGCATTTTTGTTTCTGCAGGGATGTCGTAAGATATGTATTGATTTTTCATGCCTTTAAGTCATGATATATGGTGAAGGTCTGTTGTGTTGTCTGCATTTTCCAAAAGACAAAACTGTACCTAATCCAATTTAATAAAAGGTTAAAGACTCCTACAACTCAGCAACCATATCCAGACTGAAGGAAGAATGGCTTTTACCGATCCTTATCTGTCTTGAGAAGCTGAGACTTTGCAAGTTTTTCTCTACATATCTCTATGGACTTCCAGCAGTGATCAACATCAACACAGTTCTAGTGCCATTTGCTCCATTCATTTCAATGTCTTCAGCTCAACATGGCTACTGCAACTAGCCTGCAATATTGTAACTGGGACATCCCCAATGTCGATTTGGGTTGTTCTTTGTATCCCCGGCTTTATTCTATTGAGCAGAATATACTTTATTTAATGTTGCAGTTAGATTTTTCTGCCCCATGTGTTTTTATGGATCCTTTAACAAAACATTCAGATGATTGCGTGCCTAGGTGAAAGGTGACATTTGTCTGATAGGCACCCTGCCTTCACCAATTACCACCGCACAGTTCAAAGCTTGGCCAATGGATAAAATGTAGAGGAAAACTTTCACAAAAAGCAAACAGAGAATGCAACTTTATTCTCCTTCGGGCTCCTGTACACTGGCGATTGCGATATCGCCACAAGAAAATCACGGTAAATTTGCAACTTTTTTCCCCACGATTTGAGTGTCAGCGCTGCTTTTTCTTACTAAAATATTGCTGCTGCTCGCATTTTTGTCATGTATTTTTATTGCGTGATTTTATGATTTTGTAGCGCGAAAGTCAATAGGACTTTCTAATGTTAAAAACTCATAGCACAAAGATCACAGTTCCTACTTTGCAGTGCGATAAACAGGGGGCACCATAGGGAAGCATGGCCGATAAAAAAGGGGAAAAAAAAACAAAAAACCTGCAAAAACATAGGATGATAGGACATGCTGCGATTCCCCCCCCCCCCCCCTCGTTTCTGCGTTTTTACTCACTTCCGCATTGTGTGACCATCTCGTGATTTTCTTGCTAGTGTGACGGCACCCTTAGAAATACAGTAGGGGAAAAAAGTGAGGGTGGAGGGATTTCATCAAGGAGCCATGACAAAAACCACAGCTCTTGCAGAAAGCAAACACGGATTTCAATGAAAATCTACAACACAAATCAGCCTGCGATTATTACCTTTGTAAGCAAGTCCTTTAAGATAAGAAAAAAAAGCTCAATTAAGTTTTGATAAAAAAGAAAACAATTCCCAAAATGGGCCCCGCCAGGCCGGTAATGACCTGAACTTTAGAAATACATTTTTAATTTATCCCACATGCTGAGTGACATGAGAAAGGAAAGAACAAAACAACCCACCCACAATGCCAGAATCGCTGTCTATCATTCATCTGCCTGCCTCCTACACCCCAAAGACAAAAATAACAAAAAACAGAAGTGATGAACCACAAAGGTAGTATGAAGAACTACAACTCCAGCAGGAAAACAACAATGTTAGGGGTCTTGGCAGAAGGTGCTGCAAATGCAATTACATAAAAATACTAAGACCTCAGAAATCTGGTATCGCCATAACTGTACTGACCGGTGAATAAGGTTAACAGGTCATTTATACTGCAAGGTAAATGCTGTAGAGACGCCCCAAATAGTAAACCTATACCGGAATTGCTGCTCATCCGCCCCTTCTACCTTCCTCCCTAAGAAAGATGGATCTGGAGCGATTAAGGTGCCAATGAAGACTACAAGTTGCCCCACAAAGGAAAAAGAAAAAGCTTGTATATATCTTTTTGATGAAAAAGAGTGCTATGGTCTTGCAATGCCATAAAGATACACAACATCATATGACTATGTGGACCAGTAAAATGGTACGGCTCTTGGAATGCGATGATGAAAAAAAATTGGTTATTAACCATTTGCGATCCAATTGTATCCTGGTTTTCCTGGGGGGGGGGGGGGGGGGGCTTACTCTTTTTCTGCCATTATACAACGGCGCTATCTGCTGGCTAAAGCTAGTACTGCATGAGGTAACACGTTGGATAGGCTCCGACAGCAGAGAGGCTGGCAATATACAGTAAGAGAACCCCGGCGGACGTCGTCCAACATCAGAGCTGTACAGCCTTAAATCATAATGTCTTCAGATGCCAGACAGTGAATTGGAAAGGGTTAAGGCACAAAATAAGATGTCAGTAAGGGGTGAGAATACAATGCTGTACTTATTACCATTACTGTAGATTTGTTTACATAAAAACAAACCGATTCCTAAGTTGAAACTTCTATCTTCCTCCTCGGAGACAGAGCCCATATTGAAAATTCTATATTAAAAAAAAGCTATATAATAAAAAAAAGCATTTACATTTTCGCTGTAGGGGCGCTCTGGTTTCCCCATAGGATTGCTGGTTTGTATTTCAATGCAGTAAAGATACCCATTAGTAACATATAAGAGACAATAAGAATTTCACCGAACATTTGTATTTTTCATCTTTCAATAAGATTCTCACAAATAGCTTTCTGCAAGTTGTAGTGATTGGAAATAAATAGAAAATAGAGGACACAGGAGGTAAACCGTATTGAAATGGAAATGGAAATAAATTTACCATTTTGCTGCATAGAACTACTACATCACATTATGGTACCTGTCACAAAGCACTGGAGAATATAAAATTACTACATAAAACTTTTATATCAGACATGGGTGGATGCAAGAGCCGATCTCCCAAATGCAACCAATGAAGAATCATAGGATGGTAGAGTTGGAAGGGCCCTCCAGGGTCATCGGGTCCAACCCCCTGCTCAGTGCAGGATTCACTAACTCATCCCAGACAGATGTCTGTCCAGCCTTTGTTTGAAGATTTCCATTGAAGGAGAACTCACCACCTCCTGTGGTAACCTGTTCCACTCATTTATCACCCTCACTGTCAGAAAGTTTTTCCTAATATCCAATCTGTGTCTCCTCCCTTTCAGTTTCATCCCATTGCTTCCAGTCTTGTACAAATAAGAATAGGGCTGATCCCTCTGCAGTGTGACAGCCCTTCAGATATTTGTAGACAGCTATTAAAGGGGTTGTCCCGCGAAAGCAAGTGGGGGTATACACTTCTGTATGGCCATATTAATGCACTTTGTAATATACATCGTGCATTAAATATGAGACATACAGAAGTTATTCACTTACCTGTTCCATTGCTGGCGTCCCCGTCTCCATGGTGCCGTCTAATTTCAGCGTCTAATCTCCCGATTAGACGCGCTTGCGCAGTCCGGTCTTCTCCCTTCTAAATGGGGCCGCTCGTGCTGGAGAGCTGCTCCTCGTAGCTCCGCCCCATCACGTGTGCCGATTCCAGCCAATCAGCAGGCTGGAATCGGCAATGGAACGCACAGAGCCCACGGTGCACCATGGGAGAAGACCTGCGGTCCACCGTGGGTGAAGATCCCGGCGGCCATCTTCGCAAGGTAAGTAAGAAGTCACCGGAGCGCGGGGATTCGGGTAAGTACTATCCGTTTTTTTTTTTTTTAACCCCTGCATCGGGTTTGTCTCGCGCCGAACGGGGGGGGGCTATTGAAAAAAAAAAAAAACGTTTTGGCGCGGGACAACCCCTTTAAGTCTCCTCTCAGCCTTCTTTGTTGCAAGCTAAACATTCCCAGATCCTTTAACCGTTCCTCATAGGACACGTGCCATAGGTTTGCCACCACTGTCATAGGACATGATTTGCAGTCCGCTCACCATCTTGGTAACTCTTCTCTGAACTTGCTCCAGTTTGTCTGTCTTTTTGGGTTGTGGTGCCCAGAAGTGGACAGTTTTATTATCATTGCTCATGTCCCTAACAATGTGTTAAGGGCGAGGTTAGTGCCTTTGGCAGGAGAGCAAATTGTAGAAAGAGGGCGGAGTGTGTAGGTATGAGACAAAACAGTTGTGAGTCTTCAAGTCTTGTTGCGGCCCTGAGAAAGAACACCGCATTTATTTAGAGATATGAAAAAAATTGCTGGATGATAGCCAGGCGTTCAATTGTGGCTTGAAAGAACACAGTGCTGCACCTTCCAGAGCAACCGGCCCGTACATTCCCACTCCAACACGTGCCGCTTCCCTGCCGTTAAATAAAACTACTGTTGCAATTAGAGATGAGCGACCGTGCTCCTTTAGAGCAATTACTCGAACAAGCATTGCTTTTTTTGAGTAACTGCCTACTCTGGTGAAAAGATTCGGGAGGGGAAGGGGGGGGTGGAACAGGGGAGCTCTCTCTCCTCCCGCCTCTCTCTCCCCTGCCCCCCACCACTGATTACAATGGAAGGGCGGGACGGGGCAGAGCTAAGTCCCGCCCCCTCCCATTGCAAATAGTGGCGAAGGGCGGAGAGAGTCATTATTATTACATTGCTAATAGAGATGAGCGAGCACCAAAATGCTCTGGTGCTCGTTACTCGAGACAAAATTTTCGCGATGCTCGAGGGTTCGTTTCGAGTAACGAACCCCAGTGAAGTCAATGAGCGACTCAAGCATTTTTGTATATCGCCAATGCTCGCTAAGGTTTCCATTTGTGAAAATCTGGGCAATTCAAGAAAGTGATGGGAACGACACAGCAACGGATAGGGCAGGCGAGGGGCTACATATTGGGCTGCATCTCAAGTTCCCAGGTCCCACTATTAAGCCACAATAGCGGCAAGAGTGGGCCCCGCCCCCCTCCCAACAATTTTTACATCTGAAAAACCCTCATTAGCAATGCATACCTTAACTAAGCACCACACTACCTCCAACAAAGCACAATCACTGCCTGCATGACACTCCGCTGCCACTTCTCCTGGGTAACATGCTGCCCAACCCCCCCCCACCCCCCCGCACGACCCAGTGTCCACAGCGCACACCAAAGTGTCCCTGCGCAGCCTTCAGCTGCACTCATGCCACACGCTGGCCTCATAGCCACACCACCCTCATGTCTATTTATAAGCGCGTCTGCCATGAGGAGGAACCGCAGGCACACACTGCAGAGGGTTGGCACGGCCAGGCAGCGACCCTCTTTAAAAGGGGCGGGGCGATAGCCCATAATGCTGTACAGAAGCAAAGACAAATCCAATCATGTGCCACCTCCATCAGGAGCTGCACACGTGGGCATAGCAATGGGGAACCCATGTGCCACACACTATTCATTCTGTCAAGGTGTCTGCATGCCCCAGTCAGACCGGGGTTTTTTATAAATAGTCACAGGCAGGTACAACTCCGCAATGGGAATTCCGTGTGCACCCACAGCATGGGTGACTCCCTGGAACCCACCGGCTGTACATAAATATATCCCATTGCAGTGCCTATCACAGCTGAGGTAACGTCAGGTTTAATGCAGGTGGGCTTCGGCCCACACTGCATGCCCCAGTCAGACTGGGGTTCTTTAGAAGTGGACACATGCAGTTACAACTCCGTGTGGACTGACAGCATGGGTGGCTCCCTGGAACCCACCGGCGGTACATAAATACATCCCATTGCAGTGCCCAGCACAGCTGAGGTACCATCAGCTTTAATGCAGGTGGGCTAAAAATTACTAGGATAACAATGTAGGCGAGGGCCAAAAAAAATTGGTGTACCAACAGTACAAATGTACTTCAGAAAAATTGCCCATGCCCAAGCAAGAGGGCAGGTGAAACCCATTAATCGCTTTGGTTAATGTGGCTTAATTTGTAACTAGGCCTGTAGGCGGCCCAGTTAAAATAAAAATTGGTTCAGGTGCAAGTTTCAACGCTTTATTGAATTGAGAATTGAAACGTATAAACATTGTTTACAAAAGTAATATGACTGAGCCTTGTGTGCCTCAGAAAAATTGCCCGTTTGGCGTGATTACGTCAGGTTTCAGGAGGAGGAGCAGGAGGAGGAGGATGAATAGAATACACAGATTGATGAAGCTAAAAGGTCCCCGTTTTTTATGGCGATAGAGAACGATGCTTCCATCCACGGGTGCAGCCTACGTATTGCTTAGGTATCGCTGCTGTCCGCTGGTGGAGAAGAGAAGTCTGGGGAAATCCAGGCTTTGTTCATCTTTATGAGTGTAAGCCTGTCGGCACTGTCAGTTGACAGGCGGGTACGCGTATCCGTGACGATTCCCCCAGCCGCACTAAACACCCTCTCTTACAAGACGCTAGCCGCAGGACAAGCAAGCACCTCCAGGGCATACAGCGCGATTTCAGGCCACGTGTCCAGCTTCGACACCCAGTAGTTGTAGGGGGCAGAGGCGTCACGGAGGACGGTCGTGCGATCGGCTATGTACTCCCTCACCATCCTTTGACAGTGCTCCCGCTGACTCAGCTTTGACTGAGGAGCCATAAGGCTGTCAAAGGCCTTGGACAGTGTTCCCCTGCCTGTGCTGTACATGCTGCCTGATCTCCGCCCCTCCCCTGCTACCTGGCCCTCGGAACTGCGTCTTCTGCCACTAGCGCTGTCGGATGGGAATTTTACCATCAGTGTGTCCGCCAGGGTCCTGTGGTATAGCATCACTCTCGAACCCCTTTCCTCTTCGGGTATGAGAGTGGAAAGGTTCTCCTTATACCGTGGGTCGAGCAGTGTATACACCCAGTAATCCGTAGTGGCCAGAATGCGTGTAACGCGAGGGTCACGAGAAAGGCATCCTAACATGAAGTCAGCCATGTGTGCCAGGGTACCTGTACGCAACACATGGCTGTCCTCACTAGGAAGATCACTTTCAGGATCCTCCTCCTCCGGCCATACACGCTGAAAGGATGACAGGCAAGCAGCATGGGTACCCTCAGCAGTGGGCCAAGCTGTCTCTTCCCCCTCCTCCTCATCCTCCTCATGCTCCTCCTCCTCAACGCACTGAGATATAGACAGGAGGGTGCTCTGACTATCCAGCGACATACTGTTTCCGAGCGCAAAGCATCTGCCTTTATGCTTTGCAGGGAACTTCTCAAGAGGCATAGCAGGGGAATGGTGATGCTAATGATTGCAGCATCGCCGCTCACCATCTGGGTAGACTCCTCAAAGTTTCCAAGGACCTGGCAGATGTCTGCCAACCAGGCCCACTCTTCTGTAAAGAATTGAGGAGGCTGACACCCACTGCGCCACCCATGTTGGAGTTGGTATTCCACTACAGCTCTACGCCACTCATAGAGCCTGGCCAACATGTGGAGCGTAGAGTTCCACCGTGTGGGCACGTCGCACAGCAGTCGGTGCACTGGCAGATTAAACCGATGTTGCAGGATGTTGCAGGATGCGCAGGGTGGCAGCGTCCGTGTTGGACTTGCGGAAATGTGCGCTGAGCTGGCGCCCCTTTCTGAGCAGGTCTGACAAGCGTGGGTAGCTTTTCAGAAAGCACTGAACCACCAAATTAAAGACGTGGGCCAGGCATGGCACATGCGTGATGCTGCCGAGCCACCACCTGGTTACAGCCGTTGTAACACACGACCATGCCCGGTTGGAGGCTCAGCGGCGAAAGCCAGCAGTCGGTCTGCTCTGTCAGATCCTGCAGCAGTTCGTGGGCCGTGTGCCTCTTGTCTCCTAAGCTGAGTAGTTTCAGCACGGCCTGCTGACGCTTGGCCACCGCTGTGCTGCCACGCCGCGCGACACTGACTGCTGGCGACGTGCTGCTGCTGACACATCTTGATTGCGAGACAGAGGTTGCGTAGGAGGAGGAGGAGGAGGAGGAGGAGGAGGGTGGTTGAGTGGAGGAAGCATACACTGCCGCAGATACCAGCACCGAGCTGGGGCCCGCAATTCTGGGGGTGGGCAGGACGTGAGCGGTCCTAGGCTCTGACTCGGTCCTAGCCTCCACTAAATTCACCCAATGTGCCGTCAGGGAGATATAGTGGCCCTGCCCGCCTGTGCTTGTCCACGTGTCCATTGTTAAGTGGACCTTGGCAGTAACCGCGTTGGTGAGGGCGCGTACAATGTTGCGGGAGACGTGGTCGTGCAGGGCTGGGACGGCACATCGGGAAAAGTAGTGGCGACTGGGAACCGAATAGCGCGGGGCCGCCGCCATCATGTTTTTGAAAGCCTCCGTTTCCACAAGCCTATACGGCAGCATCTCCAGGCTGATCAATTTGGCTATGTGCACGTTTAACGCTTAAGAGTGCAGGTGCGTGGCAGCGTACTTGCGCTTGCACTCAAACACTTGTGCTAGCGACGGCTGGACGGTGCGCTGACAGACATTGGTGGATGGGGCCGAGGACAGCGGAGGTGAGGGTGTGGGTGCAGGCCGGGAGACGGTTGTGTCTGTGTCCTGAGAGGGGGGTTTGGATCTCAGTGGCAGGTTGGGGCACAGGGGGAGAGGCAGCAGTGCAAACCGGAGGCGGTGAACGGCCTTCGTCCCACCTTGTGGGGTGCTTGGCCATCATATGTCTGTGCATACTGGTGGTTAGGCTGGTGGTGGTGGCTCCCCGGCTGATCTTGGCGCGACAAAGGTTGCACACCACTGTTCGTCGGTTGTCTGCACTCTCAGTGAAAAACTGCCAGACCTTTGAGCACCTCGGCCTCTGCAGGGTGGCATGGCGCGAGGGGGCGCTTTGGGAAACAGTTGGTGGATTATTCGGTCTGGCCCTGCCTCTACCCCTGGCCACCGCACTGCCTCTTCCAACCTGCCCTGCTGCTGCACTTGCCTCCCACTCTGAAGACCTGTCCTCAGTAGACTTAGCAAACCAGGTGGGGTCAGTCACCTCATCGTCCTGCTGCTCTTCCTCCGAATCCTCTGTGCGCTCCTCCCTCGGACTTACTCCAATTACTACTACCTGAGTGATAGACAACTGTGTCTCATCGTCATCGTCCTCCTCACCCACTGAAAGCTCTTGAGACAGTTGGCGGAAGTCCCCAGCCTCATACCCCCCGGACCCCGGGAACTTTCCAAAGGTTGGGCATCGGTCACGACAAACTCCTCCGGTGGGATAGGAACCATTGCTGCCCGTTCTGGGCAGGGGCCCGAGAACAGTTCCTGGGAGTCTGCCTGCTCCTCAGAATGTGTCATTGTAATGGAGTGAGGAGGCTGGGAGGAAGGAGGAGCAGCAGCCAGGGGATTCAGAGTTGCAGCAGTGGACAGCGCAGAACTTTGGGTGGTCGATAGATTGCTGGATGCACTTTCTGCCATCCACGACAGGACCTGCTCACACTGCTTATTTTCTAATAAACGTCTACCGCGTGGACCCATTAATTGTGAGATTAATCTTGGGACGCCAGAAACGTGCCTCTCTCCTAATCCCGCAGCAGTCGGCTGCGATACACCTGGATCAGGAGCTCGGCCTGTGCCCACACCCTGACTTGGGCCTTCGCGTCCTCGCCCACGTCCTCTAGGCCTACCCCTACCCCTCAGCATGGTGTATTACCAGTAGTGCAGAAACAGAACGCTGTAATTAAATGTGCCGCTTATTGGCCTGTGGTTGGAGGCTGACTTCGCTTACGGAACGCACAGCAGAGCCAGGAAAGAATTTTGCGCAAGCTTGTAGTGAGACGTAGGTGCGTATGACTGAGCTAGTGGAATTCACAGTGCAGAAGCACTCAAGTGTCCAAAGGTCACTAGTAGGCCTTAAGTGTTTTGCTTCTATTTTTTTAAAGGCTGAGCTGAGACAGCAGACAGATACTGTAGGCAGCGTATATATGTATACTGTTTCCCTCTGGACGGGATGACGGCGGTGATGTAACGGGCAACGCAGAGCCAGGAAAGAATTTTGCGCAAGCCTGCTGTAACACTTAGCTGCGTATTAATGAGGACTACAACCCCCAGCGGACACGCAGTACACAGAGGACGGTCACAGGCAGCCCAAATATATTTTTTTTCCCAAATTTGTTTGAAAAAGCCCACTGCCTATATAGACAGTATATCTCTTTCACCTTTCCCACTGTCCCTGCCTCTTTCCCCGATCTATGTCAGAATGCATCTGAGGCGAGCCGCGGGAGGGGCTGATTTTAATACTCGGGTGACACCTGATCTCGCCAGCCACTCACTGCAGGGGGGTGGTATAGGGCTTGAACGTCGCAGGGGGAAGTTGTAATGCCTTCACTGTCTTTCTATTGGCCAGAAAAGCGCACTAACGTCTCAGAGATGAAAGTGAAAGTAACTCGAACATCGCGTGGTGCTCGCCTCTAGTAACGAGCATCTCGAACACGCTAATACTTGAACCAGCATCACGCTCGGACGAGTACGTTCGCTCATCTCTAATTGCTAACTATTGGGGCATAATATAAGAAAAAATAACCTTTATTACAAAAACAGATTCCGTAATACAAAACCTAAAATATTAGCGATCTTATCAAAACATGAAAGTGCGATCCCGCAGATGAATGAAGGAGGGTCCGACTCCCCGGATATCTAGGTACGCTTATTAGATATCATAAGCAAATTCATAACCTTTAAATTCTAATCCTTTGCAAAGTTCTTTGTAAAAACCGCCGTAGCCCTTCCGCTCTTCTATCACGAGTCGCAAGTAAATTACAGCCGCTTGCTCGATTTATGACACATTATCCGGCATCTGATGTGGAACACAGAGAATGCTTAATAGGTGGGAAATGTGCTCCAATTAAGATTTACCCTCATTTGCATAATATAAAAATGTGAAAGCTCAATAAACAGCAACATAGTCTGTTCGATAATCTTGTAAAAAGTGACAGCGCTCCGACACGGGCACCAGCTGATTTATAACGCGGCCAGACGCACCTGCGGTCCCCCGGCAAACCGTTTATACCAAGCTGCAAGTACTCACATATGGAAAGGGGATTCGCAGACTTTTTTTTTTTAAAGTAGAACTTATGGAGTCTTTTTTTAATCAGCGACATGTAAATGTATCACCATTAGTCATTCTAAGATGTATGATAATTTATGGTAATAAGCCATTTAATTTTTCAACACTAGGCGCCAACAAAATGAAATCCTCCTGCCAAAATTCCATTCGACTGCCTATGACTGGCGAAGCATTTCATTCACGCAAGACCGATAACTCCCCAGAACGGGCAATGGGAAGGTGAAGAATTGAAGAACACAACTAATTCAGCATCACAGTACAACTTCATGAGCTTTAGGCCGCTTTCAGACAACCATATTTAAATATGTCCCCGATTCAGATCCCCTGCTATCGTATGTCACCAGGATTTACCTCTACATTGTTTTTATCGTCTACTGGGCAAATACCCAATAGAAAATAATAACAATACAAAGGCCAAAACGAAAAAAATATGTCCGTGTGAACACATACATAGATTTATATTAGCGCCATAAGATGGACCAATTTGCCACGGATCCTCCACGGAGATGGCGATTGCAGACTCCGCCATTGGAATCCGCCCGTGTGAGCCCGGCCTAAAGGCGAGGATACACACAGCAGATTGTTGTGGAGTTTTCGTTGCAGACTGTGCACAGAAATTCCGTAGCAAACACCAATCATTCACTGCAGAAGCGAATTCTAGATGTGAAGATTCTAAAATCTGCAGCATGCTCCGTCACGGAAAGGCGACAGATTAGCCCTTTTGGTGGTCTTTGCTGCCCGTTGGCAAATCTTGGCAGCTGAAGAACGCCAAAGACATTTTGCAATTATTGCAAAGCCGCGCTAATTTGATGGCCACTTTGGCCAAACCGCAGCCACTACATGAATGTCAACTGCGACATGGAATCAACATGGATTCTGAGAGGGAAATCTGCACATAGATTAGCATGAGATAATATGAGGCATGTGATCATCCCGTGGGCAACGGCACGGTCGGCAGATCCGCTGCCGATATGTTGTGTGGCATTTACATATATAGAAAATCAACAGTATTTATAGCAGCAGCAAAGTGAATGAGTTAAACCCCGCGCTTCAGGGCTCATTCACACACAGCGTTTTACAGCTCCAGAGCCGGCAGTGACTCGGTACACCACCGCGTACGGCAGCGAAAGTATACTGCGCATGACCGCATAAGGCCACTCTCAAACATACCGCTTTTTACTGCGCTAACCGCAGCACAACACTCCCAGTGAGGCCTCGCACACCTGCTATTTTCATGTATTTTAGCACTTTTTAGCGCACCTCATCACCCATCACAATGATTGGGTGAGTTAAAAAAGCGCTGACCAACGCTGTGACACGCATTCAAAAGCGCTGCTCAAAATCGTGGTAAAAATGCCTTGATATCGAGAACAACGGGCGCATGTATGTACGTGTTCAGAGAGCAATTGGCTATTTCTCACATACATATGCGACAAAATAGAACATGATTAACTGTGAGATACCGCATATCAAAACGGGCGCACTGCGCATGCACAATACATGTGATTATACGCCCGCATGAGCCCGGCCTTACTTTGTTTTTATTCTCTACTAGGGAAAATACTGATCCATAATTGCCCCATAGAAGATAGCGGCGGCACCGAGGCAGAAACATGAAAAAAAAAAAGGCCACGCTGCATTTAAAAAAAAGAAACAGCTGTGAAAAGTACGACAGTGCAGTTAGATATTAGCCCTAGATCGTGGTCCACAAAAAGGGACCATATACGGAGGTAGAATATACTCGTCTGGAGGGCCACCATCACGCGGACCGCTGAGGAATTCCCTCTAGCAGAATCACTGCATAAATTCTGCCCCATTTAGGGCTTATTCACATGGACGCATTGTCGCAGTGTATTGCGCACACAGATTGTGTTCCCAATGCGCAGTGAATGGAACACATGGATTTCAAGCATTTTGTTTGTGCACAAATAGTCAGCGCATCTAATTATGTGCTTATTACGCACTAACATAGCACATATTAAACTAATTTAAAGGGGTTGTCCCGCGAAACAAAGTTGGGGTATACACACTTCTATATGGCCATATTAATGCACTTTGTAATGTACATTGTGCATTAATTATGAGCCATACAGAAGTTATTCACTTACCTGTTCCGTTGCTGGCGTCCTCGTCTCCATGGTGTCGTCTAATTTTCAGCGTCTAATCGCCCGATTAGACGCGCTTGCGCAGTCCGGTCTTCTTTCTTCTGAATGGGGCCGCTCGTGCCGGAGAGCGGCTCCTCGTAGCTCCGGCCTGTCACGTGTGCCGATTCCAGCCAATCAGGAGGCTGGAATCGGCAATGGACCCCACAGAAGACCTGCGGTCCACCGAGGGTGAAGATCCCGGCGGCCATCTTCGCAAGGTAAGTAAGAAGTCAACGGAGCGCGGGGATTCAGGTAAGCACTATCCGTTTTGTTTTTAAACCCCTGCATCGGGTTTGTCTCGCGCCGAACGGGGGGGCTATTGAAAAAAAAAAACCCCGTTTCGGCGCGGGACAACCCCTTTATATTTATTAACTATTGAAATACATAGGAGCGGGATTTTTTTTTCTGCATGCACAAATATGCACGCTCAAAAAAAATGCAGTAACACACACAGGCATGTGCAAAAACGTAACGCCTATGCTGTAAATATACAGTGCAAAAGCGCGCATAAATGTGCTTACGCCTGTGTGAATCCAGCCTTACAGTACGAGCCATGTGAGGGAAATAAAAAATTAAATTAAAAATTAGCTTCATGTGGTGCGGTAGTTCTCTGCAATGAAACCCACAGCGTGTCTTTATGCTGCGAAATTTAACCCTTGAATTACAAGGCATAAATCCAGCGGCAGATCTGCAGTTTATAGATGGCCAGACCCACACCACTTAGGGACGGATGTGGCCGCTGTGGACTTCTAGCAGAATTGCTGTGGCGATTCCATTGCAGAAAGCCTGCAGTGATTCTGCCCCGTGTGGCGGCGCCCTACAGGGTTTGGATGTAGTGAAAAAACTAAATCGGAGAAACTGTGAATTTTTGGAAAAAAAAAAACAAAAAAAACTGCAGCCAAGATGCACATAGTTTTTCCAGATGCAGTTTTTACAGCAACCAATCTGCCTAATGTGAACGCTCCTTTAAAACCAGATTGTAAGACGCACTCATTTTTGACCGCAGTTATAGTCCATAGACACTACAGAGATATGCAGCAAAGCCTCCATGCGGAAACAGTCCTAATTCAGTGCTGGAACAAACGAGCAGGCTGTCCCAGCTACACCATAATTAAAGCACCTAATTATTGATTTTTATTATTTTTTTTTGGTAAAGGGAGGGGGGTGAATAAAAGCAACCAAAAAACAACTTTCCGAATATCTGACAATCTTGGTATTTTTGAGAACACACACGCTGCGCAGAATACATTTGCGCTCGGATACAATATTTGTCTATTTATATCATGTTTTAGTTGCAAAAAGATTGCAATAAAATTGTTACCGTAAATAAGGAAAATAAATAAATCCCATAAATGTATCAGAGTGACTGTAACCTCATCTGCACCAAACCCTCAACAGAGGCACACAGGACCAGGAAAGGAAAACCCTATGAAGGCCCCAGCGGGGCTGCCCCCCATGAGGCTGGTGTTCATGACGTTGGGACCTACCATCACCGCAAGGCTTCTTTTTGGCTCTCATCAGACCACTGCACAGGGTAATGTGGACCATGGCCTTCTGTATGTAGCAGCCTTGACATCCAGACCCATTTTCCTTCAATCACCATGTTCTGGCACAGCTGCTCCTCACCTCGCAGGAAGTTCAGGTTTCTTAAAGGGATACACACCTGACCAACCTACTGATTGTACACCTTCAGAGAGTAGAGGTAGGGCCCCCCACAATGCAGGTTTCAGTGGTCTTGCTTTGTAACTAGAAAGTAATCCAAACGTGGCGCAGATAAGAGCGAATTCACACCTGGTGGATTTCCTGTGGATTTGCACAGGTAAAACCTGCTGCAGATGGCAGTACGAGGTAACGCGATAAGAGTTACACATTCACACTGATGACAAGCGGGCTTCCACCTGCTGGGGACATGTCCACGCAGACAGACCAACATACTGATGGCCTGCAGGATGCTCATTCCGCTAATCACCATGGATTTCGCCACTTGCAATAATGCAGGGGTGAAATCCCAGCAGGCTAGACATTTGGCATGTATCGCCCCAACATTGTTTAAGCAGAGATGATTGGCAGCTGGGTGCATGTTCTTCACCAGAAAAAGGACAAGCTCTACCGTCCTAGACCAATATACCCGCCTGTGTGTGAATGCACCTCCGTGTGTAGCCTGCCGCCCTCAGTCCTTCTCCGGGATGAGTAAACCATGGCTGCTCTCTTCCAAAAACAGCACCACTCCTGTCCGTGGGTTGTATGTGGTATTGCAGCTTAGCTCCATTGAAGTGAAAGGGCTTGAGCTGCAATACCACACATAACCTATGGACAGGAGTGGCGCTGTGTTTTCTCTAATCCTCTACAACCCTTTTAAGCTCCAGTATGATCGCTCTCACATGAACAGCCTGCTCTGATTCATTCCGTATCATGGCTCTGTCTGTACATGTAATGTCCATGCATATATGTATGGTTGTGTCATACAGCACTGAAAGCCACCTAGATACAGAATTCGACAGGCAGTAGAAAGACATTTAAAGGTAGTGTTTTTTTTCTTTTAACCCATTAATTGTGCCCCGTTTCTCAATTGGTGTCCTACACAGCTGCCTACTCCTCCTCCTGTCCCTGTTCATAACCTTCATGACCACTTATTATTGTATACGTGAATCCGGACCTGCAATCCCTTCAACAAACAGGTTTTATGAATCAAAAGTGATCACGCTAAAATTAAAGTTTTATCACTAAACTCTGTAAATGAGTCATAATGGGGATTGTCGCTCTGTGGGGACGATGCAGGAAGGATCCGAACAACAGCCAAGTGTCCAAGGAAATTAGATAAAACTGCCATCAACTAAATCCATTTTAATGGTATTCATCTCGCGGGCCTGACGTCGCTTCCCTTTGCCTGTAAGTACTGGGATCTCAGTGCCGCAGGGGAAGCAGACTTGTACCATCATTCAAATCACCTCCTACTCCGGATATATTTATTTCCTATCCACATTTAAACTCATTGGAGAAAACCTTCTTTTTTTCCACTTAGTAATCAGTTTCTGCTATAGAAAAAAAGGAAAAAATTAATTCACCTCCCCATGGTGCCGAAAGCAGATTAACTATTGGTTGTCATTGAAAGGGTTGCCATCGTTTTCACTTATTCCATTATTTCAGCAGTTTTCGCATCAGAGCCTCGATGCATTGTGGTGGTCTGACACCGTATAAGGGGCTCTATATGAATGAATACCATGTAAAGCACATACTGTAGGCCACGCATTGTCCGTTAGCAGAGAATCTAATTTATGTAAACCGGTTCTCCTGCAACAACCTGCGGCTTCCTCCAAAGAATAGTACGGAAAACTGTCTATTAGGCAAAAGGATAAGCGTGCCCAATTATAAATACCCATAAGAGCAGGATATTAATGATATTATGTGTGAACACGAAGATCTAGTTTAAGAACATGAACTTTCTGTAAAATTGTTGTGGTCGGGGGGTGAGCGGAGACCCGGGTGGTCCAGTAGGTCATTGCAATTTTTTTAAGTAGTTTTCCCACCATAGTAGGTGGTGGCGTATTACTGGAACAATGGGGACTTTACTGCTGGGACCTCCACCATTCCATAGAATAAAGGAGCTGCAGAATTAGATAAGCACTGCAGCTCCTTTCCCTGCACAGCAATGTATCAAGCTGCCCGCTGTGCCAGGACCACATTGATGGCGGTGTGGTAGTTTCCTACACAGCAGGTGGCTGATATGCAAGAAAAAAGCTGTATAGACCTTGGCCCCCCTGGTGTCAGAAACTGGGCCCCACCAAGGACAATGACGCCTTAACCTTCTACTCTATCCTACCAAATGTAATTGGACACCTAAGCAAGAATCACAAGTAGTATTTATTTCCATATGTTAATACTTAGTGGGGCTCCTTTGGCCCTAATGACATCCTATACTCTCCGTGGCATACTTTCTACTAATGTCTGATACACTTCAGCTGGTATTTCCCTCTACTCATCCTGCAAATGTCCAAAAAGTTCTTTCAGATATGATGGAAACTGTTCATATTTCATAACCCAACATTCTAGTTCATCCCAAAGCTGTTCAGTAGAGTTCAGGTCAGGACTCTGTGCAGCAGGTCCAATCATGGAACATCCATATCCTCAAACCAACGTAAAACACTGTTGGATTTGTGACAAGGCATGTTGACTGGAAGTATTGCTGACCATTCCCAGAGTATTGTCACATCGTTGGCTGCACATCATTGTCTAGTATGTCAAGGTACAAGCAGCCAATACACACATAAATATGCCTGTGTGAAGGGGGCCTTATACAGCTGTCTTTAGGACTAGTGTTGAGAAAGACTAGACTACAGCGGGCAAAACAGCTGTCATGTTCGTGAAAGTTTTTACTCTGGGGTCTTGTGCTGCCATCCCCTTCCAGGAACACGTCTCTGCAGATGTGGGCTTATTTGGCTAGCTGTACTATGGATTGCTCTAGTCCGCTTATCACATGGGATCTATGCACATAAATACCAGCCCCTCTTACTTGCCGGTCGTTATATCTCATCATCTCCTTTCTGGTGATAGGAGGCATGGGGTTCTGACCGAATCCTTTTCTGCCCTTAGGTGTGCAGATGTCTGCTCTGAACTATGTTCTGTTTGGTTCATGTCTGAATCCCCTCCATCCTTAGGTGTGTGGATACCTGTGTCTGCCTTGTCTGATCTGATCCCTGACCTTGTATCTCCTGCACAGGAGCACGCAATGCATTGCATACTTGTTGGGTACCGACAATCCCCATACTAACAGCTGAGGACCCGACCTGTTCCTGCTACATTACAGGAGCTTTAATCCGGCACTGTACTTTAACTATCGTCCGGGATTAAAGTCCAGGACCAAGCGTTGTAAATTTACTGTGCTTGGTCCTTACGGGGATATTGTCTATATATAGTGCTTACTACTGAGCTTCATACGCCTTCCTGTGGCATTCAATAATCCAAATTACCCGGCACCCATCTGGTACCATCCAAAGAATTCTGCTTTATTGTTTCTTTTTATGCGATATTAAATTGAAGAATGAGCATAATTCTATACGTCGGCAGGTAAGTGTAGCATAAAGATGCAAAGCGACACGAAGAATACATCACTTCCCTTTGTATTGCTTCCAGATGACTTCCTGCAGTGCGGTAGAATTAGGCGCCGCTGCGCTGTACAGGTGCGCACTTCTATATTTAGCAGTGGAAGACGTTAATTTGTTGTTGCCTAAAGAGAGCACTTGACTTGAGCCGGCCTGATTTGCTTTGGCACTGCCGATGCCGTCATGGCAACCTTCCCAGATAATGTGCAAGAACAGATCTCCTTCTTTACACATTCAACGAGAAATTAAAGAACCGTTATCACCATGGAGTGGCACCGCCACCAGCCATTAATTAACAGCATAGCTTGGTGCCAGTGGATTACCCATCTTTTCGCAAAAAAGTGTTGCCGGTGGAGAACATCACTCTCAGATAGGTTAATAAAACTACATAATTCAGCCATGCCCCGTGGCCAGACATGATAGTGGGAGCCCGCTGCAACATAACAGTAGTTTATAGCACAATACACAATAATAGTATGGCTTTGTTATACCATAAAAAGTTCAGTTGTAAGGCAAACTTGTGATATTTCTACTAAATATATGTATGCCAGGATCAGCAGACGTTGGCCCGCTGTGCCAAGCACTGTTTTTTGGGGGGGCTCAATAACTTGAGGAACCCTTGTCTTCACCTTTTAACCCCACTAGTTGGGATCTGGGCTTCGCTGCGGGATTACTAGGCTGTTATTCTGCAGCTGGTCCCAGTTATGTGGCAGCTGATGCTAGGTCTGATATCTGAGGGTATGAACAGGAGCATAGTCAGACAGTAGGGGAAGACGGCACAACTTTAGAACGAAAGACAAGCCTGAGGTCGGGCCACAGAATGGCTTCAGCACAGTATAAGGTAGGGGCAGGCAGAAACGGGATCAGTATAACAAACCCTGGTGAGGAACAGAGAATACAACAAAGTCAGGAATAGCTGAAGTCAGGGAATGAAGAATTAGAGCACACTTGAATAGTACCCTAAGTAGGACTAAAAGACCACAAACTTAGACACTTTCCACAGGGGAAGGATGTCTGGTATAGCCAAGGGCACCACGTGATTGGCAGAGGAAGTATTTGCAAGATGCATGCTGGCTCCAGGGCATCCGCTGAGGAGAGGTGGACAGGAGGACCAGGCTACACAGTAACTTCTGGTATGTGATGCCAATACATCAGGTTTCATGCAGCTAGTATCATTTGAAGCACTGACCCAGGGTCATAGCTAGGGGATGCAGAGGTAGCAACTGTAATGGGATTTGGTGCCTAAAGAGGGCTCAGAGGTCCCTGTGCCACCTAAGAGAACACCTTAATTACAAATAAAAGTGCTCAGATTGGGCACTGCTGGAGACGCTTAGGAAGTAACCAGGAGTTATTTAAGGAAAGACTAGAAGCAATGGGATGAAACTGAAAGGGAGGAGACACAAATTAGATATTAGAAAAAACTTTCTGACAGTAAGGGTGATAAATGAGTGGAACAGGTTACCTCAGGAGGTGGTGAGTTCTCCTTCAATGGAAGTGTTCAAACAAAGGTTGGACAGAGCTCTGTCTGGGATGATTTAGTGAATCCTGCACTGAGCAGGGGGTTGGACCCGATGACCCTGGAGGTCCCTTCCAACTCTACCAGTCTATGAGTGACCGTAGTGTCTCCAAACGTTTATTTATATAAGACAACATGTTTCGATTCTGATCCGGAATGCCTGATGAAGATTCCAGATGGGAATCTAAACACATCTTATGAAAAACTTTTGGAGATACTCTAGTCATACCTGGTTATTTCCTAAGCATTTCCAGTAAAGATGAGCGAGCGTACTCGCTAAGGGCAAATACTCGAGCGAGTATTGCCTTTTGCGAGTACCTGCCCGCTCGTCTCAAAAGATTTGGGTGCCGGCGGGGAGCGGTGGGGGAGGAACGGGGGGGAGATCTTGCTCTCTCTCCCCCCTGCTCACTCCCCTAAATCACCGCTCACCTCTGCCGGCACCCGAATTTTTTGAGACGAGCGGGCAGGTACTCGCAAAAGGCAATACTCGCTCAAGTATTTGCCCTTAGCGAGTACGCTCGCTCATCTCTAATTTCCAGCAATGCCCTGTCTATTGGAGCATTTTGTACTTTCTACGTCTTGCCTGAACACTCAGCACCCGGCAGACCAGCAATGGATTTTCAGAGTCTCACTCGAATGTTGTGCCTGATTACACAACTGCGTCAGGTTACTGTTCCTATACCTGATCTTACCTCTAACAATATCGCTCTAGGGAATGCCATGCTTTTCTTTTTCTTTTCTGTTCTTTATTACAAATGGTGCACATTAGGTGGGGGTCTCATACCAGATTTTGCATTGGTGCCCCTGTGCTGATATATATGCATAGCTTCTAAGTAGAGATAAGTGAGCACGCTCGTATAAGGCTGATACTTGAGAGAGCATTGGTCTTTTCAAGTAACTGCTTACTGTTCTGAGCACCATGCGGGGGGGGGGGGGGGGGGTGGCAGGAGGGGGGGAGAGTGAGAGAGATCTCTCCCCGCGGCTCCCCCCTGCCCCCCCCCCCCGCATGGTGCTCCGAACAGTAAGCAGTTACTCAAAAAGACCAATGCTTTCTTGAGCATCATCCTTAAACGAGCATGCTCGCTCATCTCTACTTCTAAGGTTTTTTTTAAATCAGTAGCCGATGGTGGGTAACAACCGCTATGGCAGCCTGTACAAGGTTTTGTCACCCATACTTTCATAGGCCTTGAATGGCATATACATTTATTTATATTCCTCCTGTTACTCTGCTGGTGTCAGTTGATAGCGCAGTTTTGCATTCTATTCTTGAACGTTGACAACCAGGGTGGAGCTATATATCAGGACAAAGTGTGGTACAGTTAAACAATTTGAATGGCAGGATGAATGCCTCCTGGAATAGTGATATTAAAATGTCTGAACTTCTCATCACATATAGCCCATAAAGCGCCCATCCTATGACTCGATTCTCTGGATACCGCTATTAGACAGCTATTAATATGCCATAATATGTTACCATTGCATTATGTTTGATGTCTTATCATTATGCCAGGCAGAAGGTTCTGTTTTCTATGATTTATAAATGTGGAACAAAATCACCAAAGATAGAAAAAAAAATGTTGATTTAGATAAAATAAGCAAGTTCTCAAACTCCGGAGAATCAAAGCAGTTCTAGTCTTTGATATGACAGATACAACAAGACTACTGTAGTTTCACAAGACGTTGCGTTCAGATCAGTGAGTGAAGTGATACCCACGCTCTGCAGCCTGGAGGTGAGGGCAATCATGGTGCCAACGGGTGGAGCTGGCTACTGTCAGGAAATACAGACAAACCTAACTTTGCAGCAAATAAAGCAACACCCAGGTTCAGGGAGGAAATCTCACCATGCATGTAGACTGTATAGTGAAATATACCTATACATGCCCTCCATTTCGGTGCTGCTGTCAAAAGTTGTCCTATTCCTTGTCCCCTTTTCAGGCTAGGTCAAGCATACTTCAGTGATTTTTTTTTCTCACACTTTTAGGGCAAGGAACCTGTAGGGGAAAAGTGGTGAGCAACGTTTTTAAAAGTTCGGTTCAGCCAGTTCGCCGAATTTCGGCAAAAAGTTCAGTTCTGTCCGAATTAGTTTGAACCAAAGTAGAACTTTACCAATATCCCTAAAACTGGTGTATAACAACAAGAGCCATAAAGCCCTTTATAATACTCTTAGGGCAGTGTTCCCCAACTCCAGTCCTCAAGGCACTCCCCAACAGGTCATGTTTTCTGAATTTCCTCAGTATTGCATCGGTGATGTAATTATCGTCAGCACCTCAGACATTCCCACAGGTCTTATTACTAGAGGAGATCCTGAAAACATGACCTGTTGGGGTGCCTTGAGGACTGGAGTTGGGAAACACTGTCATCTTTTTTTTTGAATGCATCATTAATGAAGAAGGAAAGGGCGAGGAAGAAGGAAAAAAGACGAGGAATACAGGAGAATGAATAGGAACTGGAAGAGGAAACTATTTTACTGGTATTTGCAAAGACCAAGTACCTGAGATTCGAGTTCATGCCAAATCGAACTTTTAGAAAAGTTCAGTCTGATACAGGGTTCTACCGTTCCGGTTTGCTCAATACTGTAGAGGAAAGATGGAGGATGGACACAGTGCTGCCATCATCACCGCAGATGCGTCCAAGAGCAGGGGGTGCCTCATAAGGTTGTATGACAGCCTCTGTCTGTATAAGGACGGACAGGTAGGTCCTACTGAATAGATATTATCCAATACAGGGCAGGTTTGGGGTAATATCTACCGGTGGTCTCGTGGCAGATTTTTCCTCCTGTGTGCAGTTATTTTGCTATATATGCAATTTTAATGTGAAAAGATAAAGCAATGTCTGCAAATGGGAAAAAAACGGGATGTGTATGCTGGTAAAAGTGTGCGCTGTCACATGGAGATTATCCTTGCGTTGAGCGTTTGTTGACTTTGTTTGTTCCTAGAAGGCAGAAAACCAGCATGGCCTATTTTTTTTTTTTATTCACTAAGCCACCATCTGACTCATATAGAAATTAATCCACAGCTTGTGAGTATTCAGAGAAGCCCTTCACTTTGTAACTATCATTACACTATTTGTTGCTGGAAGGGGGAGATCAAACAGTGTGGGCTGTGACCATCCTGGCGGATTCTGCAGGGACCGAGCCGGAGATGGAAGGCATCGCTGCAAGTAATCTGCATGCACAGATATATCCTCCTTAACATTAATCTTTTCATAGATATGCGAACGGATGCTCTAGCATTATACAGTATCTGGACCTGACGAATGATACTTTTCCTTCCTCCTGCCTTATGACTCAATGTAATTTATCATTAGAGAAACTATTCTCTTGGTAGGAAGGACAAAGAAGCAGGAATTTAAGAGTCAGGTTGTCATAGACATTGAAAGCGCGTTAAATACAGTATATGGATCACTGTGGACCACAGGTTTCCCTATTACCATATATATAGTATATAGCAGTCGGACGCTTTTCCCACACAGCAGGTGAAGGCACGCGATGTGTGAGGTTATGTTTGTGCCTCTTTTTCCTTACTCCGTACAGCTAAAGTATGGAGAATCACTGAGTGTAGGAGACCCATTGCTTCCAGAGGCGGATTGCCTATGGGCTTGCAGGGAGAAATCCAGTACTTTGGGAATGGTCAGCAATAGAGATGAGCGAGTATACTCGCTAAAGGCAATTACTCGAGCAAGCATTGCCTTTAGCGAGTATCTCCCCCGCTCGAGACTGAAGGTTCGGGTGCCAGCGGCGGGGGGGGGAGCGGTGAGTAGCGGCAGTCAGCAGGAGGGACGGGGGGGGGGGGGGGAGGGAGAGAGAGATCTCCCCTCCGTTCTGCCCTGCTCTCCCCCACAGCTCCCTGCCCGCCCCTGGCACCCGAACCTTTTGTCTCGAGCGGGCAGGTACTCGCTAAAGGCAATGCTCACTCGAGCAATTGCCTTTAGCGAGTATACTCGCTCATCTCTAGTCAGCAATGCTTCCAAAAAGACAACCCACCTTGTCACACATCCAATGCTGTTTTACTTCAGTTTGAGGACATGGATGTTCCATGATTGGACCGGCTCTACAGTCCCAACCTGACCCTACTGAACATCTCTGGGACAAACTGGAACGTCGGTCGGGTCAGGAAATATGAACAACCTCCATCTACTTTGAGAGAACTTGCCAGATGTTTGCAGGATGAATGGAGGGAAATACTAGCTGAAGTGTATTAGACGTTAGTAGAAAGTATACAGTAGAGGGTATCCAATGTCATTAGGGCAAAAGGAGCCCCACTAAGTGTTAAAGTATGCAACTAAATATTACTTATGATTATTGCTCAAGTGTTCTGGTCAATGCTTCTGGCGAATGGCGCTGTACAACACAGTTTGATGTAGCATGGGTGCTGTATTATGGCTCTGGACAACCACCGAGTATGTGCTTGTGTGTATGAGGCGTTATATTGTATACAAGGACAGGGAAAATGTTTCTGGAGGTGCATGAGATAAAGTGGTGGTTTAGACAATCTCCTCTTCTTCTTCTTAGTAGTCTCTTTGAAGAGCACTCCAGTAAGCCTCTCCGCAGACTAAACCTGCTGATAACATGGAAATCTAGTTTTTAGATTTAACTGCACATCAGATGGAGATAAGATCAGGTGTCCCTTTAAGCTCTTGTTATATTGTCTTCACTGCAGATCTTATAATTTACATCTTAGACTCCAAGGTCAGTGTATAATATTCTGTCCTCCCAGACTGTTGCAAATATATTCTTCAATCTCCCTTCGTCATTCGCGGTTTACAAGTCCCTGTTTACTCTACTGTCAAAATCCGTCTTAATTTTGTTCGTCTTTGCAGGAGCACATCAAATGTGACACTGCGTTTCAGCGTCTCGCTCGGTGTCTGGATCGCGTTAGCCGGTATTAAGCCATTCCACAAAATTGCTGTGGAAGTATTTCAAAGTCACTTACACAGGACAGAATATGCAAAAACAATAATGTCGCGTATTCTTCGCCGGCCTTACTGAGATGGCAGAGTCAATTAAGGCTTTGTTCTCTGTATTTTGATGCATCTGAGGATAGGGATAAAGAGAAGAGGAGAACTGCAAAGCTTTCAGTTGTACCTATCCTGCCTATAGGCTCCTATACATACCGTGTTTCCTCGAAAATAAGACAGTGTCTTATATTAATTTTTGTTCAAAAAGGTTTAACTTGTTTACATGTATAGCTGCCTGGACACTATTTAAATTGACTTTTTACATTAACTGTTGGCAGGGCTTAATTTTGGAGTAGGGCTTATATTTCAAGCATCCTCAAAAAGCCTGAAAAATCATTTTGCATCCTCAAAAATTCTGGAAAATCATGCTATTTCTTATTTCAAGGGTATGTCTTATTTTCAGGGAAACAGGGTAGTAGAGTTCCTCATGTGGGTACAAGAGCACTATTGTCATACAGGTGTATGGAGGAGTAGGGGCCACACAGAAAAAAACTAAATACTGTAGCCGGGAATCATTTAGGCCTCCAGGTATTAAAGGTGATGGGCCACATACTGACCATGTACTTGGTTTTGATATATGAATTGCTTTGGTTTGGTACATATAAATGCATAAAGGACTGCTGGCCACGGTCCCTGAGGCACTGCAGAGACTGACTTCTATCCCACATCAACTGGACAGTTAAAACAACCTTCTGGTTCAGGGGGGAGTAATATTACCTTGTATCCTTCTGCCGATTACTGGGGCCTCTTTGTAATCTTCCAAGATGGCCACAACATTCTTCTGATTACTTGATGCATACTATGCATCAGTAATCTCATACTTCATGTTGCTATCGGATTGGCCGGCACTGCTCAGGTGAACAGTGCTAGCCAATCAGAGCAGTGTAGTGTCTTAGACTACTAATGATTATAAATGTACAGAGTGCATTGGGTAGTCTAAGAAGTGGCACAACCATTTTGGAAGACCTCGGAGGGGCTCCAGGATGTGGCAGTATGGCTACAGAGGTACAGACTAGGTACAATTACTGCTTTAATCTCTGTATGGTCAAAGGACCTTTTACATAGCTTAATGCTTTGGCAGGCATTCATTTGCCTGATTGTCAGGTCATGTAAGTGTGCTAACAATCAACAATTCCCGGTCATTGTTATAAGGCTTGTCTAAAGAGTCTAACATTGGCTTGCAGGAATTCTGCCTTCCAATAGGTGGCGCTGCAGAGGTATTGTTCCATCTTCCCTATTTGCAGAATTCCCACAGGAGCATGGATGGCCTTATAAGTTTCCTCACAGCTACTAGATGCTCTCTTTAAGGAGAAAAGATATCCTTACTGACCCACAATGATCAACAGACAAATGAGCAAACACTTGTCATTGACTGACCATCTTATTTATGGGAGCATGGCTGCTCGGCTGCACATCTTCCCATGTGAACAGGGAGATATGCAGCTGACTAATGATAATTGTATGGGAATGAATGATCATATTAACAATCGTTCATCCCCATATAGCCAATCATTTGCCCATGTTAACATGATGAATGGACGCGGACTGACATGCATATTGTCGATCAGTGCTCATTAGCATGGGCGGATGATCTGTCCGTGTAAAACAATGCTTAGATTTAGGATAAAGAACGGTGTGTTTTACTGATAGCTTTTACTATTCGGCTGGTCAATTGGTTGCGTGTCATATAAGGGGGTGTCACTGCTCCTCTGTAGTGGCAATGAAAGCCAGTTTGGAAATGGGCAGGTTGGGGGGATGGCACTCGAGGGGCAACTAGGATTTTGCGGTTACCCAGAGCCCCGGTTAAAAAAGTAATTGCTGAGCCCTGGGAAAGGTCTGGTCACACGCATTCCCCACATAGGAGATATGTAGAGGACTTGCATAACCTGCAACCACTTAGCACCAGAGTCCGCTCCATTGCTCATTTAACTTTAATAAAATGTTACAAAGTAGAACGGAGTGCCTTCTCGCCAGCGTCGGTCCGGTGAATGCAGCATGGCGCAGAGCTAGTCAGTGGTTTCCACACCAGTGAACCCTGAACTCTAACCAACGTCCTCCCTTGCAGAGCATCTGCTTTTGGGGAGGCGCTGGTGGCCTGCCAGAGAACTCCGTCCGGTAGTCCCGATCTGCAGCTGCTCCTTCACTGTTTTCTTCTTTGCAAATGGCTACAACTTTGGCCGAAGGCCTACGTACGTTCTTATATAAATCTCCTTCCTCCTCCGATCTCACAGGAAAATCCCTTAAAGTGACAATAAGATCTTTATAGTTTTTATATACCTGCAGCAACAAATTAACAATAAAACTCAAGTTCTGTACAGACTTAAAGTCTCTTGGGAGGGGCGCAGCGGTACCCGTTTACAGCAATACTACATAGTGACAACTACGTTCAAGAGCTCTGAACATGCTTGTGGGTACATATATATCTGACATGCATATCTGCTATCCTCTAATGAACACAACAGGACCAACTATCTTAAGGGCTCACTCACACGGGTGGATGGGAGCTGCGCATTACACGTGTATTTTTCACAGGCGTACTATGTAGTACATAATTAAATAAGCAGCATGTAATATGCATATTTGCTGCATATGTTGAACCCCCAAAACCTATAATGGGCGTAATACGCACCAAAATAGGACATGCTGCATTCTTTTTCACGTGAATGGCTCAATATAAATCAGTGGACTTTTAGGACTGCGTATTACGTTTGTGAAAAAGACGCACATAATACGCAGCTCCTGTGTGAGTGAGCCCTAACTAAAAGGCACGTATAACACGATGATGAGAGTTATAAGCGTGGACTATAAACATGTTAATGTGCACAGAAAAGTGTTAATTCGGGTGATTAAAGCATTCTTGCCAAGTACGCTCTCACGGGCTGTAAGGAAGAAGAAAAGAGCCTCCAATGTAATGTATGCGCCATTGATTTATTTATACGCAATGATTTTGCTGGCAATACAACATCCATAATTAAAGAGCGGAGTACACAAATAATGGAATGTTTAAGTAGTGCTCCAACTCCCCGATATGATTGCCTTTATTGATCAGTGAACGTGTCGGGCAATTATCCATTCCTTCTCATCAATAAAACACGCTACAATCAATGCACTTTATAATCCTGCTGTGATTAATCTGCAAGAGGGATTAGTATTCTATCAGCTTCAACTTTATTTTTCAGTGTGGAGGAATACAAACATAATGCATGCAATTAGCGTCTGCCGTTACAATGTATCACCCATGATGCATTCCGTGGCTGGTGATGCTGGACAGGAAAATGACTAGTTTTTAATCACTTATTAATCTTATAAATCACTTATTTTGTTGTCCTTACACAATTCCATATATTATGGAACACTCCAAAGTGGGTCAGCATTAGCAATGCTCAGCCTGTCCTCCCTGGTTCATGGATGGCTGGAATACTAACCCTGCATCGGCACTAGAAGAGAGGTAACGGGGATGCAACTCTGTAGACTAGTGGGAAATACTATAGCAATTAGGATCACCTCCTCGCTCTACAGTACCTCCTGTCTCCCAAACTCTGTTCCCTAATCTCTAATACTGAGTGAAAGTGAGATCCAGTATTGAAAGTGTTGGAGTCCCCAGGACACAGTCACTCAGAAGAGGACCCTCACAGGACTAAATTCACTGGGAAGGGGCGCCGTTTGGATTTTGCTCTGTGTTTCTACTTGTGGAAAGCACCATAGGAGAGAGCCTGTGGGCCAGCTGTCTGTAGGTTGCCCACATTGATGGGATGACCCGTGGTTTCCAGGGACAAGGTCCGCTTGACTGCTATGCCGCACTCCGGGGCCCAGCGCATGCGCCATTGATGGCACGACAGGTGTAGCTGATGGGGCGATTGTGTGTGTGTGTATATATAGGGAGTTGGCATCCTTACAGTATACCTATCTCCCCTGAGGAAGAGATGAAATGCACATTGAGATGTGCGGGCACACGGGGATAATATTACATGGGTGAGATATGTTGCATATCTTTGTACATTGTTGCTGCTCATTTGTATATTGCTTGATACATAGGAATATTAGGGTGGGGAAGGCTCTGTAGCTGTTGATATTGGCTATGTAATCCTTTGACCTTATTATGGCTGGATAAATTGTGATGGGATGTGGCATTTCGGTTTTTTGTATTGTGCACTGACACTTTATGTATGATGTGCAAGATAATGGGGCATAGCGCAATACTTCGGATGGTTTCACATCAGTGTTGGATGCATCGGCTGGAGCTTCTATCACAGATGCGGCTGAAAATACCGGAATAAAAGCGCTGTAGACAGCACTTCTTCTTCTGTCCAAAAGCCGGGCAATTGAGCGGAAAGCAGGTGGACATATTATAGTCAATGGGGTCCATCCGATGCTGTTCGGTTCGGTCCAGAAACAGAACCCCTTTCCACGACGGTTCCTCTTTCCTGCTCCCCGAACAGAGCAGGAAAGCGAAATCCCTGCTACTGATGTGAGACCACCCTTACCCTTTTCTTTTCTGTATAATCTTGGTGCTATTCATATGACTATGTGCATGGTGTTATGTGCATGGTGTTCGAATGACGATTAGTGATATCTCTCATTGATGTAATCTTTTGGTTTGCTCTTTTTGGACAAAAAATCTATTTGACCTCTATAATAGAGAATAATATACATATATTATTTTGGAGTAGCATATGACGTTTCTCTTGTGGTTAAATAATCTATTTTGGAGTTGCTACTGTATCAAATTATTGGGGATACGATGAGGTATTTATCCGGGATGTCGCTGGCCATTATATCTTGTTGTATGTTGGTGGATCAGAGTGGATTAATTGTGGCATCGCCTTACTTCCCAGCAGATCCCAGCGTCTTAAGGCAGCGTACTACCGCAACATTCCTCCCTGCGGTCTTTCTCTAATTCCAGGAACTCCTGGTAGAGCCGACAACTTCCTATTATATCAACTTTTCTTCTCGCAAGACTAAGGTGTTTCCCAGGTCAACAACCATCCGCACAAACTGCTAAAACCCCAATATATTTACAGTAAAAACATTAACAAAGAAACAAATGTTATTTTATGCAACTAACCCCGCACACCTATTACATGGTAGGCTTCCCGAATCTCCTCCAATAACAGATGTTGGTGGAAATAAGGATCTAGCTGTTAGATTGAAACTGCTCTATCCTTTCGTTCTCAGGAGATAAGCTGCTGCCAGAGTAGCTTCTCCCTTCTTTACGTTTAGAACACCTACCACTCAGCAGAACCGGTGGCCATATACCATAATAAGCTGATTATTAAATGATCATTCAGCTTACAGTCATCAGCTATCTTGCCAAACACCCCCATATACATGCATGCTCGGTTCGACTGAGTGGCATGTGTTCCTATTGAAATCCAACTGCCCTCAACATATGATAACACTAGCGGGGAAGTCTAGAGGCCCCTATAAAAACGAGATCTATATTGTCTGGACCTGCCAAAATTTGCCGATATACATCTACTGTATGCTGCAAGCCTTTGCCTGCCTTGTCTTGCATGTGTTAGTATTGGAGGAGAAGAAAGGTTTTCCAAACTGGATGGAATAGGAGATACAAAAGAGGAGATTATTATAGGCTATGTCACGGCAACGACAGAGCCATGACTTCTAGGTATCCCTGTGGATGTCACCACAGCTGCCTCGGACCACGTGATACATCAGGCAGTGCATGTGCTGTGTCATTCAGTGCTGGACACCAAGGGTGTAACATCTTCTTAGGTTCCAGCACCTACTGGCTTGGTTATCTTTCAACTCAGTCAGCCTATCAATTATTGCATGTGAGTATTAAACCTACTCCTTTGTGTAAAGGATGCCGGTGGTTATACTTACTGTGTACTGGCCATCTTGCTGTGCCAGTGTGATCTATGTCTAAGTCTTCAGTGGATCTGCATTCGGTAGTCCTATTAGAGTTCAACTTGGCATTCAGTACCGCTAAGTCTCAATGGATTAGTGTTTATTGATAGTTGTCATTAGTGCACCTTGGACTGGTTCTTGGCTTCCCTCCCACAGTGGGGTCGCCCTTCTCGTGGTGGGTGCTCCTCTTGAGGGGTCAGTCCGGTTTGTGTGCTTCTGCTAAACAAGGTCATCAATTTTACAGTCCCTTGTTGAATTTTACTCTTCACTGTCCTGTTAGTGTTGGTTAAGGCGTTTTATTTTTAAAAGTATTTGCATTTTTTATTTCTGGAAGATAAAGTATTAAAATCATACCATGTAAGATAAACACCAGACAATGGTAAACCGACAGATACTATAATTCTGCATGAGGCCGTGACACTGTACAAAACCACGGATTACTGCAACTATTTGAGAAGGAAGAAATATAAATAATGAGGTACATTGGGTAATAAGCAAGCAGGGCTGCAGTGCAATGCAAACAGTTTACTTTATCCTGTTAAATCTATATAATTTGTAATTGGAGAGAAAATGGGTCTGGAAGATATTTCTTGCAATCCACAATTTCTCTTTGTGACGGTCTATTCCTGGAATAAACTGGGATTTTGTTGCTTGTGTCCATACAAAGCCTGAGATTGCTACCAGGACGGCTAACCTGAATTTTATCTTTTTAATTTAAAACTGCAGTGAAATAAAACTCCGTCAGATTAAATCCCCCATCTGGGCCGCTGTAATCTTTAATTAACTGTAGCATTTTGAGAGTCTTGTGGAGCGCAGAATCAATCATAATACAAAGACAAGCATCTCTCATTTCATGTTTAGTTACACATTTCTTATACAAAATATTAATTAATCGGGAGTCATTTCAGTCCTCCGGGGATATAGATCCAATTCTGAAACAATCAAGGTCTCTCCACATACCCCTCATCGCGGCAGGTAGATGTTCTCCCCAGAGTATGGCATAAAATAGGTTCAGAATGATTTGGGTAGAAAATGACAGATATTCAAGTCACTTGAAGTGAATATAACAGTTTCTACGAGGCTCTTTATGTTGTGAAAGTTATCATATAATGCCAGCAGTACAAGTTTTGGAATGAGTTTGCTTTATAGTATTCACAAGGTATTGCAATCATTGACGTCAGCCTGCCTGAGAGTACGTGGATCTACGACCCAGTGGCACCCAACAATGACTTCGAATGGCAATGCCGTCCTTTACATGTGCCGCTTTAGAGTTCTCATAGAGCACAATCCATGCATACATCTGCTGTTCGTGAATTCTGTTCTCAATAGGTAATCTCAGGCATTAAACTTGGCTATAAAGAGCATCCCGAATGTGTCTTGAGGCATACTGGAATCTAATGTATTCAAGTTTTTGTTCCCGTAGGCAGTTGAATGTGCACCCTGGGACAATTCTAGCATGCATGACTTTGGGGGAGTCCTGCTATCACAAGTATATGGAGATTTTAAGGCTACAGAGAGAGAGTTTATTTACTGTTTGTCTGTATGGTCAGAATATGGACAGCAGATATGGTTCCTTATAGCCCGATATTGGTCTACTGTATACTATGGGGAAATTCATCAAGAAAAAAAAATGGTGTGCAAGAAATACAAATTGTTGCTCAAGTCTTGCTTGCACAAAAAAATTGAGGCTTTTTAAAAATTATGTTGCTACAATCACTTTTAAGAAAAGGGGGCATGGCCACCCTGACCCAACAGATTTATGTATATAATTAATGCCAGAAACCTACTATAGCCGATAGCTGGTGTGGATTTCATTTTGGACACATGGATGGCCCAAGATGCATATGATATGTTAAAAGCAGAGTTGAGCGAACATACTCTGCCGAGCCTAATGCTCATTCGAGTATTAGCATACGAGAGAGAGAGAGAACAACGAGAAAGAACAACGAGACCAACCTCGAGACCTGGCGTCCCACATACAAAAGTGCTCGAGTCTCCCATTGTAGTCAATGGGGTTCATTACTCCAGTAGAGCTCTTGAATTTTACGAAAAGCTCGACTCGAGTAACGCGGACCCGAGCATTTGGGTGCTCGCTCATCTCTAGTTAAAAGGCGTGAACCTCTTCATATATTATTCGTTTGGAGACTGTATGCAACAAGCACTGGGGATCAGCACAACCTGTATGTGTAGGAAATTGCATCATCAAGGAGTGATAAACTTGAGTCCTCTTATATTAAACTCCAACAAATATGACCTGTTTTGAGGTCTTCCAACTTGTAATCATGCCCACTCTTCTTTGGAGAGGCATTTTCCTGGACTGGCAGTGACCCTGACTACCTCAGCTAGTCCACAACACCTATCTATGTTCCAATAGCGCCCACCTGCCCTTGTAGTTTACCCTAGGAAAGCCGTTTTAGGGAGTGTCACACTTCTTGTCTTTCACACGCACTTCTTCATACATTAGGTGCTTGGTCCTGTTGGAATCAAATAAAAGGGGTTGTCTGTCTGTGTTACGGAGCTTGATTGCTGAGGGGGAGCTGGATAACTACTGCTGGAGTCATTACTTTAGCAGATTTGGATTTAGTTTAAAAAAAATTGCACCCAGACAACCCATTTAAGATCATCGTTTGAAATGCCAATCTTAACCCTTTCCAATCCATTGTCTAATGTCTTCTTACATTTTGAACGAAGCTTATGCAGCTCCAATGTCAGAAGACATCCGACAGGGTATTCTTACCGTCTATTGCCAGCCACTCCGCTGTCGGAGCCTCTCTGGCGCACACACACCGGCTTTAGCCAGCAGATGGCACCGTTGCATAACAGCAAAAACAGAAAGCCTTTTAGGAAACCCTCAATCCAAAGTTGGATTGGAAAAGGTTAATACTTTTTTTCTTATCAATTTCATCAGTAGATCTGCCTGTATGGATGGGTGATATGTAAGGAAACAAACCTTCCACTCCACAAATGCAGTCCTCAGATCGTAACCCCTATTAGAAATTTTAGCACAGTATAGGATGGGTTCACACTCCCATTTGGGTTACATTCAGGTTTAATGTTTTTCTGCTTCTTTACAGGAGCTGGAAAACAGAATCCCTGCCCGAACGGACCCGTCATATAATAGGATTGAATGGTGCTGAAAGGATCTCATTGGCTATAATGGAGTGTGTTTGGCTTCCATTATGCCCTCCAGCATTTTACCAGATGAAATAGTGCAACATGCTCTCCTATGTTATTCGGGATCTCATGCCAAATCTGCTAGAGCCTTCAGTACCGATGTGCAAATAACCTAACGTTTAGCACCACATGTGCCTTATGTCTTATTTTCACAACCCAGACTCCAGAACAAGTTGGGACATTGTGTAAAAGGTACATTAACGTTAAGAAATAGAGAATGCAATGATGTGAAATATCAGAAGGTGTGAGGCATTTTTCTATTTCTATTATAGAAATTGATGGCAGCAACACATCTCACAAAATTGGGGCAGGGGTAACAAAACGCTGGAAAAGTAAATGTTACTAATGAAAAACAGCTGGAGGTCAATTTTCTACTAAGTCACATGACTGTGTATAATTGAGCATGTTAGAGAGGCAGAGTCTCTCAGAAGCAAAGATTTCAAAAAAAGAATTTGTACCAACAGCACACGAAATCAATCCACCAAGCCGAGGCAATCAGATATCAATATGTAGCGCCACTTTGAGGGTGCCTGAGCCCCGACTCCAAATAGATCCACAGAATGAATAAAGGTTGTGGCAGCATAAATGGTGCAAAAATTTCCTGTATTTCTCCATGTTCATTAAAAGCAACGTTTCGACCACCCACTGTCTTTGTCAAGCTCGACGAAATAAAGGTATAGAAGTGAAGCAGAGCTTAGCACCATATGTTAAAGTAATCAACTAATCAACTGATTAGTTCTAGGTAGTGATTAGTAGATGATGGATAGGATGGACCGCTTGGGATCCCTCCCTGTCCATCAGCTGATCGTCCGGCCCACTGTCATTGGAGGGAGCGCCTGCTTCACTCCTATTGAAATCAATGACAGCAATAGGATTCTATTGCATTTCCTGAATGGACAGCACCAAACATTTAAGTGTTCTCATGTATATTTTTGTTCTTATAGTCTATGACTAAACTTGGAGATAGGAAATCGCGACCATATTCAGTTATAATGAGCTCAAACCAAACCATTGCTGTCCCTGTGATATCCTATTGAATTTTGGAACACTGATCTTTCGGTTGACTTAACTTCAGTCTATGGATTCATCTCTGTCTTCTTTATTCTTCTTACTCATCGCAGTAGGGTATATGACGGATTTGCTGCCACACTACACTGTAAATTTGGGGAAAATTGCCCTTGACCTGATCTCCGGTCGTATTCACATCTTGTTTTACCAGGGTTTCCATCTAGGTTTTTGTCTGAACCCTTGGACACAAGATCCAGACAGAACCCTTTACAGCGTTGACTGCGCCATGACTTCTGAGTTAGTCTGGGGTGATGTCATTTCGTCAGCTTTGGATCACATGGTGCACCTGCTGGCACATGCATATTTCACTTGGCCTTAGCAGTAAAGGGTTAATCAAACCTCCGTCTGTTTAGTTGCTGGGGTGGCTGAGATGATTGATAGCTCAACCAGCCAGTCAGTTAATATGTTAGTTTGGCTTTGCTATTGGGCTGGCAGTCCAGCTTCTCTGAACAGAACTTGCTGGTTATAATGTGTGTACTGCCCACATTGTGAAGCCCTTATTTATCCAAGTGTTCAGTTGTAGTGACTCAGTGAGCTAAGTAATTCGGGCTTACTTAGTATCAGCAGGTTTGTGTTCAGTGTAGTTGCTATCTTGAACTGCTCTCTGATCTTTCTCAAAGCAGTGGGGTCGCCCTTTTTGGAGCGGGTGCTCCGCTTGAGGGACTAGACCTATTCAGGTGGTTCTGGCTGTCTTGTTCATTAAATTCCCAGTACCTTACTATATTCAGTCCTTTAACAAGTCCAAAAAGTCCTGTATTACCAGTCATGGGTTTTTACTCTTTGCTTCAGAAACTTGTCACCTCCGGACGTGCAAACTAGTCAATCTAGATGTGACAGAACCCCTGGATGGAACCATTATACTTGTATTGCTGAGACAGAGACCAATAACTGCCCATTTCAGCAGATTTCTGTTAGTTTCCAGCATTCTGTGCTGGAAGAATAACACAGCGGACCGCTATTAATTTCCTGCTGTTGTCTGAATCATTCTTCTGGAATTATATATTATAAAACCTTTTCTTTCTGAAATGATAGAAGAGTTTTTACTTTATTGCTATCCTAGCAGTATTGATGGCCCTAAGAATATCTGCGTTATTTAGATAAAAATTTCATGACCTGTCAGATCAATATGAAGACAGGGAAAAAGGCAGAATAAGCCCGTATTCACATTGGCGTATTCGTGTGCACAAAATTTGCATGCAAAGTATGCAGTGAATAGAACCCATTGATTTCAATGGGTCTGTTCACGTTTACGTATTTCCACAACGCATTTCGGACACACGCAAAAAAAATGCATTTTGCTCTGCACATTCGCACAGCAAAAGTCCCCATATACTCGGAATCACGTGCAAAAAAAGCATGGTTCGTTCTGCAAAGACGCAAAGACGCCACGCTCGTGCGTGCGCAAACATGCATATCTGATCCATCCATCCGTGTGCTATCTGATGTGCTAAACACAGCATATTGACATGTGCTATTCTCAGCCGGAAATCTGAGAAGAATAGGACATGCCGCAGTTTTCTTTTTACTCGGACTATTCGCTCAAGCAAAAAGCCCGTATGCGTACGGCCGTTCAAATAGGCGGTATTTATGTCCGTTTTTCAGACCAATTTTTTGGTATGAAACTCAGACAGAGATCTTGTCCGTATGCATGCGCCCCTAACAGATACTTGGGAAACCCTCGACATTTACCTATTGCAAAAACCTCTAAAGTTCTGTCCCTGATGCGCTTGTCACTTATGTATCACCGTAGGAGCTCAAAAAATGCAGGAGCCTCAAGCGACTAATATTCTGTGTTTCCATTGCAGCTTAACCTGCCAAGCCTGAGGATTATGTGGTCTGCGGTGTATACAATCCTGCCGGTATAGTGGAGAAGGTATTATACACTTACAGACGGACAGTTATTACTTCGCAGTTAACTCCGCGGGGTCCTTTCATCTTCCTTCTGTTCTAGTTGGATTGTAAAAACTTTTTCCTTATTATGAACGGCTCCTTTTTATTGAGGCTATTTTCGGTGCGTTATTAAAGTGGAGCTCGACCCCGGAGGCAGAGTAATGAGATTGTATGAATAACAATGCTCTAATAAAATCCTATCGTTAAAACCGCTATTTACACGTGGGATTGTTGTAATAATAAACTGGCAAGTTATTAAGAGGCTGAAATGCCCATGGCCGCCTTGTAGACCCATCAGAAAGCACAGCCTGCGGCCGCCTGTAGGCTGGGGTCCATTGGAGCTTCACCTTTATTATCACAACACTCAATCAGATCATTTTGATATTGGCATGATATTCAGAAATTGGACTGAAAGTGCTACGGCGCCTCTAGCAGTAACCACGCTGAAACCTTCACCAAGCCGCACAGCTGAACCGGGTGAAAAGAATACCGTTGAACAGCATTTTTGCACACCTTGTACTGAAACTTCAATGCTTCTGACTTATGTCCCCTTCACACAAGCGGATGCGCATTTGCGAGTGCCTCAGCGCAACTTTTTTTGCACATGGAATGAGGATTTTTTGTCCGCATATTTGTAGATTTTACTGCACTTTTTGCACCCTTTGCAATCCATTTTTGGATTCAGAGTTTCCTAGAGGGCTTTCTCTTTCTGCCATTTCACAATTGTGCCATCTGCTGGCTGGAGCCAGTACTGCGGTATAGGACATGCTGGAGAGGCCCCCGACAACAGAGTGGCCAGTAATACACAGTAACAATACCCTGCTGGACGTCTTCCGACATCGGAGCTGTACAGCCTTCAATCAGAATGTCTTCAGACGTCAGACAGTGGATTGGAAAGGGTTAAAAGACTAATAAGCCAAATGAGTTCCAGATGCTTTCTTTTTCCAGTGGAATTGCGCAGCGTATCACACATATCCTTGCATATTACACACACATTTGCGCATTCCCCATTGAAGTCTATAGGGACCTCCGGGGTGCAACTGCGCTGGAAAATAGAGCGTGCTGCATTTTTTTGCATGACTGACATGGTGCAATTTTTTTTTACTATATTCATCTATGTAAAAAACATGCCCATGTGACTACATCCATTCAAATCAATGGGTGCTACTTCCATTTGATATTCGATCTGATTTTTTGGGGGGGCCCGAAAATTGGACAGTAAACATGTGTAGCCTTAGGGGCACCTTGTAGTCATTGGCCCTTGGGACAAGATTGTATGTACAGGGTGGTTCAAAAAGAATGGTGCAAAAGTAACACTGATTTCTTCATACATGAATTGACATAAAAGAGCCAAAATGACCTGAAAAGATAGAAGAACTCTTCAAGCTATTAATGCACCTTACAGATGGTTAATGTGGGCGCCGTTGGTGACAGATGTCAAGTCGGAAGTCCAGTTCTGCCCAGACACGTCCTGGCATATCCTCTTTTCTTGATTCCACTGCAGCGGAGATCCGTTGTTTTAGGCCATCTAGTGTCACCAATGGCGCCCACAACAACCATCTGTAAGGTGCAATAAAAACTGAAAGAGTTCTTCCATCTTTTCAGGTCATTCTGGTGGTTTTATGCCAATTCATGTATGAAGAAATCAGCTTTACATTTGCATCATTCTTTTTGAATCACCCTGTACTATACTTGTAGCTCATGTGGCTACTGGAAGCCCTTGGAGATCGGTAGCACAGTTCTACATGACTGAATTCCAAACCATCGAGTCACGTATGTTATTTCTGTAGCACGTCATCCATCAAAGTTAATGGTAATGTCCGCACTCCATTAATACCATAGAAATCACGGTGCGCCTATACTATTACAATAGAGCACCAGCAATCATGTTTATGATTGCTACATCGTTAGCTGCACCATACCCTTTGTTATTAGGCAGATTACGTCCGTGCAGGACTCTCCCCTTCATAGGAACTGCTATGTTAGGAAACAAGGGGGAAATAACCCCAAGGGCCTTGGAAAGTAGGTGGAAGGGAAATAAGAAGGCCTTTCTGTATTTGGTGACCCGGTTTGATCTTCAGTATGGGATCTCGTCTCTTCTATGTATGCTACTACCCCGCAGGGTTCACTTATATATATTACTCCTATATAGCACATACATATTTTGCAGCACTGTACAGAGATTGCCTACACTGGTCCCTGTCTCAATGGTGCTCACAATCTAAATTCTACTATTGTGGTGTCCTGCAGCGACCGAGACATGAGGCCCACGCTGAGGAGATGGCGGGAGTAGAGATGACACTTGTCACCGTTGCTCTACCAAACTCCTCCTCAGCCAAGGCACCGCTAGGCTTCTTCCAGGCAACGCTGGGGCAGCGGTTACCTGAATAATGGTGTAGTGGACCTGAAGAGTTGTCATGTGTGACGCCACAGTTCCTTTACTCCGTTAGATGCCTCCATTCCTCACCACATGAGGGTTGAAGGTACCCCCATGTGACCAGCACTCTCACTCCACACTCAACCGATGAAGAAATGGAACTCAAAAGAATATGACACCTTTTGGCTTGCTCTCCTATTTATACCTTTCATACCCACGTGACATGACAATTGGTTACAATTTCCAGACATATCCCAGACATTCTTAGACATTAACCTCCTACATGCTGCAGCTGTGCAATACACATAACTAGAGACAAGACAATTTGCATAGAGCATCCACATAGAAGACATGACATGTATGACAGTTATGGAGGGGCCAGATATATATAGACTTCGGGCCGCTACACTATGTTTCTGGAGTGTGAGAGGAAGCCAGAGTATGCATAGAAAATCCACGTAAACACAGAGAATGTACAAACTTCATGCAGATATTGGCCTTGTCCATACTTTAACCCACTAATGTCCTCATGCAGGGGCGTAACTATAGAGGATGCAGGGGATGCGGTTGCACCCGGGCCCAGGAGCCTTAGGGGGCCCATAAGGCCTCTCTTCTCCATATAGGGAGCCCAGTACTATGAATAAAGCATTATAGTTGGGGGCCTTGTTACAGGTTTTGCATTGGGGCTCAGGAGCTTCAAGTTACACCTCTGTACCGCATGGTCAATTATTCATGCCATATGTATCAACTTAACCTAGAAAATGCATAACATGACAGCCATGAAAACTGATGAAAATTCATGGCATTCCCTGTTTACATTGAGGTCCGCAAATCCTAAAAAGAACTGAGATTTTTGTCCCACCTCTGTTAACTAAACCTGCCATTACAGGGGCTGACAAAGCAATTCCTCAATATATCATAATCATTTCCATAGACCCACCTATGTCATAGTAAAAGTATCCCGCCACCACACTCTTATGAAAGCTGTCTGACAGAAAACCCGCCTTTATTGCCCACAGCAACCAATCACAGCGCAGCTTTATAGTGCTGAGGTGAAATAAAAGCTGTGCTGTGATTGGGCAATAAAGGCAGGTTTTCTGTCAGTCAGCTTTCCTAAGAGTATGGTGGCGGGCTGGTTGGCCCACCCATAGAAGTTAATTCTGCCAAGTTAATCGTTGACAAGGCTCTATTCTGTGCATATAAAATTAATTTTTATTGGGGCACCAGAATAATGCCGCCATGTATTCTAGAAGCAGGTCAGGGACAGATGAAAATTCCTGCTGCATTTACAAGTGGTAGAAAAAAACAATCTAGTGTGTGAAGTGATACATGAATTAAGTAATGTCTACCTGAAGGAAGTAATTGGTCGCCATTAATCATTGCCGGAAAGGTTCCTCAGCTGTCAGAGTCAGGAGTGAAGTATAAGAAACTGGTTACTTAAGCCCTGCGCTTTCTGTCCTTATTAATTATCGAAAGCCAGGAACGCAAATTACATTTTGGTTCAATTATGTCCTAGGCCTAGATGTGGAAAGGCAAGAAGAAAACATGGGCTGCATTTCCATTAACCCAAGACAGGCTGTTAAGGTAAAACTAGATGTCTGCCTGAGGTTTTATTACATGTCCTGTAGGCCAAGATTACATCCGCATCAGGGAGACTGATTGCTGGATATGTGTTGGTGTCACCGCGGACGCCGTGTTTTATTTCATTTCACTTCACCAGACTCCTTTATTAGACATGGCGTCAGCGACTTGATGGATACCGGAACATAATACTGGATGTGCTGTGCAGCTGGTCAATGTGTAAAGCAGCACTGAAATATTGGGGCATATTCACTAATACTGCCCAATTTACTAATAATAGTTAGACTGTTTTATCATAGTAGCTTTGCTGAATGATAAATCTGTAGAATTTTTAGTCTGTCTAGTCAAAGTTTAGGCCACACTTTAGTTTGCTTACTTTACGCCAAAAATTGTGCCAAAATTTGGGCACAATTTGAACCACACCCGCCCCTCCTTGTTGCACACTGAATGGAGGCGGGTGTCACCTACCTCCAGTCATTGTGAACAGGCAGTTGTTCAAAGATGAACAACTGCCTGTTTATGCCGAGCGAGAACTCGCCCCCTAGTCGCTTCATTTCAGTTAGCTAAAACGAGATGACTAGCGACTTCTGCTCAGTACCCTGTCGGGTCCCAAGTAAGCATGGGACAATTATTGTTGAAAATTGCATGTTTGAATGATTATCTGGCCGACAGCTGTCCCATGTAAAGCCACCCTAAGAAAAGGTCACATTATCAATGTAGAACTGCAATGTTTTGGCCTTTGACTTATCATGTCCACTTGCTCCGACAACACCAGAGCTCCTGCATCTCTGAACCCTCCACTTCCCCACCGGCGGTGCTCCACCATGCTGGTTAATAGGCACCACCAAGTATCCAGTCACTAACTGGTTGTGTCTTATCCCAGCTTAAGTGAAGAAGAGTCTGTGCCTCAAAATCCTGGTTCTTAACTTTTATCCAATAGAGACTATCATTTACACTCCCACTACCACTCCCTACGATGAGCTGTGCCTGGCACCAGATGTTAACCACTGCCCACAGGTTGCAAGACCTGTTCCTCACAGGTTTAGACTACCTGGCAGAACCTCCGCACACGCATGTCCATCACCAATAAATCATTGGCATCTGTCCATAGCCGACCTAAAACAGCACCCGGGGTATCTGCACCTCTCTTTTATCAGCACTCACATTGCCTTGACACAAGACAAACTAACATTGCGTTTACTATACAGTTTTGTGATCACTTGGTTAGATTTAGTAATTTTTCTATATTTCACTCTCGCTAATTACGGACACATTGTGCACCACAGACCTGCATAAACATAAAAGGGAAACAACATTTGTCCCCACCATCTCTGATGCCCAGTGCGCTATATGAGACCTATGATGCATGGCCTCATTTCATATGATAAATGACTACATCCATATGTTTTGACCACAAGCGATGGCAATAAAAAATTTATTATGATAGTCTCTGACAGACCTAAATAATGTATTGCCCTTAACATTTGTCATCCAGTGTTTTCCCTGAGGGGAATAATTCTTTTTATTTTCAATGAATTTAGTTAAACTACATACAGATTTCCACAACGATTTTTGATATGTAGGTTATGTAAAGGTTTGGCCATGTATAAGTTTCCAGAAGAGAATAAGACTAATGCCAGTTTCAACTGGCTGTAATGTAACTGCATTTCACAGTTTATATTCTGGCTGCAATGACTGAACCTCTCCCCCTCCCTATGGTTCATTTGAACCAAGATTAGATCACCACATGGCGGTCCAATTGTAAGTGGTGGAAGAGGACAAGTGACAATATCCCCATCTAGCTCACCAGCTTAACAGCACTCTTAATGTATCAGTCTCTGTACTTTCTCTAACTAATTTTACACCAGGTGCCCTTGATTTGCTAAGTTCAATAATTTCACACTTATTGTGCTCATTATCTGCCGTTGGGTACAAAGCCAACTCTTCTCTTGGATCACTTCTCAGCCATCTCTACTTCAGAGCAGCTGCTCTGATCTGTAGCCAATTACCTTCATACATCTCAGTCCCGGCACTTCTCCTGAAAGACTACAAGTGATGAAATGTGATCGGGTTTCTTCACTTCATACAGGAGACTTGCTTGTTGATGGCAACTAATTTCAATGCATGAAATGACAGGCTTCCATGATGAAGTTAGAACTTCCATGAGGAGGCAACAATTCCCAGCATGCCTTTGACAATATAGATGGAAATTGTTCTTTCACCACCTCTGGAAAGCCACAGGTAGAAGATCACTGCTCTACTAAATCAGTTTACCAGGCTATGAATTTAACTGCACAGTCTGCATTACAACAGCTAGACGTTACCAGTATACCAAGTATTTGTTTGGACAGGTGTTGAAAAAGAAGTGACGATCATTAATAGAGATGAGCGAACTTTTGAAATGTTCTATTTGACCAGTTCGCCAACCTTTTGGTAATATTCCTTAAACTTCAACAATACCCCTAAAACTGGTCTATAACACTGTCTAAGGGTCATAAAAGCCCCGCATAACACCCTTAGGTCACCTGAGAATATCTATGTATTTTTGAGCTGTTTTTAAGACAAAGGTAGTGAAAACAAAGAAGGAACAAAAAGAAGGAAAAATGTTTTTCCCGCTTTTTCCCCTCCTTCTTTTTCTTTCTCTTTCTTCTCCTTCCTCCTTTTTCTTCTTATAGAGGGTTTGGCAGAGACTAACTGCCCAAAGGTCAATGCCGAACTAAACTTTCAGCAAAGTTAAACCCGAAACGGGGTTCAACTGTTTTGATCTGCTGAACACTGATAATTAATAAACGGATATTTCCTGGTGCCCAAATAAATTGTTACTGCCATTTCCCCATATAATAGCCATAAGGAAATAAGAACCCGTCCACTGGGTACAGGCTGCATGTAGATAAGGAGTAGAGATGAGCGAGTATACTCGCTAAGGCTAACTACTCGAGCGAGTAGTGCCTTAGCCGAGTATCCTCCCGCTCATCTGTAAAGATTCGGCTGCCGGCGCGGGTGACAGGTGAGTTGCGGCGGTGAGCGGGGGGGGAGGAGAGTAGCTCTCCCCCCCCCCCCGAATCTTTACAGACGAGCGGGAGGATACTCGGCTAAGGTGCCACTCGCTCGAGTAGTTAGCCTTAGCGAGTATACTTGCTCATCTCTAATAAGGAGATGTTGGAGTTCTTGTGATTTTTGGCAATGTTCCTATCTTATGTATTTGCATATATTGCCTATATATAACAACATTCCCGACCAATTAACTAATACACAAGTATCCTGGCCAATGGTTTTTTCTGAATGCATCATTTGTTAAACAACTGCATAAGTAATAAGAAAATATCCCGTTTACTGCACACATGGAGACCTTTTCTCCATAATGCATTTTCACAGCTTGTATTTGCAAGTATTGGTATAGTCTGTGGGTGAGAATTAGTGAGATATGAAAATCTGCTTCCTTCATCAGCTCACATTTCCCCATGTGTCTGACGACTTCTTGTACGCTTGGCAGATTAGTATTCAGATACATAGAGAATATTATATAATGATGGTGACGCTCAGGAGTTCTCAACTTTATTTCTGAGTGCATAAGAATGAACTTCTCTTGCAGTCCTTAATTTGCTCAGTATTTTCGTTGTTGCCCTAGAGATACAGCAGGATTAGGCCTCTGGCACGCTGGTGTATCTTGGGGCCATGTACTTCCGAAGACAAGGACACAGCCCAATAACAGCCTAAGTGGTACTCATGGATGTTTTTTTTCACACAGACCAATAGTCTGCATAAAAAAGTCATGTCATGTCCTATTCTTGTCCATTTCATGAATGAGAATTAGGATATGCCAATGCATGTGAATTTGCCATCTCCATGTATACTGGACAGCACATGGACTGGTGCCTGTGTGCTGTTTGATGCAAATTCTGTCCGAGTTTCTAGGGTGCAACTTGCACTTACAGCTCACCTTCGGCTAGGGTTTACACTGGTGCTTGGTTTGCATTCATTCGTTTCTGTTTCCATTTTCCTCCTCTGCTATGGTGGCAGGAAAATTAAATCCCTGCTTGAAACAGATCCATTGTACAATGGAATCGAAGAGCGTCCAATGGACCCCATTGACTATAATGAGGTCTGTCCAGCTTCTGTTATGCAACCTGACATTTTCCTGGATGAAATATCTCAGCATGCCCCGTGATTTCTTTTTTTTTTTTGTTAATCTGGAATTTTTGCACGGATCTGTGATGGAAGAGTTAAACAGAATCAGATGTGTACTTGGCCTTATCCTTCTTTTGTCTATTCTGCGCCATGTACATAAACTGGTAACATGCAGACTGTCTTCACCTTGTTTCCTAAACTTTCATATTCTGTATTCAGCTGGTGACTGGCTATGATACTGTAAATGGTTAAAAACCCATGCATATATATCTATGTAAATTATTGTTGTACTTTATATATGTTCCTTCTAGACTGTGTTGTTCTTTTTTTACTTTTCTGCTGTGGACTAACATGTTCTGAGTTGCCTGTTGATTGGCTGATGGGCTTGGTATAAAAGGCAGGTCCAGTTGGTGACTCAGCAGTTTTTTCCAGAGTGCCTTGTGAGGAGTGACCTGCCCCAGTGCTACTGGAAAGCTGTGTTTTCCTGTACTAGAGAGAGAACGCAACCCACATTTCTGGAGTGGTGTTATTCAGCTATTGAAATGCGAATGCCAGAGGGTGATCTGCTGATCATCTAAGAAAACATCATCTGCAATTGCCAACTGTAAACACTGACCCATCATTGGAAGAGAGACTACCAGAAATAGCAGATAGACTTGCAGCAAGCAGACGTATTTTCAGGTTTTGATGGTCCGTGATCATGCGTACCATCACCCAGGCTCATCATCAGTAAAACAAATGATTTTCACTTCATCATTGTACGGCCTCCCCAAAGGCACTGTGCTAATAATTTGCTCGGGGCATAGTAATTGCATATTTCAGTTAGTAGACAGTCACTTGGTTGACGTTCCAACAAGACAATAAGTTACTTCAGAGGAGATTTCTATTTTCCGCCACATCTGTGGAGCCATTTATCCCTGGCCAGGGTAAACCATTTATTGGCTGTGGTAATTCTATACTGAATGCACAATGTTAAAGGGGTAGTCCCATCTTGGAAATCCTATTTTAATGTGTTCGAAATCACAAGACAATGCATTTTACCCATAAGACATTTATTTCCAAAATGCTCCATTCTCCAGACATTGCAGATATTGATTCCTCTGTTGTAGTTGCAAGGGAAACTGCCCAACTCTCCTATGGAGAGAAATAGCAGAAGAGGCCAAAGTTTGTGCACTTCTTTCATCTAAATCTGATGGCCAGGATCTCAATAGATTTTGGTCTGGTGACCAGCTACCGTTTAGCTCTGCTATTTATTTCTATAGGAGAGGTGGTCTGTTTGCCTGACAATGAGCAGCAGACAACCAGAGGGCAGAGGAATCAATATCTGCTATTTCTGGAGAACGGAGCATTTTGGAAATAAATACCTTATGGGTGAGTGCATTATTTTGCGATTTCAAACACATTGAAAACAGGAAATTACTGAGTACAGAATACCCCTTTAAGGACATCCTATTCATAGGCTATTGACCAAGCTATAGCCTTGGCTTACTTGAACGTTAGCAAGTTGTTTGCATTGCATCAAAATAATACTTTTGTGTTATTGGCATGTTATTCTTTACATGCAGTAAAGCTTCTCCATCACCGGCATCATATTCCACGCCTGCCACCCGTTTTGCTACTACTATTGGCAATCAATACGAGCAATATTATATAGGAGAGCCTAGGAAACCATGTAAGTACTCAATGCAGCATGGACAATGGGAGGACAATGCAGTTATATATCAACAGGGCTTAAGTTTACTATTAAAATGCTGTTAAACGTTAGTTGTGCACTTTTATTCTAGCCATGCTTCGAGATTCAGCCCTTACTTAGCCTTCACACGGGCAGGATCTGCTGTGGAATTTCCGCTTGCCGAACTAGAATGGAAATTCCACAGAGCTTACAGTATAAGCCATGAGGAGGGGATTTAAAAAATCCCCTTTGCATGATGTGGATACCCTCCGCAACAAATCCACAGCGTTTTTTAAAAACGCTGTGGATTCCATAGTATGTCTATTTATGCTGTGGATTCCAACCCTTGAAATCCAAGGATTGAATCCTGCAGCTATCTGCAAGTAAGAGCGTGGCCATACCACACCATTCAGATGCGTATTTGGCCACCACTGAATCCTTGAAGAATTGCTGCAGGTGTTACTTTGCAGAATGCCGCAGTAATTCTGCCATGTAAAAGGCAGCTTTATATAAAATATCTCCTACAGCTGAAGCTCCACGACTAAAACTCTTATCTGAAAGGCAAGTTTATAGAAAACACCCAGAATCATCCATTTTCTGATATTTATATGCAACTTATGAAAGACTGAAATGAAAAAGTGACCCGTTATCTAGTGAGCATTGTAGTGGAAGCAAATATGTCACAGCCACATGTAGAGCTGCTAAAATGTATTACGCTCTAATAATAGGCAGAAAATATTACAGTGTTATCTAATGCTGTGCAATATTAATGGGCCGGCAGCTCTGCTATCTATACCAGGGCTCCCGGTGTCATTAGTCCCCTCGCATCTGCATGCCGTGTGGCAACGACCCCACTGTAGCTATTAATCATCGCTGACACTCACATCAGGGCCGGAGTTACTATGTTAATAAGCCATTTCATAGGTATTTGCCCTCTAAATGCTAACGCATTAATTAGCCTCTAGTGGGCTCTGTCACACTCTTCGGTTTCATTTACTTTCTCAGGTATCGGGTGCGCCGGTGCTACTGCAGAATATGACAGGTTTACAGTAATGTGACGGTACTCCGCCATGTGTGATATGAAGTCATTTAGTATTGGGAGTTCAGTTCTGAACTAATTCTTTTTGCTCCAAGGCGACTTAACACTTTGCTGCAAAGCGACAAACGAGTGATGTGTAAAATAAGAGATGATTGTATTGCATTGCCTGGAATGGAAGTGTCATGTAGGATAAGCTTCAGCATGCATCTTCAGGAGTGAGTCCTCCTACAACCACAAACTTAGTAGTAAAGTACTTGACCTGTTGATCTCACCTATCGCCGATTCTGGGAACGCTGGGTAACCATCAGGATAGCTACCAACTCACTGCGGCGCCCACACAGCGGTCTCCCATCTTTCCCGGATACTTCACTAGTAAATCTAGGGCTCTTGTACATGACCGTATTAGTCCGGCTTTACATATGCTCTATTCGCTGCAAGCGGAAAACCCGTAGCAAAAAAGCTGGAATTCCACAGTCGCCAAATCCGCACCTAAATGGTCCGAATTTGGCTGCATTTTTGAGCATGGATTTGCTGTGGATTTTTAACCCTTATGTTTCAAGGGTTACAATCAGCAGCATGAATGGGCATTAGTTTTCATAAACACTGCTGAATCATTGCAGAAAGTTTCCTCTTCATGGGTAGGAGAGTTTAAACATTTCATCCACACGGCTTGTACTGTAAATGCTGTGGAATATCTGCAGCCAAAATTCCGCAGCATTTAGGCTGTGTGAGGCCGCCCTTACAGAGGATTGTTGTAAGACCACACTCCCCCAATGGTGGCTGGCATCAAGACCCAGTGCAGTGGTGCCAGGAACTGAACAAAAGTTAGAAACGAGGAGGCTAAGTATATCGTGTGGTCTGGGAACTAAATATTAGTTTTTTTAAAATCTGGGGTCTGAAATAAATATAGGGGGTCTTGAGTCTGACTGTATTTATGGGGTCTGGTCTGGAGCTGAATATATTTAGGGGGTCTGGTAGGGTGTATTTTCATAGCTGAGATGGGAAACAGCAGCCATGGCTGGCGGACACCTGGCAGGAGCCTACAGGAAGAGTGGAGCGCTGAGCACAGTGCTGTTTCCGTAGCTCCCATTCATTCAATGAGAGCCACGGAAATAGTGCTGCACTAGGTGGTTGGTTCTTTCTGACAGGTGGTCGAAACAGAGTAGCCGGGTTTTCCCATCTCAGCCATGAAAAGCCCCGATGGGGATATCCTTTTAAGTTAGGTTTCTGAGGTTTGATATAGGAAAGGCATCTGGAGATCAAATGTATATTGAGGGTCTATTCTGGGGTCTGATGAAAACTGTGCAATAAGAAAACAAAATGATATTGTGAATGCCTTCTAGAGGTCTTCTATGAAATCATGAGAGGCACAGATGTAAAAAAAAAAGTTACAAAAATAAGCAAAAAATTTACAGAATAAAAATATATTTATAAAAATAAAAACAACCCACCTCCCACACCAACCTAAACTGGTGCCGTATCCAACCTGTAAGCCGAGATCATACAAGACATCCGAAACAATATGGCAAAACCATTCCTGTACTTTAATTTACCCTAAATATACTAATTTTAAAAATAAAGAACAAAAACAACTCTTTAACTTTTTGCACTCATTGCTCCTAAAACAAACAAACAAAATTTCTGTGAAAAAAGGTATTGAAAAACAGCCCTATATGTCACCAAAGAAAGGCGGCAAAAATAATTTTGGTGGCCCAAGAAAAAACAAATAGGGCCATAAAACCAACACAAGTATGAAACCACTAAAACCTGTCTGGTCCTTTAGGACTGAAACACTCTGGTTCTTAGGAGATTCATCTAAGGGATCTGAATATATTTTAGGAGCCTAAACATATTTTGTGGGTCTGAAGTCTGAAATTAATGTAAGGATGTGATCTGGTCTGTGATATTAACCCTTTCCAATCCACTGTCTGACCTCTGAAGACATTATGATTTGAAGCTGTACAGTTCCGATGTTGGAAGACGTCCGTTGGGGTTCTCTTACTGTATATTGCCAGTCTCTCTGCTGTTGGAGCCTATCCAACATGTCACCTCATGCAGTACTGGCTTTAGCCAGCATATATATAACGCCACTGTATAATGGCAGAAAAAGAATAAGGCCCCTAGGAAAACCAGGATACAAATTGGACTGGAAAGGGTTAATATAGGGCATTTAAATAAATTTAGCCCCACCTTCTTTATAAGTCACACCCCTTGGAAAGGCCACTCCTAGGTTGATGTCTCTGAATTAGCCCGGTTTCACACAGCCGAGAAACTCGCGCAAGATATGTGCGTTCCGAGACGCACACATATCAACCCCATTTTTTGGAATAGAGTCATATACACGAGCTGAATGTCCTATCTTTTCGTGTTCTTCAGAATGCGCAGCCCATTATTTTCAATGATGTAAGGTTTCCCATTGAAACCTGCGCGGGGGATTGCTACTTCACAGAAGTGATAGAAAGCGTTTTTGCCCAAAAAGCACTTTGCATTGCGATGAAAACACACGTTGGCGAGCACGATATCCGGCAAAGTTTCTTGGTCCGATATCGCGCTCACCTGTGTGTAGGTAGCCTTATGGAGGTATTTTTCCCATGGTATGGAGGAATCACACAGCAGAAAAAGAAAAACCCTACAGCTCCATAATACAGAACTGTTGGCGCTCTTCAGAAACCATTCCTCCCAACATACTATAGCATCAAGAGCGTAAACAAGTGCGCAAATGTCTTCCTTGTGGTCCTGAAATTGATGGTGCTTTTTACTTGGTACAAAATGTTATTTTTCTTCACAGCTTGTGGGTTACAGCAGGTGAAATCCACATTAGCTGCAATTGTGTGCCAAGACCAGTGGTCATCACAGACCTGCCACTTCCCCGGTTGTTATCCGGTGTTGGCACGGAGGTTAGGAAGCAGCGGGAAGCCCGTACTCTCTATTCTGCATCTTCCAGGCAGTCAGTGTGCTTCTCAATGAAATTTACATCACCAAAGAATGTATTTGGTGTGATCTCTACTTGAAAGAAACAAAAAAAAGAAACGAGTGATAAATATTGTTTGCAACAGACACGCCGGGAATTTTAAGTACTTGTCGTCAGAAAGTGTCTGTCAATAACAAGTATTCCAGTTTTTAAGACAATCTGCGTACATCAGATATCCTCATAACAGACAGCTATGATATAGAAGATAAATGCCTGTGCTGTATGCTTCAGTATTCCCTACAATAGCGGGTTCTGTCCCTTCCACTGACCAGTCCTGCTACCTGACTGTATGTGACACAACCTTGCTCATATTGGCTAATGGGCTAAAGACAAGTACGCTTCTATAGATCTGTTTGTATCATCCATTGTATGACAGATATCTTCATCTTTGTTCATTTCTTGCTATTGAATGGTTCACAGGACCCCTCCGCCACATCGAATAAATAGTCAATAGAATGAAATGGTTATTGTCATGGCATGCTGGCAAAAAATCGGGATCGGGGTGATGTCATGGTGTTAGTACCAGTCCATGTAATCCTGTTTTTAGTGCATGTCCCCTGTCACTGCAGAAGACCCCTGAGGTGTCATCTATTGGAAATCCCTTAGTGTGTCCTTCTTCTCAACTCTGCTACAACATATTTTGTGGTGTATGGACTGATTGGCTGACGGGGAGGTGTTTCCCTTAACTGACCAATCAGTTATATTGGATATATATTTATTCTGGACCCACCTTTAAATGGGTGCTGGTTATAGTCTTGTCATAGAGTTTGGTGACATAGTGGACTTCAGTCAGCGAAGTATCTGGCTATTTCCTCTCTGTTTGGTTTATTCTCTTCTACCTTATTCTATATTATATATATTTTGCTCTTTCCACCTGCATTAATAATTTCCTCTACCCTCCATCTACGGATAGACTATGTTCTCTAGGGTCCTGACATGTGGCCGCCCCTATCAGGGTAATCATCTAGTTTCGAGGCAGGGTCTGCCACACTAAGGTTGGTTAGGGATAGCGTTCCTATCTCCATATTTCTTTTACTGTTATTTGCCCGAGTTTGTGTTCTCCGTGTTTTGATGATTTAATTGGTCCCTTGTGGACATTATTTACATCTTAGTCTGTCATGTTGGTGACATTGGTGAGGGGTGTCGTATTTGTGCCCTGCACGAACGCAATACGTATGCTTTCTTATACATAACCCTCCCTGGCTTTGCATTTACTGACTTGTGAGAGAAGGCACTAGCTCAGCAGATACCGAGACTGCTAACTCCATAGAGCGGCTAGATAAAAACAAACTCCATCAGTCGGGTTTATTCTGCAAGGTAGATGTTGAGAGACCTTCATTCATATGCAGCAGCAAATCATTAGGTAAGATTTCTTTAAACATTAGTAAATCAGGACTACAAGAGGAGTCAACATTAAAATTTTGCAAATAAGAAAGATGCTCAGCAGCATTCCTTCAACCAATAGGTGGCGTGCAGAGGTATTTTTCCATCTTCCTTATTTGCATAAATTACCCAGAGGAGCTTGCATGGCCTTATAAGTCTCCTCACTCACCTTCTAGGTGTCCCACACCACTTTTGGGTGCTCTCCTTGTGGAGAGACCATACCATCCCCCAAAGCACTCACCCCTAGGTGTCTCCACACACTTTTTGGGTGCTCTCTTTAAGGACACATGACACCCCTCCTGGCCCACATTAAAACTCATCCAAGATGAAACTGCTTACATTGATTTTTATATCCCTAGCTCCAATAGTAGAGCCACAAACAGGAAAGTGTCTGCCCCTTCTGCCTTCTCACCAAGGCCCTCCAGAGCCACTAGTAGGACAAATGTTAACAGCAAGTATGATATATAAAAAAGTCAGAACATCGGTGACAACACCCCGGTGAAACATTCTATGTCTACTGTTACCTTTTAGCCTGACTGGCGTTCACACAAAATACATTGGGGCAGAATTACTATTGAAAATGGGGGGGGGGGGGGGGGAGAGAGTGGTGTTACTTTGTGGAAATGGGGCTGTGGCTTTACAGAACTTGTAAATCTGATTTTTTTTTTTTGGTGAGACACTTGGGTAAGAGGTAGGAAACAGCATGTTCAGTACTAACAGAAGGGCTTCATTTTGATGTTTGATATAGGACTTGCTTTCCTCTGTGCACGCAGTTGATGAGCTGCCGCTTCTGTACTTGCCTTTCACAGATACTTTCATCATCAACAAACATTATTTCTGGTTTGATGTGTTAATTGTTTTTCTTGTTTTACTATATGAATTCTACTTCACAGCTGAGTAGAACCTTTTCTGGACCATTTACTTGGACATATGTTTAAAGAAAGGTTTTTCTCTACATGAAATGTAAGGAGGATTCATCTACTGGGACCTACAGATCCTATACAACATTATTTATGGTCACACATGAATGAGTTCCGACAACCATATGGTGAAATGGTAATTAGGATTAGGAAAAAAAATAAGATTTATTATGCAAGCCAATTATATGATTGTCGCCAGATTTCTTCTTATGATGAGTAGAAAGCATTTTCTCCAAATCCACTACGCCTGACTTCATGCCTAATCCTAAGATTAGCGCACGATGCTCCAAGCCTTATAATGGCTTTTGTTTGAACAAAATTAGGAGTCAAATTGAAATGTTTCTGTTCAGATACTGTGAAATACAAAGTGGTGTATTTATAGTGAGTGCAGAGAGGGAAGTCATATCGGACTCGTGCGTTTAGAGGGCGCTATGCTCCATAAGAGACTAGCAGTTCACCTCAGATAAAACAGGGACATGGGTCAGGACAAAAAGCTGCCAACAGGACCGGAAACCTCTTCAGTCCAAGAGCATAACCGGCGCCCTCTTTGAGGAGGAGCCAGGATAAATGTATATAAACTGCCCACCTCCCAGCCAACCAATCAGTCCACAAACCTGCAGAAAAGTTTCCCTGACAGTGCCCAACAACCGTGAGTATGAGGGTCACGTGAACCACATCTGACAACATGATGATGTCACTCTGGTCTCAATCGTCAGTTGTGGCCAGCAAGCCATAACCGCTGATCTGAGGCTTGTTGTAAGGAGGGAAATGAATGTTCTAGATAGGTAAAAAATTAATTCCGCATATAAGCTCAGCTATGCAACCACTAACAGTTAATGGCTGCTGAGTGCGTATCCTTTAATTCACGATCTGCATCTTAATTATTTTCTCACAGCGGCTCCATTTATGCCAATATGTACCGTGTATCCTTTGCCCATCAACATATATTATACAAGTACATTTTAGGACAACGATCTAGAGTTAATAATATAAAAAAAAGGATTTTTGCCTAAAACGAATTTCCTCATTAACGCTATTTTTGATTCATTTTTAATAAATGCAGGAAATGGCATTCCATGCTGCGCTTCTTTGTATATATCTCTTCTCGCAAATATTTTAAACAATCCATTCCACAAACACCCGAGGCGACTGCTGGATTATTAATGCAGTCAGTCAACAACAGTTGCCGGGTTTGTGCTTTCTATCTGGATTTTCTAAACAAAGATAGGACCCATGAGGCTTTAATGAATATTCCCCAAATTCTCCACTCCCCTAGCTATATTAGGATTTGTAAATCTAGTCGCACTTCAAATGTGTTTTCCCTGTAAGCATTGTAGTGCTAGAATAATGAAGACTCAAAGGTGTGCTAGTATGCTGGAAAATAATTGTCAAAACTCGGAGATTCGGGAGATACATATATATGTGGCTTAATGAATACTCCTGTGGCATATTGTATGTAGTAGGGGAAACCTAATGGAGTAATACATGACAATAATACATGATGAATTACACACATCGAGCCGTTACTTGTGCAATGCATTAATATTAGATATAAAATCTAGAATGCGACTTATTATAGCCAGTGAATAAGTATAAATTCTGACACAGGCTCCACAGGTAATAATATATCTAACCCGTGGGCCATCTACATGAGGAATAACGGACACTGCGGTTGCAGTCGCTTGTTTAGTAGAACTGGTTGGCTCTATATGTTCTGTTAGAGCTGTCCATGGTGCTGAAGGGGAGTTGCAAAATATACCTGTGTGAATGAGCCCAAAGGTTGGGACTTTTTTACCTACTTGCTTATTATTAGGAGCGGTCTAATAAAAATATTTGATAAAAAAACAGAGCTGTCCACGGTGCTGAAGGAGGGCCGAGAACAAGTGCTGAGTGAACTTTTGTGCAGTTCCATCGGTTTACCAAACATTTGCAAAAGTTCCGCTCAATCCGAATTAGTTTGAACTGAAGCAGAAGTTCACCAAAACTCTTAAAACTGGTGTGTAACACTGTCTAAAAACTGAAAAAGCCCCATCTATCACTCTGAGAGTCTTATACGGGACTTTTATACCCCTTAGACAGTATCACTGGCATAACTATAGGGGATGCAGGGGATGCGGTTGCACCCGGGCCCAGGAACCTTAGGGGCCCCATAAGGCCTCTCTTCTCCATATAGGGAGCCCAGTACTATGAATAAATCATTATAGTTGGGGGCCTTGTTATAGGTTTTGCATTGGGGCCCAAAAGCTTCAAGTTACGCCTCTGGACAGTATTATACACCAGTGTTCAGGACTAGTGTTGAGTGAACAGAACCAGGTAGAACTGTGATAAAAGCTCGGCTCAGGTTCGTGCTGAACTGTACTTTTAGCAAAGTTTGACTCAAAACAGAATACTACTGGTTTGGTTTGTCTGCACTACTAAGAAGCCAAGGACAATTCTAGAAGTTTTCACACCTTCTAAAAACATCAATCTTCTATCTATTGAACATACAAACTGCATGCAGAAGTTGCCCTAGGTGAGATTTGAACCTAGGACTCCAGTACTGCAAGGCAACAGTGTTAACCACTAAATTACTGTGTATGGTGGCTCAGTGGTTATCACTGTTGCCTTACAGCACTGGGGTCCTAGGTTCAAATCTGGCCAAGATAAATCTCTGTATGAAGTTTGTGGAAACTCACACAAACATCCATGCAGATGTTATCCTTGGTCAGATTTGAACCTAGAATGCCAGAGCTGCAAAGCAGGGGCATAACTATAGAGGATGCAGAGGATGCGGTTTCACCCGGGCCCAGGAGCCTAAGGGGGCCCATAAGGCCTCTCTTCTCCATATAGGGAACTCAGTACTATGAATAAAGCATTATAGTTAGGGGCCCTGTTACAAGATTTGCATCGGGGCCCAGGAGCTTCAAGTTACGCCTCTGCTGCAAAGGCAACGGTGCTAACCACCGAGCCATGTGACTGTGCCTTTTCCAGCACCAGTCCTATTCTTTTCCATGAATTGTCAATGGTATTTCAGTTTTTATGAATTTGGCTGAGCTGCAGTACCAGACACAGCCATAGGTGCTGCTTGAAGATGAATCCCGGGCCGTTTTTCTAATCGCATATACCTGCCTAAAGCTCCTGTATGTCTCCAATACTGATAGAACACGGCTCATTTTTGCTTTGTTCCTTTGATGAATTTCACAATTTTCTTTATTGCTGTATAAAACCAGCAGCAGATAAGAGTAGAAATAATTTCTTGATTGGATCTTTTGTCTCCGTCCGCACAAGAACCTCTCCCCGCGTAATGAACAATAACTATTTGTAGTAGTAGCTCCAGTGCACCCCGTGCAGAACAAACAAGATAAAAGCCGGTATTGTCTCGTCTGCAGCAGATTATGGGTTTTGCTCCTTATATTTTCTATTCTGCATTTGCTTTCTATTAGATGGTGCTTTTTGCAGCAATCACAGAATGGACCACAAATGTTATAAATGCCTATTCTCCTCCGGTCTCCACATTCTGCGGCTCCTGATAAATGACTCATTATTTAAGATAGAGGTTACACCTTTTGTTACGGTGAAACTTCACTTTCTGCAAGCTTTACTTCAAAGTTACATTGACTGAGTAATGAGGCAGAAAGATGTTTTCGTTTTCTGGAGTACATGCCTGTTAAACCAGTGACCTAGATGCCGGAGCCGTACCTTCTACCATGTTTGTTTAGCTTCTAATCTGCTGGAAATAAATTCACACATTTTATTTAAACCGGTGGATGTTAGCAAGTTAAAGGGAACCAGTCCTGACCGTGGATATCCGACTGGCCAGAGAATCCTCTAATCATATTAACGCCTCCTGTCCATGGGCGATATGTCACTGCGTTATCTGCGGCGATAATCCGGCCGCGGGTAACACAGTGAACGCTTTCCATAGACTTAACTACAGAAAGCGCAGCTCGACGTCCACAAGCGGAGAATCAAAGCGATTCTCCGCTCGCGGGATGCAAGTCGCGGCATGCTGTGATTTTTCACTGTGAGCCTATCTGTCAGATAGGCCTGTGATGGCAAACCTTTTAGAGACCGAGTGCCCAAACTGCAACCCAAAACCCACTTATTTATCGCAAATTGCCGCCACGTCGGTGGCGCGGCTTATCACGACGTATGATTTGACCCCCATCGTTCTAAAAAGGACAGGGCCCCAGCGGTAATAGTGACCGGCCACAGCGGCCCCCAGTGCAGTAGTATACACCCCCCCCCCCGAAGCGGCCCCCAGTGCAGAAGTGACTCCCCCACGGTGGCCCCCAGTGCAGTAGTTACTCCCCCACGGTGGCCCCCAGTGCAGTAGTGACTTTCCCACGGTGGCCCCCAGTGCAGTTGTGACTCCCCCACGGTGGCCCCCAGTGCAGTAGTGACTCCCCCACGGTGGCACCCAGTGCAGTAGTGACTCCCCCACGGCGGCCCCCAGTGCAGTAGTGACCCCCCCACGGCAACTCCCAGTGCAATAGTGACCCCTCACAGCGGCCCCCAGTGCAATAGTGACCCCCCACAGCGACCCCCAGTGCAGTAGTGACACCCCCACAGCGGCCCCCAGTGCAGTAGTGATCATCCACAGCCGCCGCTCACCCCCTCCCCCCCCGAGACCCACATACTTCTCCTCCTCCTGGAAGTTCAGTTTCTCTTCTGCTTGCGTCAGTGTGCTGTCAGATACCTCCTCCCCTGCTCTTGCGGAACCTAAGAGGAGATGTCGGGGGAGGGGAAGGAGGATCCCGGCTAGACACTGACGTCACAGCGCTGTGAGTGAATACCAGCAGGGGAGCAATTTCAGCAACCTGATTGGTTCTAATTCACAATTCCAGCAACCTGATTGGTTGTTTGGGTTGTCCGATTCAACTTGATTGGTTGTTTGGGTTCGCTGATTCAACCTTTATTGCTTGTTAGGGCCAAGATAGGGAGTAAAAGGCTAATATGCTGCCGGTATTCACTAATGGTGAGCCGCCGATGGGGGCGCATGCCAGTAGGGATGGCTCTGCGTGCTGCCTCTGGCAGGCATACCATAGGTTCGCCACCACTGAGATAGGCTTACCGTGGAGACCTGTCAGTCCCCCCCGCTTCCTGAGGCGGAATATTGCTAACAATATTTTTCTTCGGCTGTAGAGAGGCAGCCTACTCTGAGATTATAAATGGATCCTGATGTGAAGATGTCCTATAGAGAGGACACATGTGGGAATGTCTGAGGCACTGACAGGCATTACATCACCTGTGCAATACCATGGAAATTGTGAAAACCTGACCTGTTGGGGGGTCGTGAGTAGCGATGAGTGATTAGAGGAATAATCGGTTTGTGTCCATACTGAGACCATTTCACGAAAATCAGCGTGAAACAGGACGGTCGATTTCAACTGCCATTCAAGCCAAAGAGGGTAAAAAATTGGGTTCACTAATTTGCCCTCTAGAAAGTCCCAAATGCACCCAGAGCCTCGAAAATTGCATGGAAATAAAGCCACACATCTGGGGTACCCTGCGCTCCTCCCAAATATTTGTAAAAATAGTGTAAAGTGTTGTGTGAGTCCCTGAAAACAAAAGAAGGCCACATAGGGGATCCTAGATTAAAACTTGCACCAAGGAAGACAGCAGGTGTGCTACTTGTTTTAAAAGCAATGTCAAAAAATGTAACGAAGACAGATTCTGCAAGGTGAACACAACACTCAAGCACGGACCTGCCCCAAGGAACAGCTGCAGAGCTACCAACAACTTTGCTAAACAAGACAGCAGGGGTGCTGCTTGCTTTAGAAGCAATGTCATAAAGTTTGCAAAGAACACATTCTACTAAGTAAACAGAACAACCAAGCAGGGACCTTCTCCAAGGAAGAGCTGTAGATCTACAGATGCTTCTTGTGCTTTAGAAAGTTTTTGTTTTGGGAGGAGAAGGAAACATGTCGAAAGGAGAGCATCCGCAGCACCCTGAGGGCAGGACATGCTCCTTGTGGAAACATGAAAGCTGTAGCTCCGTATTGCCATGCTGACATATTTTTCATTTGGGGGTAAGAAGGAGGCTACATGGCGGAATGGGGAGAAGAACAGCAGCAGTACCACCTCCAACAGTGTGGTCTTTGATATAAATCTATGCTCAGTCATATGTGAGTTAAATATGCCAGCGTGCCAACTAGTCAGTGGAATCTACCATCCACTCCTTCATTTCCTGAGTTAACTCTATGTCATGGTGACATGCACAACATGCTACGCAAATCCACCGGGACAAGAACACATCTATACCTCAATAGCCTTTTAAATCAGGGCTTGGGGTGTCTCGTACGTGTATGAACTGGCCCTACGCACGCAAAAAGTACAGTTCCATGCACAGGCATGTGCACAAATCAGCCTCGTTCACTGCGAAAAATACTTTGTGCTGAGGTAAGAGTATTTGCAATTACGCATGTCTGAAGTCGCCCCCGATGAAAGCAGAATTTACCCAAATCATTCTACAAGAAGATGTTTGACAGCAGCTTTTGAGCGGAGGCACTAAGAACAGGCTGCCGTCACACAGGCAGGAAATGTAGATGCACTTGGATAGCGTGATGTAATAGCGTTGTGAAGAGACCGCTCTTGTCAGCTATCGCGAGCGTATCCACGCATTCTGCTGTACTTTTCTACGCTGCTGGGCCTAATTACACAAGCAGCCTAATTAGTCCCCTTGTTATCCATTAACACTGCAAAATTGCACAGTTCAGTGCACAATTTAGTGCTGACAGGGTGTGAATTTGCGCACCCCCATAGACTCCTATGGTTCTCTGTGTGCGCAAATGCGCAGAAAAATAAAACATGTCATGTATATATTCGTGCGTGTGAAAATTGAGCGCAAAACACATGTGAGGGAACCCATTAAAATCAAAGGGTTGCATCCTCTGCAGTTTGTGCGAGTACGAAAACGTGCGCAAAACTGCTCGTCTCTGGCCATCTGCAGAAAAGCATGGAGTGTGAAGAAAGCCACAGATCCAGGCAGCCCAATCCCCTTCACAGGGGCGATCAGCTACAGGGGGCTTCCAGATAAAGTGATTAAGAATTAGTCCTGAGTAAGCAAACTGTGATAACGTCATAAAGCAGCTCCTATAATAATGTCTTATTGCTTGGGTAGACGTGTGTCCTGCAGGAACCCTCTTCACTCCGGTAGGAGGTTGGGTTGTACCATCGGAGATCGGAGTGACTGGATGAACCACAAGCATGTGCAGAGCAGACAGTAATGCCATATAATGTTCTCTTGTAGCACTCGGTGATCGAGGAATGCCAGATGCCACTTGGTGACAAGGACCTAGTAAAGCTGGCTTACAATGACACCCACTGGCAGAATGAGTTTCTGAAATCTGCTAAGCAAAAGAGGGCATGCAGACTAAATCCCTGACGGCATCCGGATACAAGACCCAGTAGTTTCCTTAACTCATTAGTTTAACTAGATTTGTTGCATCGGTATATTGATGATCAATGCTTGGTGTCTACTATATAATGTAATACTACCAGGGCTACCAGACTAGTGGATCTACCTATAGGCACTCACTGTACTGTGGTGTGAGAGGAGGGCAAGACGAAGAATACAAAGGGTGTTAGATGCTGTGAGAAGCTGACAAACATTTTAAAGCCATTTATGAGTTAATGTATGGCTTGGTGGGTGGAGGTGGCTGACAAATTTTGCCTAGAGGTTCCTTAGATGAAAATCCGATATTGATCACCAGGTATGCCTATTCTCTTTAGGCATCTCTTTAAACCAATGGCCCTCAAGCAGTGACTTGGGAAGCACATGGGCTAGTGACTCCTTGCTGTGTGACTCGCCATGGGAGGACCGAGTTGTTACTTCTATACACCGGCAGTTGACGTTATTGCAGACCTATCCTAACCAACAAACTGGGCCAATTCTGATGGCATTCTACTAGACACAATCCTTTCTCTACATATACACTAGGTCTACATGGCGGCTTTCAGTGCGACGTGTCGTGTGGCCAGATTGGTCTATAGTCCTGCTAAGTAAGTGAATGCGGTCATCTGGTTTAGATTTTTTGTGGTTGCAGCAACATGATGGTCCCAACATGATTACATTAGGCTATGGTGTAGCAGGACCATGGTTCGGCACTGAATTAGACTATTTTCACACGGTGATCAACGTCAGATTTTTCAGATTTGAATTTGCAGTGGAGATCCGTGGCAGAAATCCACACGTTTGACGGGGAATTTCAGTTGTGGATCTGCATTTGTAGCACATCCACATATTTAGCCCAGTTCCGTGGGGTAAATCCGCATGCAGAATTCACATCCGTAAGTGAATTGTCACCTTTTTTTACCCCTGCAATACGGGCTTGAAATCCACATGTTGAAATATCTGCACCTTCTAGATTACTGATCAGATTTCCACTAGATTATGTTAAGGTCGTGGCATCACAGAGGAATTTTCACGTCAGAAGACCACGTCAAAATCTGCAGCTTTCTGCTGTGGTTTTTGGTTAGCCCTGTTAATGGGCAAGACCTACATGCAGAATTCCAATGTGGAATGTTGTGTTTCTGATCATTTCCCCATCCCTTGGTGAGGTAAAAATGCTTATTCCCGTGTCAGAATTCCACAGATTTTGCCCATTGACAGCAAAATTTGCATGCGTATTCATGCCAAAAACTGAAGTAGAAAGAGGCTGTTTTTAGAGTTTGCCACAGAAAATTTGCCTCGTGAGCGTCTACTTAGAGTTAATAAAAGACTTCATTTCACTGCAGATTTGTTGTGGAATCAGCAGAAAGTCTTCATCAAATCCTCTGTGAAATCCGCCGTGTGTTCATAAACCTTACAGAAGTCTCATCCTCAAGTAAGAAAAACTTCCAAGGGAGGAGAGAACCTTTGAAGCGCGCCACAATTGTTTTTCAGTTTCTGAATAAATAAAAACAACTTCATAGAGTACTTTGTCTGCCAAATCTCATTTCCATGCAACTTAGGACTAACATGGGACGGTCATACAGCGGTGTGCTTGAGGCCGTACATTGGCAGTACCCCCCTATAGGTTACACTGGCCAGAAATGTATCAGTCATTATTTATAATATGCAATTCACTACTTAAAGTGACCCTCCGGCTTTGAGACCAAATTCTACCCTGGGATCGGAAAGTGGGTATATTACCTGCAGTTCTTCTCTGCCGTCCCTTCAGTCTACTGGCAGCAGCTCCTGTTTTTGGCCATCCAAGATGACAGATGCAATCATCAGACTACCTAATCCCCAAAGTGCATTGGTAGCACTTGACCAGAGCTGCCCATGTTATCAGACCTGGCCAATCAGAGAGTAGTGCACAGCGTACATTAGATGGCCCTTGGACAACCAAAGACCGGCCTCAGACTGGAGAAGAACTGCAGGTAATATACTCCCAACCTCTTCGGTCCCAGAACAGAATTTCGTCCCAAAACTGGAATGTTACCTTAAGGTCTGAGGGGAACGCATGCACGGAGTCAGATTTTCTTGCGACACATGGACGTCACGAGGTGACAGCGCTGGACTGCTGAAACAATACATAGCCTCCCTGTAATGCATCATAACTTAGTCTATGGCGCTGTGGGGACCTGACAGGTTCCCTTTAAGAACACACAAGCCATATGTACTAATTAACAATATAGTGACCATTTTTACACTAATATAACGAACTACAGAAAATCTATTCCCGCAAGAAAACCTAAAACCAAGATTTATTACACTCCACATTTTTACTCGAGTCTGGAAGCGTTTGCAGTGCAAATGCAGTATATGCCGAGCATTAATACAAAACTTATGTCAATACCAAAAACTGTAAGTCTATGTATAAAGTTCATCCTGCCAAGTTATTACAGCGCAGTTTGAACAACCTTATAAAACGCAGTTGTAACTTAGACTGAAAGGTCAGCAGAAATCCTTCCAGGATGCCGAGGGATATGTGGAGCCGGCGCTACCGCCATTCTCTGGGATGATATACTACAGATTTATATCTATACTGTATATTAAAGGGGTTCAGTCATTTGATGTAAGAAGGGCTGAAATAAGCAAAATGATATGATATTTGGTCCTTGAGGCCTGATGTTCACTATGATAGTTGGTTGGATTCTGTATGTCAGGCACCTCTCTGCCACGTATCTAGTTCCTACATACGACCCGCACGTCGGAGCTGTACACAGATGGATAATTCCCGCTGTAGTGGTTCCAATAACCTGCACTCAGAGATTGAATTTAAAGGGCATTTCTGGGCAATTTCAATTGATGACCTATCTGTAGCTGATCTGCTGGGGTCTGCCACTCGGGACCCCAGCTAATTAGCTGTTTTGGGGCCACTGTCAGCACCATAACACAGTGTACCGAACGGAGACAGATAGCGCCGACCCCAGTGTAGTGGTCGGCGTTGGTAATTGCAGGTGTGGCCATTATTGATTTTAATGAGAGCTGCACCTGCAATTACCTGTGCTGGCCACTACACAGAGGTCGGCGCTATCTGCTTCTGCTTTATACACTGTGCAGTACCACTGACTGTTGCCTGGGATCGGCTGATCAACTATTAATGAGGGCAGGTCATCAATAGTAAATGCCTGGCAAACTGCTATAACCCCTTATGGTGCCTTCACATTTGCAATAAAATTGCACGATTTTTGCGCAATGCGATCGTGTGAGAAAACACAGAATTATGAAACCCATGCTTTTCAATTTGCGATGTTTTCTTTCCTGTGATGTTGAGAACTCTGAAAAACGCTGCCTGCCCTTTCTTTCAGTATTTCGCTTTTTTTTTTTTAAATCGTCCATGTTTCATGCGATGCAATGCGTTTATAACATTAGAGACTCCTATCGTCTCTCGTGAGATAATCTCAAGCGGCAGCGATGCAATGCCGGATCTTCAAAAATATCACTGATGCTCAAAAATCGCCTGAACGCAAATGAGATTTGTGATACACTGACAGGCGCCTCTAGTGAGGCATTTAACAGTGATTACTAGTAGTTCTGCCGACCGAGGGATTTTGGGGCTGCAGCGTAATTTCCCTGCATTATGCCACAGCCGGCCATATGAATGGACAAAAATGTTGCGAAGGTCCGCAAATCAAGCCGCCCATAGGGAAACATGGCCGTCCGCAAATGAAGTAAAGCATGCGGATTTGATTTGCGGGCCTTTTCTTCCGGAAAACAAATCGCAGCATGCTGCATTTCAGTGCGGGTCCTGCACAGACGGCTTCCATTGAAGTCAATGGAAGCCGTCCAATCCACAGCCCATCCACAATTGAATTGCAGATGGGCCACGGATTCTTCGGAAAAGCAGGCGTTCCAAAAAACAAATACTGAGCATGTGTACCGGCTCTTCCGCACCCATCCGCAGACCTGGAAATAAAAGACCTGTACGGCATGCAGAAGACCTGGACAGGTAACGCAGTGTCCTCGGCTGCGGGCAGGGTCGGATCCGCTGCGGGCTCCTGCTTGCGGAATCCAATCCGTTCGTGGACATAAGGCATAATAGCTGGCTTCAGTTCCCATTGATTTCAAACTAGCTATGGCCCTACCACTGCTGTCCTCCATGTGGTGTCATTCAGCCCTGCAACACTGTCATGCAATCAGCTCATTGCCAGGGATCTCAGGCGGCGGGTCTCTGGCGACCTGAGGATAGGTCATCAATAGTTTTTGTGTAAATGTTGTACAACTACCACTAATGGGCTGTGAACGTGTTCCAGAAGGCACAAATGGCTGCTGATTGAACGGTTTTCTCATAAATCTCAGCAGGAGTAGATAACGTTGGTATACTGTCCACCATATATCTTCCCTGTGATTTCTACTGCCAAATTAAACAATAATTCACTTTGCCGCTAAACTGCAAGTCTGACAGAGCAGATAATTATCATGCCGGCTGCAACTCTATGGATCGCTCTAGAAGGTTAATAATAAATAATGGCGCATTCAACTCCATTGGAGGGAGCTGTTTATTATTAATCCTCCAACCTGCGATGCCACGGGGAAGGTCAGAAACTCATCCTAGTGTTAAAAGCTGCTGGATTCTTCCTTACTGGTCACATTTGGAGAGGGTCACCACACCATAAGTATTGCTCCTGGGATATCGTAAATCCTTACTATCGCAGTATACATGTCAGATCGAAACATTTTCCAATATGATGACATGGGACTAATCAGTGCATGCTACACCAGCATTACAGATACTGGAGGAACTCATAGGCTGGGGTCACATGGGGCGGAAATATTGCGGAACACAGCCGCGGATTTTGAAGTAGCCTTGTGGAATTTCCGTGCGATGCCGCAGTGAACATTCCACAAGATTTCCGTCCCAGCCATAGGATCCAACAATAAAAAATGGAAGTGGTGGAAAAAATTGTCCAAAATTGAATAGTGATATAAGTAATGGGCTGGGACAACTTCTCAGTGAGGTATTTCCAATGGAAATTATATAAGGCGCACTGATCGGCCTGCTCCCCCTGTCACAGCCTTATCGTACATCCATGATTCCCAACATATCACTAATTATTGTCAAGATCAGCGGACATGAATCCACCACGCCACAGACTGGTTTGATTTGGGTCAAGTCCTAAAGCGACACTTGAGGTACCCCAGTTTTCACCCTTTAACCCCACCAATTAGAATGTGGGCTTTGCTGCGAGGTCCCCAGGTCGTTACTCAGGAAGTGGCCCCAGTACAGTGGCAGCTGACACTACCTAAGGCCTAGGTCTGGTACCGGAGGGTATGAACAGGAGTGTAGTCAGGTGTACCCCAGGCTGCTGGGAGGAGTGAGTTGCTGGCCACACATTATAACAATAAAGTTCTACACAAAAGTTTTAGGCAGGTGTGGAAACAATGCAGCAAAGCAAGAATATTTTTAAAAAATACAAGGTGTCTGATTCACTTCAACGTTATTCTGCAGCAAGACAACGAAACCAAACATACAGCCAAAGTCAATAAGAACTATCTTCGGCATAAAGAAGAACAAGGAGACCTGGAAGTGATGATATGGTCCCACAGAGCCCGATCAACATCATCCAGTCTGTCTATAGGACACCTTCAGAAACTTATGGAGTCAATGCCTTAACACATCAAAGCTGTTTTGGTAGCATGAGGAGGACCTAAACAATACTAGGCGTGTGGTTTTAATATTAGGGCTGACTGAGGTACATGGCGGAGAAGAATTTCCTATAGATGGTTTGCAACTGCATGATGTTAACTCAGGTCATGATGAAACCCCAGGTCACACATTAATAACATGAGAAATTGTGCCAAATGGCAGACTTTGCTCTGTGACATGTGACTGTTGCCGAAAATGGACCAATCCTTTAACCCCATTAAAGCAGATTAGCACCGTGTGCAGGGACTATTTTGGGAGGTAGAAAGTATTTCTTTCTCTTCTCGTATCTTTTGGATTTTTTCTTCAAAAGAAATGCTTGTGGCATCTTTGCTTTACCCTCCTGCCCTGGGGCTTCTGGCACATGCTAATGCCAGCACACAACCTAGACGAGGACAGATCCCTACTGCTCGGTGTAGTGCTCTGTACATCTCTGTATGCTTCCTACAAGCAATGCTGTGGAGACACCGCTGGGCCTAAAAGCTGCAGCTTCACAGAACACCTAACTTCGCAGGTGAGGCTTTTCTTCTGTGATGACTTGTAGCTGTGGTTACCCAGAGGACCGGCGTTTCCACCGCTGTCGGCCGCCTGCTATTTATAAGCCGCACGGGTCGGATAAAATATGGGCTGCATTAGTACAATGCCACACACAGAAATATAACTCAATTGCTAATTCCTCCTTCAACAAGATTGATTAATTTCTTCGTCAAGGTAACCTGAAAAATGCATTTCTCCTGGTAAAATGCAGGCAATCTGCTCTCATTTAATTACATGTGCCCTAATTCCCCTTCAAACTTCGTCTCCACTGTACAAATTTATACAAAAAAGCAGCCAAGAAAATGAGAGTCGCTATTGGAAATGACACGTCTTGACTGCCCTGGCAAGGCAAACACATAAGCATGTTCTAAGGTTGGGTTTTCGATTACGTTGTGTCCCGGTCTTATGCCAAATAGAAAGGTCGGTCTTCCCTATCAGCTCATTTGTGTTCTTCGCACTATTATCTCTGACCGCACAATAAACTGGATCCAATTTATACAGGTGATATATTCATAGATCATCACATCCTGCACTGACAGCAAGAAAGGTTAGGAACACGGCAGTCATTCAAGGACACATAGGAATGGCAAAGACGCTACTATCTGGCTGGTTCATGCCAACACTGTTGCAACTTATTTGCTGCCCCTTTCCTATTGAGAAGGACAGAACGACCTTTAGGCCTTCCCCCCTCTTCCGTAATGGTGGAAATTGCAACAGAGACCCCTGCAAATAGATACCCAAGTGCGTAGATGGAAGCTGTAGGGTCTCCCCTATGGGCTATGAGTCTACTGTAGGGTATTTGCTCCCTTACCTTTCTCAGGGCTGAGGCTTCTGATAGAACCCAAGTTCTCCATATCCTGCCAAATTAATCAAAGCGAGCCTTCCTAGGAAGCTGTGCCGATAACACTGACCCATGGGTATGTCAGAACTTCATTTAGGCAGATCTCAGGGTCGAAAAGACAAGCTTCTGATAGTAACTAAACGAAGAAGTTCCTCCTGACAGGTGGGCGCCTGCCATAACAGAAGGTGACTGAATGCTACAGTATCAGGCGTGCTAAGCAGTCACAGCGGCGGACCACCTGTGATACCGTAATCCCAATATTAACCAGTTACTTGCTGAATGCTGCTTATTTCCAACCGGCATTTTTAACGCTATTCCGTTTTTATAAAACGTTGCACTGAGATAAACACAGAGAAAAACAAGCGATGGCTTTATGAGCACCGGTGGGATCTAGCTGATTCACGAGACAGCTGCTAGCATGGCTGGAGATTACCTATGGGATGTTAGATCATAGTGAAACAAAGCCTGTCTCACACCTCCCCATGCACACTCGTATCCTCACACAGCTAACTGCATCTGTCAATAGGTTATTTTCCTAACAAAGACAATTATGCGCTTCCATTTGATGATACATGAAAGTGAACATTAATGTCTTGTGTTGTATTTGTGTTCGGATGGAAATATAGGAAAACATTAAAGTGGCCATTATGTTACCATATTATCTCTATTATTATAGATAACATTGTAATGCAGATGGCGTGGCAGAATGACGGATGTATTTGGGAAGATGGAGTTAGAGGTACTTAAAGGGGACCTACTAAATAGAGGTGGCTGCATAAAAGATCTGAGTGTAGTGACATGTTGCTGCCAGTAGGGGGCAAACTTGTAAACAACTGAATAGACCCTACATACAGATTGGTACCATCTAGCATAGTACACATCAGTACAACAGGGTAGGGAATCAAATGGACCACAATCACTGCTGGAAAACCGTTCCAACCAAGGGTGTACATACCATAGATGAAGACCATGCAACCGCTATCGGCTACTAGAAGAGAAGGCTGGCAGCTCTGTATTGTGGCTGCGACAAATATGTATGCAGTGCAAAAAATATAGAAGGTGACTCCACTAACAAAATACGCAATGTGGCACTTATGGAAGGATGTTTCGTCAGAAGAAATGAAGGTGTTCCTCAGTGGAATACTGAACAGGACTCTGAATTAGAAGGGGCAATTTGGCAAGACCAAACCCCAGTCTTCAAGGATGTTTTCTGTTGTCACCGTTTTCTCCAAATATTGTGGATGCTGCATTTAGTTCCTCCCCGAGGGAGCAAGGTGAAGAATGTGAGTACATTGACAACAAATGCAAAGAACTTTATGTACCAGGAAGATGAAAGGCTATAGATAAGAGCACAGTAGGTTTCAGGTGGGGTCTACGAATTTGTGGTCTATGTAATTCAGAAAATAGTTCTGTGTTTTCTCACATTCCATATTATGGCAAGACAACAACAAAAAGTCTTATTCGTCACGATTTGCCATTTACGCCTCAAATAGTGATTCATTTGGCACAAGTTTTGCGAGCACATATGAGGGGTTCAGGCTATCGCATCTACACTGACTGCTTCTATACAAGCCCTCAACTTGCTCATTAATGTCATGAAATGAAAGCACATGAAACAGTTATGGCTTCTAGGAAGGATTTTCCAAGTGATCTGAAAAAGAAGAAACTTCGGGACTATGAATTATGTACCTATCAATGGCCTCCTGCACACGAGCGGAAATTCCGCGGATGGAAGCCTGCATAGGATTGCGTTAACAAATATCGCGCATCAAACAAATCGCGGCATGCTCTATTTCTGTGCGGGGCTCGCAGAGCCCCACACAGAAATGTCGCTCACCTGCCGCCACCTCCGGTCTGCGCATGCGCCAGCTGCCCGGCAAGCCGGCACATTAAACAGCCGGAGCCGGCGGGTGTGGGTGAGTATGTGCTGGTCCCTGCAGGTGCTTGGGTCGAATTCGCGGTGAGAATTCTCGCTGCTGGATCCGACCCGCCCATCTGCAGGCGGCCAATGTGACATGAAAATTATGTTCCTCTCCTTCCAATCTTTGGTCTTCAAACACAGTTGGTCACTGATTATAAGAAAAGGTTTAGTACCATGTTAGCCAGTAGAGCCATGTGTGATTGTTCTCAATGAGAGAAACCAAGTAATCTTGCAGATATAATACTATTAAAGGGGTTGTCCCGAGGCAGCAAGTGGGTCTGTACACTTCTGCATGGCCATAATAATGCACTTTGTAATGTACATTGTGCATTAATTATGAGCCATACAGAAGTTATAAAAAGTTTTATACTTACCTGCTCCGTTGCTAGCGTCCTCGTCTCCATGGTGCCGACTAATTTTCGCCCTCCGATGGCCAAATTAGCCGCGCTTGCGCAGTCCGGGTCTTCTCCTCTTCTCTATGGGGCTCCGTGTAGCTCCGTGTAGCTCCGCCCCGTCACGTGCCGATTCCAGCCAATCAGGAGGCTGGAATCGGCAATGGACCGCACAGAAGCCCTGCGGTCCATGAAGATAGAGGATCCCGGCGGCCATCTTCAGCAGGTGAGTATGAAGACGCCGGACCGCCGGGATTCAGGTAAGCGCTGTGCGGGTGGTTTTTTTAACCCCTGCATCGGGGTTGTCTCGCGCCGAACGGGGGGGGGGGTTAAAAAAAAAAAAAAACCCGTTTCGGCGCGGGACATCTCCTTTAAGGGCTAACAAAAATACATGATGTTACAGCAAGCTTTCAGAGATATCTCGCCCCTTCCTCAGGCTGATGAATGAAGGGGATGAGATAACCCCCAAAGCTTGCTGTAACATCATGTATTTTTGTTAGCCATTAACCCCTTTAGTGGCACGCCTGGAAAATCTTCGGGGCTTGCTGCACTGACCATACAGTTAAACCCCAGAAGATTTCTGTGGACAGCTCTTGTGCTGAAATGCTGGCCAGGACACAGTTATTGTGCCACTGTACACGTTTGCCACTTCGAATTACCTCAGGAAAATCTTCGGGGCTTGCTGTGCTGACATAGTAATAATAAACCTGCCACTGAAGGGGTTAAAAGGTATCCTATCTACAAGATTACATGATTTCTCTCACTGAGAACGATCGCACATTGATCATAAGAAGAAACAGCCCATTCAATTTGAAAAACCTTATAATTTTAGAATGCACAAAGTTTATGGGAGGAGTGGACAGACCTGATCATTACTACGGATCTTACGGATTTACGTGGAGGTCCTACAAATTATGGAAAGAATTATTCTTCTGGCTGATGGAAGTTGCAGTTATGAACAGCTACAGCCTTTACTCATTAGATAAGAAGGAGACTGGAGAAACATTTCAGACACCCCTCTCTTACAGGAGAAATCTCATCAATCAGATCGTGGGCAATGAGAGGAACACAAATTCAAGAAAGAGGGAAAGACCATCATCTTCTGATCTTGAGGAAAGGCTAAATGGGAGGATGGATTTCGTAATGCAAGATGAATAAAAATCAACAAAGGATTTCATGGTTTGCAGCAGAAGAAATTAAAAAGGGGGAAGAAGAGAAAGCAGTTTCTACTGAGAGACATGAAATAGGAAGCTTGGACTTCATCCTAGGGATTGCTTCAAGAAGTATCACACTCCAAAAAATTATAAACAAAAACACTTTAATCATCTTATGTAACCTAAAATAGATAATAAAATCATCAGCTGTGTTCATATTTATGCTTCACACTTTTAAAACTGTAGTACAATTCCAAGTAATCCACCAATCTCTTTCCCACCCAAAATAAATAAGAGCCGAGGAGTATGCGAGTGGCAGAACAATGGGATAGGAAAGGGTTAAAACTGAAGCTTTAACAACATTGACCGTAGAACAAGGACACAGTATTCTGTATTAGACGAAAGAACCATTAAACCACCAGTAAAATTCATTCCAGGGACCAAGTGTACAACTAAATGTAAATATTACCTGATTACCATTCACAAATTCCTCACCACTGCATCCCCCATAACCTTCAGTGGAAAGGTGACTGCGCTTGTGTGCGGCCCTGTCTCCACTTAAGTATATCGATAATGCAATGGCCCGGAATTGGTCCCATTTACCCAATATGTGCAGATCCTGTGCATAGCATGTCTAGGAGAAGGTGGGTTGGGAGCCCACTCTGGCTCAGGGCCTACCCAGGGATTCACCTGAACCCCTGTGGGCCAGTCCAACCCTGGAGGTAATTGTCCAAAAGAACAAAGCTGCTGGTTAACAATCATTACAGTTTGTGATATTATGGGGTGCATCAGAAGAGGTCTAGGGGCCCATGATGAGAACATTGTTCTTCCTCTTTACAAGTCACTGGTCAGACCACACATGGAATATGGACAGTTTTAGGCCCCGTTACTCAAGAAGGACATATCGGAGTTTGAACTGGTACAAAGGTGGGCAACTAAAGTAATAAATGGAATGGGCGGACTACAATACCCAGAGAGGTCATCAAAATTGTGGTTGTTTAGCTTAGAAAAAAGACATCTGAGGGGCAACCTAATAACTCTGTATAACTATATCCGGGGACAATACAGAGATCTCTCCCATCATCTATTTATACCCAGGACTGAGACAGTAACAACAGGGCACCCTCTACATCTAGAGGAAAGAAGGTTTTTACACTGACATATAAGAGGGTTCTTTATTGTAAGAGCAGTGAGACTATGGAACTCTCTGATGGAGGGTGTGGTGATGGCAAATTCGATAAGAGTACAAGAGTGGCCTGGAACCTTTCTTGAGCAATATTATATGTTACAATCATTAATAACTTCAGAATAGTCAGTGATCCAGGGATTATTCTGATTGCCAGACTGGAGTCGGGAAGGAATTGGCTTTTAGCTCGTTCAGGTTGTTTTTCCCCCTTTCTCTGGATCAACAAAGGATTTCCCCAAATACTTATAACAGCACTGTGTTTCTTCGAGGCTTCGCATTTTATTTGGAGTTGGTGCTGGTAACACTATCAGGTACTTTTGGTAGGTTTAGTCTCCAGATGATCATACAATATATAAAAGTAATGTGTAATATAAGTAGCCATCCCAGGTCATGGCTAGTTTTTAATATACTGAGTTTGCTAGAAAAACAAGGGGCCATGCACAACACAGGAGGGCTCTGCTGGTCTACTGTCTATATATAAACAGATTTACTAATCTTTTCTAATAATTACACAGCATTAATGTAGACCCGAGTCTGAACATGCACCAAATGTGTTTCAGTGATTCATGTTTAATGATAAATGGGGTCCATGTTTAGACATTTTTATCTAATACTGCCGGTTGACTTACATTGTGCTAAAATGTTGGAACAATTTTGGTGCATTTAGTTGCTTTTTAACCAATTTCCCTTCTGTGATGTGGATGTGCACAAAAATGAAAGCTGAATATGAAGTGGGCGGGCGAGCCGACTGCGTACCCAGCAAGTGCCAGCATTAACAAACACATAATACACACCGCACCTGATTGTGCCCGTTTAACAAATTGCATGCATAGTCATCCGGAGGGGTGGTCCCCCTCTGACTCACTATTGGCGTGGCACAATTTTGGGGTGCTGATGCTTGCCATGGTAGCTAGTGAATGTTCCCAGGGCTGCCATGTTTTTAGCCCTATTAAGCTCTGCCTGTGGTAGTGCATAATATGTGATTGTTAAAATTACAATTAACTGCAATACTGAATTATTGCATTATATTGTAGAAGCGATCAAATGATTGTAGGTTCAAGTCCCCTAAGAGGACTAAAAAAATGTAAGATTTAAGTGGAATATAATTAAAAAAATAAATAAAGATCAAGAGAAACATTTTCCCAATTTCCCTCTTAAAACTATCTAAAGAATAAGAAAAAACATAATTGGTATCCAAAAAAAAAACGCAAACTATCTAAGCATAACATTATTAATATCCCACAGTGAACACAGTAAAATAAAACGCTCAGTGCCAGAATGGTGTTTTTATGGTCACCCCATCCCCCAATAAAAAATAAATAAAGGTAATCAAAAAGTCATATGTATCGAAAAATGGTAGTAGTAAAAACGGCAACTCGTTCCGCAAGAAATGAATTCCCCACACATCTACATGGATTAGAAAGTTAAGTTATGGGTTTCCAAATAAAACAATAAAAAAACTGTTTTTTAATGAAAGGGTTTTACATTTTTTTTTACATGGCAAAAAAAAAAATCAACTATAAACTTGGTATCATCACAATGGTTCTGACCCATAGAATGAAGTAAATATGCAAACTTGATCGCTCCATGAATTCCTCGAAAGCAAAACACCCTGAAAAATGCATTTGTTAACATTTTACCCCACTTGACTCATCCTGCAAAAAACAAGTCTTTATGGGCCATGTAGATAAAAAAATAAAAAAAGTTGTAGCTTTTGGAAAGCAGGGAGGAAAAACGAAGACCCAAAAATGTCCGGTTGTTAAAAGGTTAGGGCACATCCTTTTCTATTAAGCAGCAACCCTTTTCTGCGCACTTACACCCCATAGTCACTTGTCAGGTGTGGGCTAAAAAGTAACTAAAATACATAAATCGGGAGCATGGCATGTATCTATTTTTTAGAGCACAAATTCCACCGAATTCTGCCGCATTTAGCTTACCGTGTTTCCTCGAAAATAAGACAGTGTCTTATATTAATTTTTGATCATAAAGGTTTAACTTTTTTACATGTACAGCTACCTGGACACTATTTAAATTGACTTTTTTAATTAACTGTCAGCAGGGCTTAATTTTGGAGTAGGGCTTGTATTTCAAGCATCCTCAAAAAGCCTGAAAAATCATTTTGCATCCTCAAAAATTCTGGAAAATCATGCTATGTCTTATTTTCAGGGAAACAGGGTAGTAAACCTGCCTGTTGTTTTTTTTGGACAGGTTTAGTTTGTGTTTTATAGCTAATGTATCCAACCACTTCACACACAGTGTATGTTATCTTATGTGCCCAGAGAACCCGCTGGTGGGTCCAGAGCAGAAGCCGCTGCTAGCTCTGATCTTCTACTTCTCCATTGTATTATGCCCGCATTATACTGTACAAAGACACTAGAACACAGATAACATTTTATTCACAGTTGTATATTTTAGACAAGCCATTTTATCAACAGGGATCCTTACAACATTCAGTTTCACCGAGATGCGAAGAGATAGAAAATGTTTTTATCAACAAGGAAAAGTTGCAAAGTTTCATTTTCCGGTAATCAAACATCTCTGCACATCGAATGGCTCACAAATGGCAAAACATGAATCACAATTTACCATGTCTATCACGCATAACGCTATTGAAAACGATACATGAAGCGATGACGGATGATATTTCCATGCAGATGCATCACCAAGCAGAGCCGCGCATACTTGATGAGCGCAAGTTGTTAAAGGAGAGGTAAATCTAGGCAGCCGTTATGTTCTAGTAAGATGTGCCGCTTCTCTTTAGAAGAGTTTTCCATACAATTGCATTTATTTTCAATAGCAGTGACGAGGAGTAACGCCAACCTTTGGCGTTACGGCAGATGCCTCAGCAGCCATCAGCAGTGAACAGATTTCCATCAGCTAGTATTGTATCTAAGCAGAGCTGACGGAAGGTAAATTGGTTTGCTGGGTTAAACTAATAAAGCTTATTCACGGTGTAAAGAAATGGTGTGCAGATTTGTAATCGACTTTGTGTATCTATTGCTCATGGTTTTCAAGATCTCTGCGTGAAGTCAATGAATGGAAGCCTACATGTCCACATCCATCTGTCCTGACCATGTGATGATCTTACAAGTGCGTTTATGATTTCCTAAATGCTTCCAAGCCATATAACGTTTGCTTGTAATGGAAATATGTTCAATAGCAGATAAAGGTTAGATAATTCCATAATACGTAAGGGCAAGAACACCTTCTAGGGGTTTACAAATTATGGTGTATCAGCTATACTGGTGAGGAGGAAACTGAGCAGGACTTATTGACCCCAAGAGCAAGGAGTCCGACATATGAGCTGTTGGTGGAGAACTATCTTGAATGAATGGGAGATAGAAGAAAGCAGACCTGATACACCCGATTCTCAGGGTCCTTTAGAAACTACAACGTTTGACTGTCTGTCAATGGATCCAAATCTACCTATGCATTCAAAGAAGTGTAATGTAGTCTCAGTATATGATGTGGGATACCTCCCAACCATACCATTTTTCTTGGGGCTGTCTTACTATCTGTAGGCAGACTGTTTTGGAATTTATCTCTCATCAGTAGTGATGAGTGAACATTTGAAAAGTTTGTTCTGTTGATTTGCCAAACTTTTGCAAAGAGTTCGGTCACGTCCGAATTAGTTTGACCCGAACCGGAAAATCACCAAAATCCCTAAAACTAGTGTACAATGCTGTCTAACAACCATAAAAGCTCTGTATAAGACTCTAGTAATGTTATACAGGGCTTTTATGGCTCTTAGACAGTGAAATACACCAGTTTCCCTTACTCTTCATCTTCTTCTTCCCCTTGGGGAGAACTTTGATTCAGGCTCGTGCCAAACCAAACTTTTTGCAGAATTCAACCCAAAACAGGGTTCTACTGGTTCGGATCGCTCAACACTAGTGATGAGCAAACTTTTCAAATGTTCAGTTTGCCAAATTTGGGCTAAAGATTTAGTTCAAATTAGTTCAAACTAAATCTAAACCACCAATCCTCTAAAACTGATGTGCAATACTTTCTAAGAGCCATAAAAGCCCAGTTTAGCAGGAGGATGAGGGAGAGGAGGAGAAGGGGAGTAAGAATGAAAAGAAGGGGGAGGTGAAAAAAGAGAAGGAGGAAAGGGAGGAGAAATTTTAGTGGGTTTGGAAGCAAATTTTGACCCAAATCAGGGCTTGACTGTTTCAGGTCGTTTGACACTACTAATTAGTACAGAGCAGGTTACTGGTTGACTGGATGAGATGCCTTAGATGAAACTCATGGGGGTAATTATCTCTACACATGCAATGAGTTTCTTAAATGAGAGCCAGCACCCACTGAACTGCATCTTAGGCAGCCAACCTGCTCTACTCTACATTGATCAGGGGCGAGAACCTTAAAACAGTCTGTCTGAAGATGGATTGCTCTTCTCTAGTTTCGTTGACATGAGCTAATTTGCATACTTTTTTTTCCCATGGAGCACTACCTTAAAATAAGTCTCCATACAACTGCTGAGTCTCTTCAATGAGAACCAGTAACCCCCCTAAATAGATTTGTATACAAAGGGCCATTTCAAGTCAATTTTGGTAGCAGGGCATGGTTTATATGTCCCACAATTTGCTATTTAAATGTGTGGAGGTAAGATATATATTGCACTGCCATATATTTAGTTCTCCTTTTTACGGTATGATTTCACTGTAATGACTGTCATGGTTTTCATCATAAACATATGCACATATTTCAAAAACACGCTACATAAGACACTTTAAGTACCAATGAACTACTTGCGATGTAAGACAACGACCTCATGTTCTTGGGCTTGCATGTTGAAAGTTGGATGTTATCTCGGTACGAAGCGAGGTAAAGTTTCCAAACGGTATGTGGGAAGTAAGCACGCAAATCCTGTTATTTGTTAACAGGATTTGAGGGCATGCCTCCTATGCACCGCCTTGGAAAAGTCACATCAGCAGAATCTTTGCTCTCCGGGAAAAGAATGCTGTGTCCGAGCAGCCGCGGAAATCTCTGTTCCATAAAGGTATTCTTTACGCCGCACGCTCTCCGAAGGCCTGGATTGTCATCCGTAGCTGGATTCAGTGTAAACTTCCATTGTGTATTAAAGCAATGAAGTGAAACATTGATACCCATAGTCTTAGAAATGCAATTTGAGGCTCCGGAATGGTATTAAATATTTGATTTGAGTCTTCAAAAGGATTTGTCAGGCATCAGACATGATTCATAGTATGTGACAAGTCAACCTTTTATATGCTGAAAATCCTATCATCACAACAAAAGTCTCTGACATTTTTGTCTTAATATTGCTAAAAAAATCAAGCGCACAAATTGCTCATAATGAGCGTTCAGTTCAAAGGATATAGCAAGAGGTTTGGTAATAAGGGGGAGATAAGAGATATGGTAATAAATATAGTAGTATTGCCAATATACATTGATGGTTCGTAGCCAAAGACCAAGCCCACCTTCATGTGATGAACCTGAAGTATATGGTTATTACAGACACAGATTTTGTGCGGCTTCTAGACCCTCCTCTAATGTCTGACATGAGGGGAAATCGATCATAAGGGATGAATTTTTCTATTGGCATATGGTATTATATGTCTATGGCCTGATATTAGAAAAAACTTTCTGACAGTGAGGGTGATCAATGAGTGGAACAGGTTACCACGGGAGGTGGCGAGTTCTCCCTCAATTGAAGTCTTCAAACAAAGGCTGGACAGACATCTGTCTGGGGTGATTTAGTGAATCCTGCACTGAGCAGGGGGTTGGATCCAATGATCCTGGAGGTCCCTTCCAACTCTAACATTCTATGAGTCTATGAACTTTAAGGAACTGCAATAAAATAGTTATCTGGTAATTATTCATTAGAAATTATTGATACTTAAATCTCCCAATCCAATGGCTTATGGGTAACATGAGAAGATCTGTAGAAGACCTGCCAACCCACAGACTCATTGGCCCTCTCCCAGCATATCAGGTCTAGCGGCACAAAGGTGGGTGCTGTTTCCCAGAATTAAAGCAAGGATACCCAAGTTAGGGACCTTTCACGCAGAATGGAAAATTCCACAACAGCGGAGTGCAGCGTTGCAGAATAAGGTACAGCATTGCGGAATATGTCCTCCTGCAGAATATACAGCCCCAAAATTCGCAGTGCTAATGTGTAGAGTTTGGTGCAGAATTGAAAATGGCAGAATCCTGCCTGCAATTCCTCATCAGAATCCACAGTTAGCAGTGCTACATATCTGGCAACACTGTTGCAAAATATTCCATCTTGTATGAATTATCCTTTAAGGGTAAGTTTTAGCCATAGGAAATACCATAAAATGTCTGCTAGGTGAGGATCCCATCTCTGGCATCCACACGTATTTACAGAATGAGGGTCCTCCGACCCCAATCACAGCTGCTGTAGTAGCCACTTGTAAAATAAAGGTGGCTGGAATTATATAGACAACTGACCTGGCTGTTCTACGCTGCCATAACTCCCATAAGAAGTGAATGAAAGTTACAGAAGTACAGTGAGCTACACTATTGTTTTAGTCATTGACATGGAGGGTGCTGGGACAATGCAACAGGGACAAATAGTGTATCCACGGGAATTGTTGAACACATTCTATTTTCCCTGTATACAGCCATTCATACTGTGTAGGGACTGACTGTGGTGTCCTTTAGTGAAATTATAGAAAATCTAGTGGTGTCTGAACCCATAACCTACTTGACCTCTTATATCAAAAGGACAGATATACCCTCAAGTAAAAACTTGAAGAATAAAACAAATCTCAACATAATGTACTAATGCATTCTAATACTAAGCCCTGCTTAAAGTGGAGCAATCAGCCTGATGAGAGCGACCCCACATTCGGAACCTGGGGGATTCATAAACTGTCCCTGGATGTATATAAGGGGATAACGAGACAGATATTAATAGCAATTGTGACAACAATAAAGGAGGCAGATATAAAACCACAAATCAAGTATGAACACCAAGGACTTAACTAAATGAAGGATGATACCAGGGAGATCTGGAGTGGACCAGAACTCCACCAACAGAGGAATAACCAGAGCCCTTAGAAAGCAGGGGCTGGAGTTTATATAAGAGCAACTGATTTGCTAACCAATTAGTCCACACACCTTCAGGTGGATGTAGACTGGTTGACATCCGGCACCAATTGACAGGGTACATGCACCAGCGCCATTGTCACATGAGCTGGGCTGATATCATAACGCCAGCTTGGACCCATCTCTTTGTTGTGGAAGTTGTGCTGTGACATAGACATGGTGGACAGAGAGACAGATGTAGATGTAAGGTATGTAACATAGTATGTAAGGCTGAAAAAAAGTACATATTTATCCATTGGTTATCATGCAGCATTGAATAAATGTAACCAGAGTCACCCAATATTAGGTTAGTGGTCCTTTAAATGTGAGGTATACTAAAGCCTCCTGACTTCTATGTCCGATTCTCTTCATTTAGCGTGGGTGACCTTGATCAGCCAAGAGTAATCAGTTCTGTAGCTGAATATCTTTGAGTGCTGTCAATCTTGCTGATTCCACAGAACTCCAATCAAAGCACGGTGTGAGGAGCGTGAAAAGCAACTTCCAAAGCAATCACTGGACTCAGCAAGTAAAGGCATTGCCGAGTTTATACATACTTTCAGGACTTGTTACCTATTTTCTGATGGAACTTCACTTATAGAAATGTTGTGTGTTGCTCCCCCTCACTGGTATTAGTGGACTTAGCAGAACAAAATATGGAAAAAAGTAAGACATTGGGAAAGTGGAGGTGTTCTCCATAGTAGGGTAGCATATTGTATCCCTTATGTTGCAGTAGAAAACCGATACTTGTAATTCAATTGGCTGTTATGAACTACATCTTCACTGCCCATAAACCACATGACTGCTGCAGCCAATCACTGGCATCAGTGGTATATGGCATGAGATCACTGAAGGCGGTGATTGGATGTAGCGGTCACATGACTATATGGGTACGTCAGTGCTGCTGCCATGTAAACCTCTCAGGAAGGACTGGAGCAGCAGAGCTGAAGCAACAGGGGATCATACTGGTGAATATAGCTTGTTTTTTATTTCAGAACATTTCTACCATTAGAAAAATACTTTTAGACAACCTAGTGACCATGATCAAGGAACCAGGGGCTATAAATGGACATTTTTGGTCCAAGTGGTTGTCACTCTGAGAAGAAACTTTTTGGAATTCATCATTACTCGTACATGTAAAGTACTCCAAAGCTTTATACAAAGATATAGGGGAAGATTTGGCATAAAAAAAAAGTTAAAAATTTTGATGCAGGTCTAGCTTGTGCAAATATTTTGCAACTTTTTGCCACATACTCTGTGCTATGTCACTTTCCCAAAAAGGTGCATGGCTTACACCATAAACTCACATAAATTATACCAGAAATGTATGTCAAATTCTGGCTGCCGTAGATTTCTAAGTAGGCACAGAGGAGCAGAGAGGCACGTAATTTTTGAAGAGACCTGTGTCTCTCACATATGAAATGCATTGTGCATGAACGGAAGCAGAGTGGTGGAGGGAGAGTCCCATTTTATGGAGTCAGAAGAACTTTGTCTTAGGAAAATATATATATTATAGATCTGTCATAATTCATATGATGCAGAATTTGTTACATATTTCCTTTCATAATTCCAAAATTGTTTTCTAACAAATATATTTTATGTTCTATGTAAATAGATTATTTTATCATAATGGTGGTGAAAAGCCTCATGTTACCATTTTCATACAGTAAATTTATCACTTAAAAATGAGTCAGAGAAAGGGATCGGGAGTCAGAGTCTGGGGAGATTGAGGGGTCAGAATGGGAGGTTTGGCTTACTGACTACACAGCCCTGTCTTAATAGATCTCTATAGTCTTTATGAAATTTAGTATTCTCTATTAAGATTTCTTGCAAAAGATACACTGAAACAAAGTAAGATACGATAAAGTAAATTAACTTGATCTTCTTATAAAGTGACCCTAAAGAGGTGTTCTAGATAGTAACATAGTATGTTAGCCTGAATGATGACAGTGCACATCTAGTTCAGCATGTTTCAACCCCCCTTGTTGGTCCAGAGGAAGGCAAATTCCTTCCTGACTCCATAATGGCAGCCAGAGTAATCCCTGGAGCAACATTTAAGATCATCAACCCCATGCATATATTTACATTACTCCCCAAATTCGCACCATTCGCAACCTGATTGGTTGTTTAGATATCCTCATTCCCGGTGAGTGTTTTTTTGAATTGGCCGATTTACGGTGATTGGTTGTTTAGGTTGGCTCATGTAGAAGTCAAAGGCTAATATGCAACCCACTGGTCACCTAATGTCTATATCCTGTAATATCATAACATTCTAGAAAGACATCTAGTCCTCTCTTAAACTCCTCTATGGGTTTTGCCATCACCAGGTCCTCAGGCAGAGAGTTCCATAGTCTCACCGCTCTTACAGTAAAGAACCCCCTTCTATGTTGGTGATGAAACCTGCTTTCTTCTAGATGTTTTTTTTAATAGCTGAGATGGGAAACTGCTGCCATGATTACTAGCCACCCAGCTAGAGCTTACGGAAAGAGGTGAACGCTCAGTGCGGTGCTTTTTCTGTAGCTCCCCTTGAAGTTAATGGCCGCTACAGAAACAGCGTAGCACAGCGCACTACACTGTTTCTGTAACTCCTGAGTTGCAGAACCAACATAGTGCACTATATTATGCTGTTTTCATAGCTCCCATTCACTTCAATGGGAGTTACAAAACAGCGCAGCGCTAAGCTTCTGGCCCTTTCCAACATGTGGTCAGAACAGAGCAGAGCTCTGCCATGAAAAGCTGAGATGGGAAAACCCCTTTAAGAGAACACATCGTAAAAAGCTTCTACCCCTGAAGTGGGGTTCACACGGGGTGGCTTTGCCGCAGAATGTCCGTGCGGACCCTCCATAAGACAATTCTGCAGCCTTTACAGTAGTAGGAAAGTGGATGAGATTTTGAAGATCTCATCCACAAGCTGCGAAAATAATCCTCATAAAAACCGTGCGGAAATTGATTTGTGGTGCGGAATTCAATTCCACACTATGTCAATTTTATCGCCGTCTCTGCTGCGGAATTCGCCTCTTCTCAATGACGGGATGAATTCCGCACAGGACTTTCTGCTACAGATCAGCCCCGTGTGGACGCAGCCTGATGATCCATTGACGAAGGTGAAAAATATATAAAATATCCCATCCAAACAAGCACAAAGCACATGGAATATATTTATCTCTAAGTTATTAGCCTCCCAGAAACATCAGAATACGGTAGATGTAGCTAATCATTACTTAATTGGAAGAAGAAAGCTTCTTTGACACATTTTTATCACCATCAGTATGTTATACTTCTGTGTTACTCTTGGTAGGTTTTGTAGACTACATAAAACAATGTAATGACACAGTTAGAACAAAATGTGTTATATTATAAAATCCCAACAATAAGTACCAATGCCTGCTGGCGCCAAACTCTCCGAAGATTTTAAGGGCAACATAATAGCTGTTAAACACACACAATGCTTTAGGGGAGCTATCTCCTTGTATGAGGTTAGAGGTGTGGGTAGTGCCCACAATGGAGGCGCCCCATGGCACATTCATGTCTGCTAAAATAAACCCAGCAACAGTAATACATATTATTATCTAGGGTTTCAGAAAATGTATATGGTTACAATTAAACAAGGGCAAATCAGATTAGTAAGGTTTGGAATATGATAATAGAATATACTGTATTAACCCCTGACACCTTTTTAATTGGTGTGGAATAGATTAAAAATGCAATTGCGCCATTGTTCTTTAGGTTGCGTTTTTAATTTAATTATAAATTAATTATTTAATTTTTTATTATTACTTTTAGTTTTTTTAGTTGCTTTCTGTCCATATACTGAGACCCATAACTTTATTTATCTGAAGATTGGGCTGTTTAACTGCATGGTTTTTAGTGGGGCCAGCTGCATTTTTTATTGGAACCATGATTTTTAGAGGTGAAGTGACCAAAATACATAATTATCATATTAACTCATATTTTTTATGGCGTTCAACATCTGAAAAAACGATATAAAGTATATTATTTTTATAGTTCAGATTTTCATGGATGCAGCAATACCAGTTAAGTTTAATTTTTTTTATTGTTTTGAATTTTGGTGAAAAACGTAAAAAGGATTTTTCTAAACTTTTATTATATATATATATATATATATATATATATATATATATATATATATATATATATTTAACATTTAAACTTTTCTTTTAGCCCCATTAGGAGACTTAAACCTCATTTGTTGACTATATACTGCCATTAAGATTCCATATATGATGCCAACAAAAGGGAACGATTTATTGCTTTAACGTCTATTTTACATGGAAATGTCATTATTTTCTATAGATTTTACTTTATAAAGATTGTTTATAAATATTATATCCACTACTTGGGGAACTCATCCTTCAGGCAATGGACTATATACAGCTAATGTGCAATCTCAGCCATCATCACATTTGGGTATAAGTAGGCAGAGGCAGGGATTTAAAGCATAATATATCCAATTTCTATTCTAAGCAAGGAGAAAGAAAATGACTCTGCATGTAGCAAGAATAAGATATACAAGCACAAACCACCAATTAAAACTTGGGTCAGTATTTCCTATGTCTTCTGCTTTTGCTATAGATATTGCAGAACAATTTAACGCTTTTTCTATGGAAGCCAAATAATATTGATCTGTACTGTACAAACTTTAGAAGCTGTCACATCTTATGTGCGGGACGTCGGAGATAAGAAAGGTGTAGACAAATGTACAGAATATTAGCATTTTGCATATACACTGTATCAAAGGTAAATCAGATAACAAGTCTTTTAAGTTAAGATTATATTGGTCAATCATAGTAGTGTCACTTCCAGTTTCCTAGATATTCTGCCAATTTAGCAATCCATCTTCATCATCTTCAACTTTTGTACAGAGTGGCAGGGCTATAAAGATGGCAATGACCTGTCTTAGAGATTAGCCATGGTGACATAGGAACATTAAATCCAGTCATAGCCAAAAATATTGTGTCTCTATTATCTAGTATGTGATCTGGTATAATAATGATGCTATAAGGAGCTGCAAAGCTCCATGACAGCACCAGAAGGCAACAGGTAGATAACCCCACATCTGCAGTAAATATTCTTCTGACATGAATTACGAATGTAGATTTAGTACACGTGACATAAATGTTGGTGAAGCTAACCAATTTCAATGGAATCGGACAGGCATCTAATATGGGGCAGCTTCCCGAACATCCTCCAACGTCCGATGTTGGAGAAATGACGATCAGGCATGTTGGATTTCAGCATGCCTGATCCTTTGTTTTGCCAGATGGTCTTCTTCACCCCACTGAAATAAACATGAGTGCTCGTATTTATGGGAAGGATGGGGTAGATAGCGGTCAGACAAATGAGAGTTTGTATTAGAGTAGTATTACTGTCCAAGAATAATAGCAGAACTTTGGATCCTAGACAATAATACCTTAAAGGAGTTGTCTGCCTTTCTGGATACGTAACCATTAGTTGATGGACGTGGGTCCACCGTTTGGAACCTCCATTCATCAGTTGATCATTCAGTCCACTGGCCAATGCAGCGGGCTGCTAGATGTTGTCATTAGTGGAGAGGGGACGAAGTGTCGGTGCCAGCTTCACTCCCATTGAAATCAATAGGAGATCTGCACTGCTATGGTACTTTCTGCTTCTCTGCTGGTGACATCCAATCATGACACTTTCTCCCCTGTCCGCTGATGACAAAGTCCAGCCCACTGCACTAGATAGAGGATAGGTCATCAGTGAAAAAAAGGCAGACAACCCCCCCCCCCTCCCTCCTTTAAGAATATGATTCACAAGATCAAAAAATAATTTTCACCTCGCAGCTACTAGATTAAAAGGATTAAGGTTAAACATAGTTCTATGTATTTTGTATTCTGGGTCAAACCTAGCAGTGCTTCTTGAGAAATCATAACATCTTTTGAACAGTATCTGATTTAGCATATCAAAAGTAAGCGAGATATAGGCTTACGTCTGCCTCCTCTTCAGCAAGCAGCTTATGCTTTCAGCTGTTGTAGCCATTCTCTGCTGTCGGAATTTTGACAAAAACATCACAATAGTTGAATATCTTGTATATGAAAAATCTCAGAGAACTTATTTTTGAGGTCGACAATAAGAGATATAATTTGACCATCTGAACTTACAGCCATACAAATGTGACATACTGAGAAACTCATTAGTAGATAAGATACTTACATTAACCTTTTAATAAGGATTTACAGAGACCCGGTCTTCAAAACCTTCATTTACCCTCTTAGCCCTAAACTACAAGTCATTCAGTTGAAATTGCATTCATCAAGTCAACACATGGGCCTTCTGCAAAGCTCTTCCTTGTGCTTCTTCAGGTGGAACATTTTTCTTCAAATGCATATCCCCAGTGGAGCACAAAAGCTCCAGGCTGAGCCAGTCACATCCAATTGTTTGACTGTGTTGTCAATTGACAAGAAGATTGTAACCCTGCTTTGAGTTTATAAAAGCATCTGAACAGTGATCATGGAAAAAGTTAAAATGTAAAAAAAAAGTCATAATAAAATATGTAACTAGAATTGCTGTCACTTTACAACGTTTCCCTTGCAATTCTATGGATTCTATGGATGTTGAACAAGTTAAGTCTATGAGATTCTAAGGGCTCAGTCACACGGGCGCTTCGGCCAGCAGACGGCCATACCTGAAGACGGACGTCTCTCTGCAGCGCCGGGAGGAAGAACATGTGACCGGCTTCATTGCTGGTCATGTGTTCCTTCATCAGCGCTGGAGAGAGACGGCCATCTTCAGGTACGGCCGTCTTCTAACTGTCAGTCACACGGGCGCCGGTGTATGGGTGCCGATGCGCCCGTGTGACTGAGCCCTAAAACATGTACAAATTCTTTATTGTGTTTTTTTTGTGTGGTCTTCATAGGGGTCATCAGTCCTCTGTCCTCAACAGGACATGAATGGAAAAGTGGATCAACTGTCCCTAAGGAAAGACCTCCAGGTCTAGAAGATGTTGAATTTGGTAATTTGCCGAATTGGATAATCATTACAATTCTGGAATCCTAATTATGAAAAAAGCATTAAATGGATATGTCATAAGAAAATGACCTATTTTTTAAATAAAGTTTTTTTTAAAAACACAGTTTGAGTATCAAGGAACATAACATGCAATACAGATATACACCGACTAAGTGCGGCTTCTACAAGGATAAAGAAAAACTACTTGTTACAAGCTGCAAAGAAAACATGAACATCTAACATCAGCTATGGAGCGCCAAAATAGAGGCCTCGTCAATGGAGTTTGATAATATGGAGTGATGAGTCGAAGTTAGTTCTCTGCATTGGTGATGAACACAAATGTGTGATGGGAACTTCTGAAGAAGTGTTTCACCCAGACTACCTAACTCGGACAGTGACATTTCCAGTGTCACGTCGCTGCCGGTGCACACACATTTCGTTTAGTCCCGACTAGTTAGGGGTTAAGCATCTCCCTGCTGCTGTTAGCTGAGGTTCTAGCTGGTGATATACAGTTCTGTCAGCTAATCAATGTCCTCATTAATTATGTCAGCAGCTGTGCTGTCTGTGAGGATTGACAACTCTTTCAGCCAATCAGCCACTTCCCTTTTGATGTATAATTTGGCTTTTCCTGCCGGTTCTACTTCTTGCATTCTGGTCTTGTCAGCAGTCTTGGCCTACCTGGCTGTTGTCTGCTTTGTACTCTGCATTTCTGTTTGTTTTATATTTGAGCATTTTCATCTAATTGTTTGCAGTCTGTTTATTGTCAGTTGTCTTTGTGTTCTGTGTTTTATGTTCAGCCCTCACATAGTCCCAAGTTCGGTTCTCCAGTTCCTCTCTGACTTCAGACCTTACCTCGTACAAGCAGTGGGGTCATCCCTTTCGGGATGGGTGCTCTGCTTTGAGGCCGGTCCTTACATAGGTGGTTCCCTCAGATCTGTACCCCATGTTTAGTCAACACCTGTGTCTAAGCTACCATTTATCTTGTGTACATACGCCTGTCCAGACAGCGGTACCTTGCTCACCATAGTTTCATCAGCAGTCTTGGACAAACTTCACACTCAGCTTCTGTGATAGTGTGGTTGCATGTCAGCTAAAGGTGTTGTCAGTTTCCACTTCATAGTGAATACTATCAATGCTCCTATGTACCAAAACCTTTTGGCTGATCGTCTTTTACCCTCTATTCTGAGGCTTCACACTAAAGATGCAGAATTCAAATGGGGTGTTCTGATGACTAAAGTCCGGTTGCCTCAAAATAGGATCGCCACACTTCCCTGACCTGCAAGAAATCCTAATTTGGCACTCACGTTTGTTGCCAGTTTAGTTCTTACGGGGGAAGAAGAAGAGCCAGCTGCGTAAAAATCCATGCCGCGCCAAGGATGAATTAAAGGTAAAGGTTCAGCAAATAAGGAGTGCCAAGCTAGCAAACTTGATGCCCTCTCAACTAGAATAAGTCATTCTACTTAAAGGGGAAGCAGCAAAGTTTTAAATACACTTTTAATTGTTGGACTAGTTGGTCTATTCTGATATCTGCTGATAGTCGGACTACTATGAAAGTACGGGCTGTGCTTTAACATAAGAAATCTCTTTATCTCTAGTATAGCAGCTGAATATTTTTGGAACACATTCTTGTACATAAGTAAATGTTTCTTTATTGGTGAAGCTTCATTTGCTTTTAATTGCATTATTTTTTAAGTAAAGTAACTAAACAAGCTGACCTAATGGAACTTTAGAGGGTAGCTGGACTGTTACAAAAAGGTTTAATACTGTCAAAATGAAGCTTAGTGAAATAATCCTAACCCGAGTCTTACGTCTGCTGCTTCCACGGGTGGCTATTTTGTAGCCATGCAGTACCGTCATTTCTGAATACATGTCATCTTCAAGTGTTAAATTACTATAACTCAGAAATCGGTGTGATAGTTGGACATGACGATAACGCTCTTTGTGGGAGGACTTCGCTTAACTTCTGTATCATTTTTCTCTAATCAAGGTTAGCTGTAAAAGTGTAACACAAAAAGTTGGGAACATATTAGCAAGTAAAAGATTCTGGAAGAGACATTGTTATTTTCAGCGATGCATCCAGGCTTCATCGTCTATTTCTATTCGCCCTTATTGAAATGGAAAAGTATGATAATGTAATGATATGTAAAACACGAAGTAACACAGCATTGTGCGAAAGGAATGTAATCGCTTTTATGCTGCAGAGAGCAAAGGAATTGATGAGAAACAGAAGTAGAGAACCTGGTGTTACACGAACCTGAAGCTCAGTGAAAGGTGAGAGGTAGGTATGAAGCAAACTATCTCACGAGGCAGGTAGGTAGGCACCATTAACTCCGTAGAGACCAGGTGTTTCAGTCCTAAAGGAGCAAACACTTTTTATGCATGTGGTGTTTTTTTGGCCCTTAGGTCTCATGCCCACGGGGAAAATCAGGCCTGCTACGGATTCTCCATGTAGAATCCGCAGCGAGTCCCTCCTGCCCTGCTGACATGAGGCATTAAAATAATAATAAACTCACCTGCTGCGGGCCGTGTGTGTCTTCTCTTCTTTGCGGCCGGATCTTCTTTCTTCGGCCCGGTGGATGTGCTCGGCACGCCAGCTGTGTGCCGTGTGCATGCGCCGGGCCGAAGAAAGAAGATCCTGCCGCGAAGGAAGGAAGATTTGCATCGCCCGGAGCAGGTGAGTTTAATTCAGGCGCGGGTCTCCTGCAGATCCGGACGGCTTCCATAGGCTTCAATAGAAGCCTGCGTAAGCTGTCCCCGCAGGAGACCCGCACCTAAATGGAGCATGTCCATTTTTTTCATGCTCCAGAAATTTTTTTATTCACTTTTATTGACCATCTGCGGGTATTTATCTACCCGCGGGTGGTCAATGCATCCCTATGGGACGCGGATCCGCGTGCGGGTGATCTGCTGCAGATTTTAATTCTTCTTTTCCCCGTGGACATGAGGCCTTATTGTGTTCTTGGGCTGCCCAAATTCTTTTTGCAGTTTTTTCTTTTGTGACATATAGGGCTATTTTTAATAGCTTTTTTCACTACAATTTTTCTGTTTTTTGTTTTATTTGAGGATAATGTGTACAAGAAGTAAAAAGATTATTTTTTATGTTAATAGTTTTTTTTAGTTATTATATTTACAATAGAATAAAGTACAGGAATGGGTTCGGCATTTTGATATATAACTTGTACCCTCTTGGCGATGTTTTAGGTTGCTGTGGGTTGTGGGTTGCCTCCTTTTTTTTTTTAAATACCATATTTTTACTTTGTAAATGTTTTCAACTTTTTTTTTAACTTGTTTTTAATATCTATGTCCCCCATGACATCACATAATTTCTCTGAGGACATTCTTGCTGTGATTTGTTTTCCTATTTAAAAGTTTTCCAGCTGTAGTATCCATGGAGCAGCATCTATAGAAGCCCCAATTACATGTGAAAATATCTCACCTATAGTGATAGTAGTCAATGACAGAGGTGGGCTAGGGTCTGCAAAGACCCAGCAGCTCTGCCATGCCCAGGGTCACATATAATTGCTAAGTTCTATAGAGGAAACGGCACTTCAACTTCCTCTATTCACTACATAGTGGTCATTGAGTACTATGTAGGCTGAAAAAGAGAAGACAGAAGTGGTTTTAAACTGCTTCTGTCTTCTCCTCTGGGTCCTCGACTGTCTCTATCAGCCAAGCACCCAATCTACTCCTGCTAGAGTGCAGGAGTTTTAAACTTTACATTTCAGATAAAAGCCCGGCACCAAGCACTGTATATTAATGGTGACTGGTCTTACGAAGTTAAACTTCATATGGGGGGAGGGGTGGCATTTGCTTAGGAAAGAGCTGCTTTAAATTTTACCTTAAGCCAATTGGTCTAAGTCCAGGTATCTGGTAGTACAAACAGTGCAAGTATCAGGATTTCAGGACTGATTGGAAATTCTTACTGCTGTTGGTAGAAACACGGGGTATAGATGGCCACGCAAACCCAAACCACCCCCACCCACAGCAGCCAATGACTGAAAAAAGTAGCTGAAAATTGTGTAGCCAGTGGTTGCCAATCAGGTGTTCCTCTAGCCCACTGTCTGTGCAGCCAAGCCAAACCTTCTGATTGGGTTCGGAGCCGGAAGTGTAATAGAAGGTTTTGCTCCCAATGATTTAAATGAAAGTGATACCTTCTATTACACTTCTGACATCCAACTCGGCTGCACTGACAGTGGGCATGAGGATCACATGATTTGCAGGGATCCTGAGTGGCAAACCCTCCTCAATCAACTATTGCTGACCTATCCTGAGGATAGGTCATGAAGAGTAAATGTCCAAAAAAAAAACCCTTTAAACAAACTGGCACCGAACTGTCTCTTGCCTTGCCTTTGCTTTTCAATGGCTTTTGCTGTGTTAAGATAACTTGTTGCAGCAATTATAAGCATTGGGTTAAATTTTGCTACATCTGGATGCAAAGTTTAAAAAAAAAAAAAAAAGCTGTGGCATGCTCCATGAGATGCCACATTATGGTACTATTCTCCCCCAGAAGCACTGATTTAAGGTTAGACTATCTACGACATACATGGAGTCACACGGAGCACCATGCCGCTGCACAAGTCAGCCCTGCAGCTCCATAGTATAAAGCCGCAGGGGACTCTGCGTGCCGCCGTCCTGCCTTTTGAGCACAGCGCTGCCCTGTGCATGAGGCCTAAATGAAACAAATTCTAAAAAGTCATAAAACAGTCATTATGTTGAAACTTTACACAACAACAAATGGTTATAAATATAATAAGCTCCTTCGATCTCCTTCAAGACAGTAGGCCCATTATGAGAATGAGATTTTTTCTTCCCTCTTTCACATTGAGCAAAGACGTACATTAATTTCATGAAGATGACTGATGCGTCTTAGTTGCTTTATTCCTATGGTATAAAGAGTGGCCATATTTGTCTGTGCTCTGAGAAGGCAACCACATGCCCAAGGCATATCAAATAATGCTACACAGGGAACACGATGTGAAGTGCAATGAAATTATGGCTTTGCCACACAACTCATTTCCTAGAAAATGTGATGGGGATAGACCGGTTCATGAGATTCGCTGCACTACAATCTAATGAAAATCCACAACAACACCAAACATTTAGCGGCTACACGGGAAAAGTTTTGCAATAGTATAGGCATTAGAATATGTTATTGAATATGCTTGTATCTTTCCAATGTGCCTGCAGTAGAAAGTTACAGGACTCGTAGCTTCATTCTGCTTTCATATAAGATTTCTTTATCCCTTCCGTTTTAGTCAGCTTATGTATTCCTGCTCTCTCATACAAGAGAATTAAGATCAGTAAAGCAGAGCTATTAGTAGAAATGTATTAATGTCCCTGTAGTGTATGTAAAAAATGTGAAGAATTGAGTCATAGACTAGCTTAGACAGCTGGAGCATAAGCACTGGATAGACACATTATATCTGCCCAATACCCTTAAGACAACTTCAAAAATGGAAACTCTAGTTAATGCATCAACAATACCAAATTATTCACTCTTATTCACTGGTATTTCATTAACTTATTGAAGGATCTTATTATTTCCCCACATCTTCTCCTACAAGTAAGGGACCTAACATTAGCCTCGGATCATAATATTAACGAAACTAGACGCAAAGTGTCTTAGATTAAATAAGACTCCATTCCTCCTCTTGATAGAAAAATGACTTATTCCCATGTTAATTGAAGCCAGCAATATTATACATATCAGAACTCTTAGTATTATCAATTGTAATGCATTAGCCTTAGTTCTCAAAGCCTCACTGAAAAAGGTGCCCGATGACAACCCAACCACTTGGTTTGAGAAGATAACCCTTCAGATCAAGCTGCCTAAGAAAAAAATCTCATCCATTTATAAGATATTACTACCTGATAATTCGCCAAACTGGAGCATTTCGTCCTTCATCTCCGCCTAGAAGAGAGGCCTATAAACCACTTTCCCTCAGAGAGACAATATCCAGCACCCAAACTAACCTTTAGACGCACATGTATCCAAGAAAATGGCTACAAAGTCCCAGTAAGATGGTACATGACTACAGTTGAGCGAACGTACTCTGCCGAGCTTGATGCTCGTTTGAGTATTAGCGTACTCGATGGTGCTTGTTACTCAAATGAGCATCAAGCCGTGTTCGACCCCGCCCCAGTTTTGGCTCCTCCCTGATGTGACGTGCCTGTTTTGGCCCCTCCCCGCCGCGACGCAGCGCACGTCAATGGCAAATTTATAGGCTGGCAGGCAGGAGGAGAGAGAGAGGACGAACGAACCAAGAAAAGAAAAAAAAAGCTCGTGACCCGGCGTCCCACATACAAAAATACTCGAGTCTCCCATTGTAGTCAATGGGGTTCGTTACTCGAGTAGAGCTCTCGAATTTTCCGAAAAGCTCGACTCAAATAACGTGGACCCGAGCATTTGGGTGCTCGCTTATCTCTATACATGACCAATTAATATTGCACAATGCTAAAAAGAGGTAGGGTCATACTTTCACTTGTGGTAGTCATGCCGAAAGATCCAAGCTTTTTGGTAATAACAAAAAAGCTCAGGCAACCCCTTTATAGTGCCTATGCAACGTCAATAACTATCTTCCTGATTCCCCCATGCACAAAAGTCCTCAGTTTGGTTAAGCAGCATAGGACATAGGAGAAAGCAGCAGCCAGACTGCTCTGGTGGTGGCTTATCTCCAGTGGGGGCAAAAGATTGGGCTTTGCAATTCAATATGCCAGATCCTTCATTTAACTCACATCATCTGCCAGGAATAAGAAGAGAGGCTTATGGGAGCACGCACAAGGCGGTCTGAAGAGAGTCAGATTTTCAGACCACATGGAGACTTCACTGGTGGACAGCGTGGAAATGGGGCAATGGAGGAATGGGTAAATATAAAAATTACAACTCCCACTGTCAACTCTCAGAACAGCACCAAAATTTAGTTTATGATGCTGTTCAGAGGTGACAGGTTCCCTTTAAGAGAGATGATCTTGAAGACAGCTGTAATCTGTGGATATACACTTACCCTTATACTGTAAGATGCTTTATAGACGCTTTGTGCACATAGAGCTCTGTGATCTCCGCATTTGCAGTATTACATAGCTAGGCTTTTCTTCACTCAGGAAAAAGATTCAGTTCCCTGCCTTGCCCTACATGTAAATACCCCAGGCAAGTCAAGAGTACCTTCTTGACTCCCCTCTGCCACCCAGCACTTGGACACATGTCCATCCTGCCCATGCTATGGCACTAAGGCACCCCAGTCTTCATCACTACTAGAATGCTCTGAAACCCCAATAGTTCATGTTTTCCCTCTATAGAGGAAAGTAATCATATTAATTAATTCAATGTAAAAAAGGCTGTCAAAAACTAAATACACAAATCCTCAATATCATACTATGCCTATAGGTAGAGAAGCCACTTTAATGTAATAGCAGTGCTTACACTAATATACTTATACACAAAAGAGTGGGAATTCACCAACTTAAAATTGGTGTAAATTTTGGCTACTGTGGTTTTCATACAAAACTTGCTTTCTTCGATTGTATGCCACTGGCAGAACTTTTAAGAAAGTGGGAGTGGCTTGTTGAGTGAGTTGTGACCACCCCAGCGTGGCACTATTCGTTCACTTGTCGTTAACCACTAGGTTTCAGCCTGTATATAAATAGATGTTAGTTAGTTGGCTCTTCGCTTGGTTTAAATGACATTTGTGCAGTCATTTAGTCTTTCAAAGGACTTGAGGGGAGGCCTGATTGTCCCCCTGCTAAACACAATGACTGCTTGTTTACTCAAGCTGACAATGGCTTTTGTTCACACTAATTAAAAACCTTCTGGCCAGAGATTCCTCGCATAAACATATGCTCACCTGATCAAACAACATATACAGTGTTTACTTAGCTAATGAGGGAAATGGAGAGCATTTAAAACAATTATTTTTAAGCATGAAAGCAAAAAAGTCGTTAATAGAGATGAGCGAACGTACTCGGTTCGGGTGTTTTTGGAACCGAGCACCGCTTTTTCCGAGTAACTGACTACTCGGACGAAAAGATTCGGGGGGTGGCGGGAGGCGGCGTGGTGGAGCGGGGGGTAGCAGTGGGGAACAGGGGGGAGCTCTCTCTCTCTCTCCCCCACTCTCCTCTGCAACCCCCCATGCACCCCCCCAAATCTTTTCGTCCGAGTAGTCAGTTACTCAGAAAAAGCGGTGCTCAGGTCCAAAAACACCCGAACCGAGTACATTCGCTCATTTCTAGTCGTTAATTAATTTGTTCAAACGACAATTGTTGCATGTAAATGGGCCTTAACTTGGTCAGAAAGAGAGAGTCAGAGGAGGACTCACTCACCGAGCGAGGCCCTGAAGGTCTCGGAGACCCCGGATACTGTACACCACTTGGTCAATACTGGCTTTTTTCTCTAGGTTTAGGTTTAGAACATCCTAAACTTTAGTTTTGTTTCAGTAAAGCCTGTTTTGTGACTCTTTTTATAATTTCCTACATTGTACTTGTTGTTCTCTATAATGCCGAGGTTTGTTATACAATGCCTAGGGAAAGTATATAGCACATTTAAATAAAACATATATTTTTGTACTTCGCCTAAAGACCTCACACATTTTATAGATCGCCTGCTTTTCACACGTTGCCTGTAACATATATAATACACAATTCAAGTTGGTTACACAAATGAAAAGAACAAGAATCTGCTGGAAAATACAAATAGATTCTTCTTAAGTCTTCTTGGAATTAGGATCAAAAGCCACTCATGAAATGCCCTTGGTACACAACATACTGTAAAAAAACGTATGGCTGAAAGGGATTTTAAATGTTGACACATCAATGGTCTTTGGGCCATAATAGATGTTATAATGCTCTAAGAATTACATGTATTTGTTATTTCGCCTTCCCGCTAGAAAGTATGAAAGCTAATCATTTTTCCCTTTTATTACCTTTGCCTATATGGGGCACAACACAATCATTCATAGACCCTAGTCACACATGAACTATAGAAATGACTGCTAAAATGGGATTTTCAGTGGGCCGCTGCGTTCTTGCACAATAACACCTGACCTTTTCAGTCTCTGCATTCCCATAAATATAATGTAGTCCATTTGGCTTGCTGGTGGTTGTCATAAATTCAAGGTGGGCTGTAATGAAATGCTGGATGGACACCCGAGGGCACACATTGAGGAAGGCTGGAAATATTTTTAGAGTTGGACGCTACTTACAATGAATTAGTGAAGCAGAGGGTTTACTTTTAGGTTCCGCTGACAGAACTGACAGGTAAGGAAGCTTCTCCTAAAATATACAGTTATGTGAATTACATGTGAAATATGACGGAGCTGTACATATGTTAATTGGATTTCACAGATCCAATTATAGCAAATGACCTAATTAACAATGCTAACGATGTGGGCGGGTGAACCCATTATACCATCATTTTAAACTACTGACGGGAATCTGCTCATTAAACATGGTTTTTATTTTAATCTCTTCCAGTGGGTGAGGTGAGAGATATGTGTCACGGCTTCTTTTGGAGGATATGTTTACAGTTATTGTAGGAGTAACATATTTATTAAACTGAGACGTATTCAGTTGGAAGAAAAAGTAAGTGAACCCTTTGGAATTACCCGGCTTTCTGCATTCATTACCAATAAAATGTGGTCTGATTTTTTATCTAAGTCGCAATTATAGATAAATACAATCTAGCCAGACTAATAACAAATAAACAGTTGTACCGTTTATTTGTTATTCAGCACATTAAGTACAGCGGGAAGAAATAATAAGTGTTAGTGATTTCTCCAAGAGCTAATTGGCAAAGGGTGTTTCAATTAAGAAGATGAGATTGGAGGTATGGGTTTAACGGGTGTCTTGCCCATTAAATAAAGGCATACAAAGCCTGGTTACTGACAAATATGTTATTTGCAATGAAGATTGGTTAATTTGAATATGCCTAACTGCAAACAACTTTCAGAAGATGTGCTATAAAGATGCATTAATTAATTAGTATTCAATGCAGGTAATTCTAGAGGGTTTTCATATTTTTTCTTGCAACAGCATGCAGTTTTTTTCATAAACATCTGGTTTAACGTGTTTCTTCCCGACCACAACGTTAAAGCTACAGATATAGCTAAAGTTAACTTGACTTTTAATGCATTAAGATGACTTTCTGTTCTACAGTTTGTTTACCCTTTAATAGCGTTACAGTAAAATTACAAGAGTTTTTCAATTACTAAAATAAGATAACTTGCCACAGTCAGGTTAAGGGCCATTTACACGCAACGATTATCGCTCAAAATTCGTTTAAACGATCGCAAATGAGCAATAATCGTAGTGTGTAAATGCTACCATCGTGCAATTTTCGTCTGAACGATGATTTTAAGCTGAACTTAAAATCCATTGTTCAGCCACAGAGAGATAAAGTATCTCTCAACAGACCGCAGAGAGACAGAGATTACATTGTACTCTGTGGGCAGCCCGGAAGAGAACAATGCTGGGCTCTGCAAACAGCTCTTAGAGGCCCTTTTACATGCAAATGAAGATGATAAAGTGTTAATGGAGATCAGTGTCCAGTAACACTTTTTGCAAAATGATCGCTAAAACTTTCAATGGTTTGAAAGATTATCTTTGTGTGTAAATGGGCCTTTAAACTTCACTTCATATGTATATAATACTCATCAGGTAATAGTTCACTCTAAAGCAATGATGGGCAAACCTAAGTCTTCAGGCCTCAGAGTGGGGATCACAAAATCTCAATGGTGGGTCACAAGACTATCAGGTTGTTCTCCTCCTAGCTTCAACACCTTAGTTGGAAAACCGCCCAAATTGTCATTGTACATGCACTTTTTACTGAATTACTTAGTGAATTGCTCATTGAATAACAGGGACTTGAGATTTGGCCTGTCCCAGATTGGGTAGTGTGGATCTCACAGAGACCCTGATGGCTAATAGATAATTTGGCACAAAGCAAAACAGAAGCAGCATGCATCTATATTTAAGGGGGTTTTCCCCTTTAAAGGAACCTATGTTTTTTAGAAGGGTTCTATAGTGAAAAGCTATTTTTGGGACCCTCAGTGATGATCTGTACTCTGTGGAGGAATCTACCAACAAGTGTAATCGATGAACATACAGTGTTCTCCAGAGAAAGAGATACTTCATAGATCCGCTCTCCATTCTACATAATAGATAAAGGGGCAGGCACTGTAGTAGTAAAGGATTAAGCATATTGATTCCTGCAGTGGCTATGATGTGGCACAGCACACAAGAAACTTGTAGTCAGCAGCTGCCTCCACCATACTTGACTTGCAAATCCTCTGTATACACAATGCACTAAGAGGAAGAAGAGCGGGGTGTCAGACACGGTAAACAGGAGGACACAGTTCTTTGGAATGTAGAAATGGGTAATACATTTTAGTGCCAAATCAGCACCTTCATCTGGCCATTCAGGCACTGAAACGCGTTGCCAATTTAATAAAGACTTCTACATTCCAGTAGAACTGTGCCCTCCTGTTTATCGTGCCTGACACCCCTGCTTTTTTTTTTTTGTTGCATAATAGATGATGGTCATGAACAGAGATAACCAAGGATTTGTGAGTTCACCAGTCTGCATCTACAATATAATACAATAGAGGCGAAAATACAGATCCGTATTTCAGCCGCTTCTCCGTTGGTTAATTCGTTTTCAAAGATTTACTAATTTCTAGTGTTCAACAAGGATCCTCCTCTAATAATTCAAAACTCCCTAATAAGAGATTTGAAAATATTGTTTCTAACCCAGACACCCTCTTGAGTTCTTTACAGGAACGTCTTGCAATACTGCAAACCTTTGAATTTGTTAAAATGTATTTGTCAGCCTTGGAAGAAGGAGGGGGGAGGATAATGTTTCTCCTTGTGGGCAGCTCCACAGCAAAGAGCACCACAAAGGTATAGGGAGTCTTAATAGTGGCCATGCTGTGCTCACTAGGAAAAAGCCATGCAAATGAGTGATGGAATAATTAACCATAGCACCAACTAATGGAATAGTAGCTTAGTAGCTACCCTACGAGTCAATATCCAACCTTTTATCGTGCCTTGCAATATGACCATGGATATAAGCGATGTAAGAATATCCATGCTGTTTTGGGGTTACTGCCCCTTACTTACACTTGTGGAGCATTACCCCCAGAGCTCACATGGATGGCCTCTGCTCTAGCCTACCAGAATCCTACTGTACACTGATGAGGAGCATAACCCTGAAACAGCTGCATGTATATGGATATTCTGGCTTGGCTTATATCCCGAGTCATATTGAAAGGCCTGTTAGTAGGTGAGATATTGGGGAACTACCATTCCAATAGGCGGTGCTGTGGAAGATTATTCCATCTCTCATTTCCTTTAATTTTTCTTTCAAGTAGAATAGAAGTTTCTCCGTTTTCTTTAAAACTTGCTGCCGGACACGTAGAAGGAAGGATAACAAATGAAGGCAGCCGCCTTAAAAACATTGAGATGATTTTAAAAAAGCAAATCTGAACTGTTCATATATTTTATAAATCAATACAGCAATATTCCAGAAAACTGCTGTCTTATTGATGGATGCTGATGAAATCCGTAGCCAGCTACAGGCAAATCAACTGATACACTACAATAAGTTATCGCTGGTCCAGAATTATGACTGATGTTCCTGGCTGATCTGGATGACTTTTCCTATTCTCTTTCTGATAGGAAAAGATTAATGACTTTTAAATGGAAATATCTAGTTGCACTTAACTATTCATATGCCATCTAACACATACAGCTTCATGCATATTAGGCTGTGGCTACACATGGCAATATTGCTGCTGTTTTTTGCTCTTACTAAAGGGATTTTCCAGGCAGTGCCTGCTGTCAGTGCCGGGATACAACAGGTCGGAGCGGAAGTCAATGATCTGAGGCCTTTGTAGTGGCCGGCGATTATAATTGCAGGCTGGGGTCCTAAGTAGTAGTCTGAGACACACCCCTTGAATAATCATTGGTTCACACTGCAGAGGAGGCAGACAAGGGGTGTGTCTCAGACCACTTCAGATTAGGCACTATAATCACAGATCACACCTCTGTCCTACTAGAGCTGAGATAAAAAGCAGCCAAGGAGCAAGTTCTGAGGAAAAATAGATAGCAGATTATCATTCCTCATAGGTTCTGACTTACGGCCCTTTTACACGCAACGATAATCGCTCAAAATTCATCCAAACGGCTGAAAATGAGTGATAATCGTTATGTGTAAACACAGGCATCGTGCAGTTTTCATTTGAATGATGGATTTTAGGTCACTTAAAGTCCATCGTTCAGCCATTGAAAGACTGAGGAACTACATTCCATTTGAAAGTATTTTGCTCATCTTTCAATAGACTGCAGGATGTTCTCCCTGCGGCATGTTTACATTAGCAGAGACGAGAACAATGCAATCTGCTGGCAGCCCTGAGAAGAACAATGGAATGTGTTGGCAGCTGTTTGCACAATGGGCTCTGCAAACAACTCTTGGAGGTCCTTTTACATGCAAATGAAGATGATAAAGTGTTAATGGCTATAAACACTTTATGCAAAAACATCGCTAAATCTTTTAATCTTTCAGTTGTTTGAAAGATTATCTTTCCGTGTAAAAGGCCCTTTACACATGAGATCTTGACTAGAGGGTTGTTTTAAGGGTATTTTCACAAGAGTAGAAGGGAATTGCAAAAGCCAAGAAGGTTGATCATTCAAGAAATTTGGAAAATAAGGTCCTTATATGTTAAACAACACTAATAGATCGTTTTGCTAATTCCGGAAATGTTGGAATTTTTATTCTAGCATTTTAATTTTGTTTATTATATATTCGCATTCTTCATCAAGCCTGGAAATCAATTAATGCAAAACTATTTATATGTTATTCATTGCCATTGGAAAGCTTTACTCTACAATCCCTTCGCTCACGGTAAGGGCTGCCATTGGTGAATCCCTTCTACCTCTACCTGTATTGGAGATCAAGTTCAGGCCAAAATGGCTAAAAATGATATTAAAACACTCCACGCGAGAGGAGAACTCTGGGTGCACAATTCAATTGTATTACAGGATGAAATGTTCTTGAGAGATAAAAGCCTTACAACTTTTCATCACAGAAATCATCAAAAAGATGAGGTGATTGACTGAATTAATGGGAAGGCGAGTGTCAGGTATGTCTGCTCCGGAGTAATGCAGGAAGCTTAGAGTCTTACAAAACTTTCTTTCCCTGTCAGTTGGAAAGGTTACTTGACCATATGAGTTATCATCAAGGAACGGAGTCCAGTCTTTAAGAAATATTGATTTGTCGGCTGATGGACAGGACAGCAATAAGGCAGCAGTTTACTACTGCGGTGAGTCAGTCTGTAGCTGTGGAGCGCTCATCACCAAGAGAGACACAGAGGGATCTGCAAGCTTTTATTAAACACAGTATTGTTCCTTTTAATGACAGCATACCAACAATATAAGATGACAGGAGATAAAAAAAGCTATTCAAGTTAAATAATCTATTGTTGGGTGTACTTTTATAGGAACAAAGGATTTCTGGATCCTTCAAAATAAGTAATATTAGAATTACTGGAGAATTTGCTTGCGCAGCTCAGGAATTTGAGGTGAGAGATTTTTAGCTTGAGGATAATATATATATTAGAGATGAGCGAGTATACTCGCTAAGGCACATTACTCGGGCGAGTAGTGCCTTAGCTGAGTATCTCCCCGCTCGTCTCTAAAGATTCGGGGGAGAGCGGGGAGGAACGGAGGGGAGATCCCTCTCTCCCCCTCACTCCCCTCTGCTCCCCGCCGCAACTCACCTGTCACCCGCGCCGGCCCCCAAATCTTTAGAGATGAGCGGGGAGATACTCAGCTAAGGCACTACTCGCTCAAGTAATGTGCCTTAGCAAGTATATTCGCTCATCTCTAATATATATATATATTGCTGTTTATCACATCAATCAAGTCTCCTATGTTATCTAATGTATAGCATGGGGGTAGTGAGCTTAGACATACTGTATATACTATTCAATGATCTAGGCTGGTCTTACACAACCGTATTGGAATTGCGGATTCCACGATCGCCGTCTGCGCAGACGATCCGCAGTAATACGCAGGCATTGAAAGGCATGTCGTTTCAAAGTTCCTCCACTTCCACGGGTACGAATTGCATATCTCGCGAGATGAAGAAAAATCGCAGCATGATCTATTTTACCGCAGAGCCTATTGGGACCACAGCCCATACCCAATTACGTCGCATATGGGCTGCAGGTACCTGCATCATCGCTAAGCAATGGCGCAGGAAATACAGAAAAAAAGGTGTACTGTGTATGACTGCCTGCGTGCATACGCAGTCATATGCAATATAATTATGCGCCATATGCAGGGTCACCAGCTAGGCTCACAGCCGGAATCTGCTGTGGGCCTCCTTCATGCGGAATCCAACCCGGTCGTGTGAGCCCGGCCTTATTCAGTATTTTCATGTGGAAGCAAATTACAGAAATGCTGCATGGCTAAGGGAGAAAGTCTGTGAGTCCTACTCCTCCACCCCACACAAGTATTGCAGTGTATTATACAAGTGCTAGAATGATCACATATACAGATTCCCTTCTGGGACTAAAAAATTGTGTAAAGAAAGTTTAATACGTTTTAATCAAACTAAAAACAAAACGTAAAAGTAAAAGAAAATCTACATTTTCCTCTACAAATTGTCTTAAATTAAACATGAGGCACAAGGTATCACTAGGGTTGTAATGACCCAAACTATAAAGATATATTATTCATCCCGCATGGTGAACAACCTGAAAAAACATAAAAGCAATTGCAGAATTGCTGATTTTTTTTAAATCTGCTTCCCAAAAAGTGTAATAAAAAGTCTCATGTACCCCAGAATGCTACCAATAAAAACTACCAATAAACTCGAGCATAAAACAAGACTTGATATGGGTCTAACAGCGGAAGAATAAGAATTAGGTATCAACGTAATTGTACTTGCTATTAAAAGTTAAACAATGCATTATATGGATCTGAATGTGGTGCCATCAGAAAAAAAACAGCATATCTTTCCAAAAACAAGCCTTGTACGGCTATGACGATGGAAGAATATACAAGTTATAAGTCTTGGAATGAAAAAAGTCAAAAAATATTGCTTGGCCAATAAATTGCAAAATAGGCAACCAGCTTTAGATCCATGAAGTCATATTAGACTCTAGTCATCATTTACTAGAGGCCCATCATTAGATACATGACTATGTTGCTACCTTCTATCTTATTAATCTGACTTCATTAACAGTCACGCATTTGCATAAAATGTATGTTAATAAATAATATTTTTGCGCAGCATCGCATACATTAATCAAAGTGACCTAGTGACATCTCACCATGCTAAAAACTAATAAGCTTCCTTACAGGGTCAGATGATTTATTAATAAATGCTATATGCTGGGATGATCCTTATGCCAGAAATGTAGATGTAGACATACAGTGGATAAGAGGGAGACCATATAGATAAAACTGATGGAGATTTCAGGCCAGTAAACATCAGTTTGGATGCAAGATGTGATACAGGCAGACATGGAGGCTCTAGTACCCTGTTGTACCGCCTCTAGCTTTGATACAAGATGTGATACTTCCGGGCATGGATGCTCTAGTACCCTGTTGTACCGCCTCTAGCTTTGATACAAGATGTGATACGGCCGGGCATGGATGCTCTAGTACCCTGTTGTACCGTCTCTAGCTTGGATACAAGATGTGATACGGCCGGGCATGGAGGCATACAGATTCAGTATGTTATCCTACAGTATATTGATGCACAATTACTGTAACTGAGCATCTAGATCGTGCAAACTTGTAGACTGTTGAAGGTGGAGTCACAGTCATACATGTTCTATTGGTGATAAATCTGGCTACTGGGCAGCCATAGAAGTGTGACAATGTTGAGGAGGCTCCTGTGACCCCCTTGTGTGTGCGGCCAAGCATTATCCTGCTGCAAAATACCTCTTAGAAGTTGCCATGAGAGGAACACATGTGGCTGCAGGATGTCCTGAACATACTGCTGAGCTGTCCTTGTGCCTCATACCACTACTGGAGGTGACCAACTGTTGTATGCGATGGCCCTCCCAGACATCACACCAGCAGTGGGGGCAGTATGCCGCTCCACAGTAAAAGCAGATTTGAGGTGCTCACCCCGAGGTCTCCAGAAATGAACACGACTGTTGTCAACGCCCAAAGTACACCTGGATTCATCGTTGAAGGCAACCCAGTTCCACTCCATAGCAGTCCAGTTTCGTCATTCACAACACTACTGCAAATGGAGGTGATGGTGGGTGTCAAAGGCAGAATACATAACGGGCGCCATGAAACAAATTTCCTTCAGCCCAGCACCTGGAAAGTTTTCTTACATCATTACAAGGGCCCGTAACAATGGAGCCACCTATCTCTGGATGGCAGACAATGAAACAGTTGGAGCTGCTCATGATTGTCGGATGATCCTCTCTACTGGTGGTATGTCAAGGGTGTCTTGAGCCCTTACACATTCACTGGTTCCAAGACCTGCTAATAGTCTGGTCAGAATGGGCTAGTTTGCAGGCAGTTTGTCGATACGACCATCCCAATAACGCACCTCCTCTCAAACTCTGTTAACTGGGTGAAATCTCTTTGTGTCATAGAGGCATCTAGTGGTCAACGAGCTCTATGCTGGTTTGATCCTGCAGTCAAATTCCCTTCTTCCTTCCTGCTAATGTATAATATATAGGTTGGCTTTAGAACCCTGGAGACACATAGGTCTGCACAGGAGCTGGTCAAAAGTTTAAAAAGTGTACGTGACCTATCACACAGGGCAGATTATTCTGCAACAGTGTTGTGTCACATGCCCTCCTGTAGAACATTCAGCATCAAAATCTGCACTGCTAATATGCGGAATTGAAAATAGCAGAATCAGTGTTCATGCTGATTGCGGCTATGTCAGAAACAACCAGCACCCGCTATGTATGGAGTGGGACTGACTGCAGATCCCCCTTCATACAAAACTCACTATTGGAGGGTCTACATGTATGCCCTTTAGCATCAAGGGGTTATCCTGCCAAATGGGTCACCCAAAAGTATATAGAGTACCACTGCTATACTGTACATAGAAATCAATGCCAACCAGCAACAAGATCGCTGACGTTCGTTGTCTCTTGCAGACCCACGATCTGAGAAAGCTTTGTTTAAAACCCTTTCAAGCTAAGGAGAAACTGTAATATCAGGATGTCTAAATGGATATTCCACTTAACTGTATTCTCATTTTTCAGACAGAAATATATTCTTCTGTGCTGGAAATGCACAATGGACCCGTCTCTCCTAATTTCCCTTTACTCATGTCAAAATACCTTTAATTGTTCTTTCATTTGAAAGAGAATTCAGAATGATCGTCCCTCTTACCGCCAGATGCTCGGCTCCCTTCTACTCAGTTTTGTTGCACTGAATGAATAAACTAACTTCTAGGTGTGACAGATAGATAAAATAACTGGGAGCGCTGACAGGCGGGGGCTATTAAATGTTGGCACTATCATTTGTAATGCAGAGCCAACAATGTATTCCACCGTTCTCCATGTAATTTTAACTCACTGTTCTGTGTGACTAGATGTAAGACAGAATTTATACATACTGTATATAACGGTGACAGCAGTGCATTATGGGGCTGAATTGTTTTCAGCAAAGCTTGTTAGAAATTTACATATGCTCCTCCTTAAAGGGCTCCTTCACACTGGCAATGGCAATATCGGGCTGTGAATCATGGCCCGATATCGCCCTCACCATACATGTGAAACCATTGGTGCGAGGCATCACTGCGGGGATGAAGGGAATCCCTGCCGTGGCTGTCACAGCCGTGGCAGAGGATCATGGGGTTCTCCCATTGTTTTCAACGGGGCCAGCGCTGCTGCCATTGGCCCCATTGAAGACAATAGGCGATATCGCAGAAAGACAGGACATGCTGCTATTTTTTCCCGCATAGTACCGCAACACGGTGTCATGCAGAAAAACATTGATCTTTGTTAGGTTTTATGGGGTTTTTTGTTTTCTTTTTCAAATATGTTTTTTATTGTAATGTTTTTATATTCTGTAACAGTTATGTTTTTGCTTTAACCAACTAGGGGCTGGTCGCTCCAACCATGCTGTTGGTCCAGGTTTAGTTAAACTGAGATCAGCTGTTGAGCTTGGCTTAAGGGAAAAGTATTGCACCAACACTTTTTGATCTAAGATTTGCAAAGACAAGTTCATTTCATCTGTGATCAAAGGTTCAACCTAGAAGAAATGTATCCTGCATGGTGATTGGTGACTGTTGTCAGGTGATATTCCCAGCATTCATAGAGATCTTCTCAGCATTCATAACAATCTTCCCAGGATTCCTAGCAATAGTAAAAACTAAGCCACCACCAGCAGTAAATGCAGGTGCAACTTCACCACCCAGGAAAACCCTATCAGGTTATTAGCCTAGTCTGCCATCTCGGATGTCACCAATTGAACTTAAATCAACTATTTTAATCTGCCAAAATCGGGGGATCAAATTGACTCAAGAGTTGAACCCCAATAATGGGCTAAACTGCACTGGTGCAATGTCTTTCTACTTGATTGGAGATCATCTCTTGTTAATTGCAGATCAAAATGTTGGTACAACCAGCCCTAAATGGACCCTAGTAGAACGTGATTGGTTCCAAACTCATATCCAAATGGAATTGTCTTCTGCTGGACTTTTGGACCTTGTTTTATTAGAGATTTACCAGAGATGGTCCAAATCTGATCCTCCATTACGCCATGCCGGTCTCCAGGGTGCCCTGCCACTTTTTGTTTGGAAGCCTGTTTTGTGGCAGTGATTGGTTGGCACTGTCCTTGTTGTGAATTCACTATGGATGTCAGAACTTGATACAAAAAGTGACAGGAGACCCCAAAGACCATCAGTGATAGAATGGAGATCCTAGAAAACACTTTCAGAGAGTTCCTATATCTTTCTGTAACTAAGGCTAAAGTTACATGGCACGGTGTGAACCAAGCTTTAGACCTAAAGGCGATTGCAGTTGGCTGTCCCTTTCCTGGATAAACCTTGGTACAGGAGTGCTGCGTTCATACAGGAGCTACAACACTGCCCAGCATTCTGCGCCAACCACCACATACAAACTTTCCCCAGAAGTTGTGCCTAAGTCGAGCACTGCTAAACAGCAGCGATAAAATGCAATCCACGTTACACTGATGTGACTCAAGAGAGTTTTTGTTCCGAACATTAACCAAAAGAATGTGTTCAACCTCATTATTAGTGAATGTGTCCCGCAGTCGCTAGCATTTACTTTTATATTTTTCTCCTTCAAAACAAAATAATAAAAATAAGTGGAATATTTATCTCTCCAGAAATTGCTCAAATGCCTGGATATTTAAGGCATAAATGTAAGGATTATGGGAAAATATTGCTCTGAGTAATCACACATCAGCAGTAACTCTGCCAAGTCGGGCACTTGTAGGATGAAGAATAAATTAAATTACATCTTGAAATACATATACAAGCCTGCAACAAATGGCTTTGGCAACTTTCTAACCTTTCTTCCTTTGTGCTCCCCGCTCGTATTCATCATCTACTACAGCAGATTCATTTTCTTTAGATGGGATTAATTTCTGAGGGTTCATAAACTAAAGGAAAATGCTAAATATTTTTGCGATAACATCCATATAAATAAATGTCCGCATTATTAAACTCTGTATACATCACTTTATGCAGAAAGCTCATTGCTTATGTTATTTGGATTTACTGAACGCTTGCTGTATGTTCCGGAACAACATAAATATAATGCACGGTATGTGGTTTTATTCAAGCACACAGTAAGAGAATAAGAAAGGGAAAGACCGATACTAAGACATTAAGAAATGGTAGAAAAAGGTTTCTCACAATAGACGTTTATGGCATATCTATAATTGTAGCCACTCATGGAGAGAGACAAGGCACCCGATTTGGGGGATCTTGTGATACCAACAGTCAACATCCCATGTATGGGGGCCCTTGATCTTATGCCTGGTGAAGAAGTGTTAAAGTAATTAACACAATTGAGGACTGTATATCTGGATAAGTTGGGGGCAGAAAAGTGGCAAATTCGGTTTAACACTGGTAAATGTAATGTTCCTCACATGGACAGAGGAAATACATGTCATCATTACACGCTAAATGGGAAACCACTGGGAACACTGACATGGAAAAGGATTTGGGGATTTAAGAATTGAAAGTTTTATTGGAGCAACCAGTGTCAGGCAGCTGCTGCCAAGGCAATTAGGACCCTGGGGTGCATCAAAAGAAAGAGGTTTTGGGGCACATGATGTGAACACTGTACTTCCTCTTTACAAGTCACTACTCTAACCCCGTGTAGTGGTCGGCACATGTAAATACAGGCACAGCTTCCACTAATTTCAATGAAATCACAGCCTGCAATTACCACTGCCAGCCACTACACAGGGGTTGGAGCAGCGGCTTTTATCCCAGTGTACATCACTGCTGTCAGTGAGCGTCTGATCAGCTGATTGTCTGAGTCCTGAATGGCAGGCCTCGGCCAATCAACAATTGCCGACCCATTCTGAAGATAGGTAATCAATAGTATTTTTATGGAAAACCCCTTGGTAAGGACTGGCGGTTCGCGGGTCCATCGTACCCGCACCGCCGGTCCTGTCACATGCGCGGCTGCTGTGCGGCGCAAGGGGGCCCCGATCCTCATCACCTCCCCTGGCCGCCGAGCTCCTCCTCGCCGCCGGGTTGCTAGGAACACGGTGGGTGTTGCCCCGCATCGCTTCTCGGTATCATAGCAACCAGGCATGTGTCTCCTTTCCAGCCTCCTGCAGAGCTGGAGGCGGGTTCCCCAGTGCTGCTGGGTGCACTCAGCTGCTGTCAGACTCCCTGCCCCAATCAGCTGCTGGGGCGGGAGCTCTGACAGCATTTAAACCTGCTGGTATCTGCAGACCAGTGCCAGTGTTAGTTTGGTCTTCCTGCTACACCAGCGTACTTCGTGTTTTTGACTCCTGATATTGACTCTCTGCTTTTGACCTGATGTTGCCTTTTGCCTGACCCTCTTGTACCGCGTACCCTCTCGTTGCTGACCCAGATTATCTGACTCTCCTTGCTGTTGTTTGTTCCAGTGTCTGTCTCTTTGTTAGTCCCAGTGTCCCCCTTCCTTAGTGAGTGTAGGACCGTCGCCCAGTTCTCGCCCTGGGGCTAGCCCAGGGGGGCAATTAGGTAGGGACAGGGGTTGCGGGTATTTTCAGGGACTTCCAGTTTCCCGGACCCCGAGTCCTGACCCCCTGTACGCCATTTTCAATTCCTCATCAAAATCTGCACATAGCCCTGCGGAATTTGTCGCAGAATTTATCGCTTCTTGCGGTGTGTCTTGCGGGATAATTCCGAACCGTTGCTTCTACAGTTGAGCCTGGTGGTCCACAATACATTAACCTAGACCTAGTTCGATAAATGCATCTTTCCATCCGTGATTCCACTCCATACAATTTAGCTTCCAATGAATTGGTTACATTCACTGTGCATGTAAATTGTAGGAGTAAATAAAGGACTGTAGGAGGAAGCCGTGTATACAGCAACCTGTAATCACCTCCCAGAGCGCCTTACATGACGAATGGAGCAGCGTCATTTCCAGGAGGTTTAACTACTGAAGCCGGTGTCTGGGGATGATGTGCGCGGTTTGTTTTTATAGTGAAAGAGTCTACAATATACTTTTGGTTCTTCCTAATGGTTTTAGATTGATTGCAGCTTCCCAAGCTTGTGACACTAATCTCTGTGCATTATAAATGCCTCCTTCTCAATGTGCAGCTTTAGCCTCCAGCCATTTCCAATGAAATACAACTTTCCTTTAACATTCTGTGTGCTACAAGTAATTGTATCATTGCTGGGTATTTTAGAACAGATCTGGTAGAACAAGGATTAGAATGTATGTACCGCATATATATTCTACATGCAGACACTTTGCGCAGCCTTGAGCACTTACATTAGTCATTTATTTGCTTTTACTAACATTGGGCAATTTATACTAGTTGTCGGTAGTCTATCCAACCAGAACAGCATCTACTACATGAAGTAAGGGTTGTATGTCCTCCTTATGATTGTAGGGGTTTATCAGGGTCACAGATTCTTTACATCCCTCCAAGTGAAAACCAACGCAGGTCCAGGCAGCAGCAGAATGGGAGTAAGAGGAGAACAGAAGAGGTGAGTATAGCTTTCTAAAGGCCATGTATACCTTTGTACTCAGTTATTTAATCTATGTGTTTTGGGAAATTAAGACTTTCTGTACTGGGTTTGCATTAAAAATTTCTGATTGATTGATTTCTACACTGATATTGTTTTTCAAGGACCTGCAGACTGGAGGACTAAAAGTAAATTCTGTCAGTCAGAGTAAATGGACGGGATGTTTCTCAGCTACTCTGCTAGCCTGCTCCCCTGTTGTTCACTGTCTTTCCACTGAGCTATTACAGAGGGCTGTATGACAGTGCTGGGGATGGTGAAGGAGATCAGGAGGACAGAGTAGAGGAAGCTACTGTCACAGAGGGTTATAATTAACTGCGGATGGATTTTCAACTCTTATTAGCAGTAAGGGGAACAGACCCAGCAGCTATGCATAGAGAAATAGCTGTGTAGTGTTGAGTGGGTGTGGTTATTTTGCTACACAGGATGGAGGAGAGAGGAAAGAGCACTAAGCTTGTGCACCATCATGAGCGAGACCAGCCATAGACTTGAAAGTAGGAGAGCATGCATATCATGTATGAAGATTTATAAATGCATAAGAAGGGAAATGCAATGCAAAAAGCAGGTAAGTGCATCATCTTCTTATGCCAGAACTTAGTAAGTGTTATGGACAGTGAGTGTGGACCCACTGTGCCAACCAACCGGTTTGACTTTGGGCTAAACCTAAGGGCATTGTCCCAACAGTACCCCGATATTCACCCTTTAACCCCTGCACAGAGATCTGGACTTCGACGCAGGAAACCGAGCAGACTGCTTCCTACTGAAGTAGTCCTGGTGTGGATGGCATCTGACACACGGTAGTCAGAGACACCGGTGCAAAGCACCGTGAACAGTCTGAGCTATGAACAGGATCAGGTCTGGTGTCGGGACAGGCAGAGTGCATACAGAAAAGCAAGTAAGAAACCAAGAATCAGGAGAAATGCTGAAGTCAGAAGCAGGAGGCCTTAGCTGAATGACAGACAAACACACACCAATACTCGGGCAAGGAGGAGGATCCCCAGTGCAGCTAAATAGTCTATTACCCTGCAGCTGGGCTGAGAGCACTGGTGAGGATTAACTCCTGCAGTGCTATTGGAAAGTAAACGACTAAAAGCTATTCATACAGGAGAAACTGAGCGGCACCTGCCTCTGCCCGGGTAGCAAAAGGACGGCTGCCCCTGGTAGCAAAGGTTTCCATTGCCTTTAATTTTTTTTACTGGGGGTGAGCAGCTTTTAAAACAAACATTTTTGTCCTGGTATAATACATATATGTCTTTAAATGCTACTTAATGTTGCATGTCTATCAGTGTCTTCCCATAGGTGACGGTGACAGGAGCTCCATTCATAGAATTCTAAAACAAATGACACTTTTAACATTTGTAGAACTTCGCCACAAGTTGTTCCTTAAGACACACTTTGTTGTGAAGTCCTCCAGCACAGCCGCCAGGTTAGATTTTAAACAAACTGCTGAGCAAGAGGATTACACTTTCAGATTGGAAATCGTCTTATATATTTCACTTCCCCCTAAGCCTCAAGAATGGCAGATCAAAGTGTAGAAGGAAAGATTTTCACAGGAGGCGTAAAAGTTTATGATGACACAATGTGGAGGAATTCTTTCCCATAGGGTATATTAAAACAATGAGGTCTATAGAAACAACTGCATGCATTATGTAGTAGGACATATTGTATAGATCTACATTTTAGCAGTGGCAAACATCTCTTAATAAATTTTTTTTTATTATATATACATTGTTTTCTTCATTGAATGGCGGCCCTGAAGTGCTGCAGATGAGACATTCTGTTGCTACATTTAATCAAATCTTATTTAATGACTGAAACAATGGTATTAAATATACAGAAGGATTCCTGCTTCCTCAGATGATAACATTGTTTGACCGCTTGTCAGAGATTTCCTCCTCTGTTTTTTAGAGTACGGTATGATAAGAATACATGACTATTCTTGGTAGCTATTACTTACATATCACTAAGTCTACAGAATTGTATATTGAAATCAGTCCCTGCTTCACATAGAAACCCTAGCTGTACACACACACATATACCACAGGTATACACATATATATATATATTGTGAGGTACTGAGGGGTGTAGTGGTGGATGGTCGCTACGTCGCCCCTCGGTTCCGGTATTATGCATAAGGGGACTGGAGGAAGGTCACGTCACACTATTGGAGACGCAGGAAACCAAGAGTGTAATGTGGTCTCCAGCAAGTAGTTGCTGGAGATCTGTTCTTTAAAAATATCCAGGCCTGTTTTTTTTTGGAATGGATGGCAGGTTGGTAGTGGGGCTGTTCATTCCACCTCCTCCACTCCAGGGTGTGGGTGAGCTCAGTCAGCCCAGGTGCTGAGGCTGAGCCAGTTCTAGTGTGCACATAAATAGCAGGTGCACGGACACAGAGGAGGCTAAGATGGCTGCTGGACGCTGGCAGCCTATGTGACCGGCTGGAGAGAGAAGCCCTTCTGTACACTGCACTTGCTAAGTGCGACCTGATCAGGCCGGGACGGATTATGTGGATTATTATTTGTTTGCCTGAAACTAAGACTTGGACTGTTATGTTGCTGTTTTGCCTGAAGCTAAGGCTGGACTTTATGTTGCTGTTATAAAATAAACGCAGGTCACACCTATTTTGCACTGCATCCGCTGGTGTTCCGCCTCTAAATATCACGAAACCCGCACCAAGCTATCACCCCACAATATATATGAACATACGGAGTTATTACAAATGATCTTCCCAATTTTCAACACTCATGACACGTTTAATGACACTCGGATACATAAATTTGATACCAATGGACATAAGTAAGACTGTCCTTGTCTCCAATAGCAGCCAATCACAGCGCAGCTTTTATTTCTCCAGCTGTTAAGGTACAATGACGTGCTGTGATTGGTTACTACCGTCAATCAGGATGTCTAACTGTTAGATAGTTTTGTTAAAGGAGACCCAAAAATGTTATTCTGCTGTAGTCGTTGCTAGGGGTATATGAGGCAAAATGGCTGCCAACGAAGACAGGGGAGCGTTTTGTGTCCTTGATTTTGAACTTTTTCAATCTGTTATTAGTGTAAAACTTCATTCTCAGACAAAGTTTGGTGAAGATCCACCCAGCGGGCGCACAATTTGTAAGTGCTTCTCCAATTTTAAATATATATGTAGAAGTTGCAAAACGCAAACGGTATGCAATTTGTAATTAAACCCCAATACAAAAATATATAAATTTAAGTGAAAAAAATAAACTGGGATAGATAGATAGATAGATAGATAGATAGATAGATAGATAGATAGATAGATAGATAGATATGAGATAGATAGATAGATAGATAGATAGATAGATAGATAGATAGATAGATAGATAGATAGATAGATAGATATGAGATAGATAGATAGATAGATAGATAGATATGAGATAACAGATAGATAGATAAATAGATAGATAGATAGATAGATAGATAGATAGATAGATAGATAGATATGAGATAGATAGATAGATAGATAGATAGATAGATATGAGATAACAGATAGATAGATAGATAGATAGATATGAGATAACAGATAGATATGAGATAGATAGATAGATAGATATGAGATAGATAGATAGATAGATAGATATGAGATAACAGATAGATATGAGATAACAGATAGATATGAGATAGATAGATAGATAGATAGATAGATGTGAGATAGATAGATAGATAGATATGAGATAACAGATAGATATGAGATAGATAGATAGATAGATAGATAGATAGATATGAGATAGATAGATAGATAGATATGAGATAACAGATAGATATGAGATAGATAGATAGATATGAGATAACAGATAGATATGAGATAGATAGATAGATAGATAGATAGATAGATATGAGATAGATAGATAGATAGATATGAGATAGATAGATAGATAGATAGATAGATAGATAGATAGATAGATAGATAGATATGAGATAACAGATAGATATGAGATAGATAGATATGAGATAGATAGGTAGGTAGGTAGGTAGGTAGATAGATATGAGATAGATAGATAGATAGATAGATAGATAGATAGATAGATAGATAGATAGATAGATGTAGTAAATGGTAACAAAAACTGTGATAGACTTTTCTAAACCTGCACTTCTACAATTAGGTGAATTGTACCTCTTTATCTGGATTCATCACATACAGCAGGTCTTCATTTATCAATGTCCAGAACAATAGAAAGCTCAGTTAGCCATGACAGCGAGCTGTTTATAGCTGGGCTGAAGGCTAATTAAAGTTATCAAGTTGAGAGACACATGGAATTTTCTCTTGGTTTGATGTGGGCCAATTTGGTGAGGATGTCAGTGACTTAATTGCATATTACTTGTGTACAGCAAAGCATACGGCTTGGCTGATTTTCTACAGACTTTTGGCAGTAGGGGCTCGTGGAATAAATGAAAGAGTTTTTTTCTATTACAAGTTACATATTAAATATGATTATGGTAGAAAAGAAATAAATTTGATGCGGAGATTCTGGAGATCAGACCCCCCCCCCCCCCCCCACCTTCCCCATATCAAGCATTAATAGGCTGTCAATGTTAAAGACCCAGAGAACCATTTCCTTGGGCAGCAGATATTTTTTACTTGAATCTCTTCACATCTACAGTATTACAGAAGGCGACCATACTTACTGTTATACTAATACTCAGATACAAGGGATGGTTCCTAAAAGCAAAATACTGATAAACAACCAGTCACACCCTACATCATATTGGGGAGTGGGTTGCTTAGTATTGTACTTGCACGTAAGTAAGGATGCGACCCATGGTGTATGACCAATGCTACAAGGTCCTGAGACTTTTCTTCAAACCACAGCTCAGATCCCAGGAGGAAGCAAAGGCATAAGATTACATTGCGAGTTGTGCCCGCCATGACACAAACCCCCTTGCACACTATGATGTATATCATGTAATGCCTTTAGTTAATACACCATGCATGTCACCAAGTGGTTGCACAGACACATAAGCCGTGCCCATATGGTCCCTGAGAAGGCCTGGCAGGGAATGACAGTTGGTCTTGTGCTGTAATAGACGGAATCAGATAAATCTATGATCCAGGACGTTTTACCCCTTAGATGCCCCGGTCAATTGTGGCATCTAAGGTGTATGACAGGGAGGTGTCTCTGTAAAACCATCAATGACATGATCCTTAGTTACGGAATGGGTTTCCATAAAAGTTGAGGGTCTAAAAAGTCTTCCACTCAATGTGCATGCGAGTATGGTATGATGTGAGGCGTTTTTGAATAACAAATGCCTGATAACATGCTTCCCCATGTGAAAGTAGCGTAAATGCTACGAAATAATCCACAGCATTTACACCCTGCATGAAGGCACCCTAATAGTTGGCTTGTCAATGTATTATAATGCGTTATGTGAGTAATCAAGAGATTGCGGTTTCTCCTAGAAGGAGATGAAAGACATCTTAAACCCCCAACAGTCATGTTAAAATTGGATAAACACTCTTGAAAATGTCACTTTTTTATTGTGGATTTCAAATTTATATCTCATGTAAATATAATTGACGCAGAACTCAGTTGCCTTAAATGCATTTTTAACCCTTGAGTGACACGACTAATTTAAGCCTTAACAGCCAGCAAATCGAATCCCCTTCTGTGTTCTAGTGGTGACGACTCTTTTATTTTTTCCTCAATGTTTCTGTATGAGTATGACACCTTGTGCATATAATTGTGGTACATATAAAGAATGTAATAACTTTTATTAATTTACCATAGTTTTTTGCAATTTACTTTTTATTATGGCATTCACAGTATGATATAAATATTATGTCAACTTTATTCTATGAGTTATTATGATTATGACAACACCAAATTCATAAAGGTTTTTATGCTTTACCACCTTTGCGGAGTATAAACACTTTTGTGAACCGTCACACTCCAGGACCAGAGCATTGTTATTTTTCAGTTGACAGAGCTGTTAAAGGCCTGTTTTTGTGGGACAACTTGTATATTTCATCGGTACCATTTTGAAGTATAAATGTGATTTATTTTTTTTTATTATTATTTTTTCATTCTTGATAAGAGAAAGTGAGATGATGATAAAACTTTATAAATCTTTTTTTATGGAATTTTCCATGCTCAATAAATGTAACATTTTATAGTACAGGTAGTTATGGACATGGCAATAGCAATTATGTGTAGCAGTTTTTTGTTCTTATTTATTATTTAAATATTTAACGTTTTGTGTAAGGAAAAAAAGTTTTCATCTTTTTTTCTGTAAAAACATTTAGATCCCATGGACAGCACTCCTTTTCTGGGAAAAACCCCATATGTGCAACCAGAGAGCAAATATGCTTTGTAATTGATAAGGGTGTGAAAACATGAACAAAAATTCCCCTTTCTTGTAACTGGGAAATATACAGGAGCATCACACATCTTCTCTGCTCTCCCCTCCCTCTCTCCTCTGCACACACTGACTAAAAAAATGACAGCTGTAAATTCAATGTTTCAGACTCCACTTCAAATTGCTGTAGCTCCAGACCTTATATTTTAAATGGCACCGAATGCACATTAGTAGCCCAGATATAACCGGAGCTACAGCCTTGTAAAGTAGAACAAGCACTGTTCATCCAAAACTGGGATGTACTTTTCCAACAGAATGAACAGAGCTCTTCCTAAACTGCTGCGTGGGGTTGGGTGTGAAAATAAAATTATGTTTAAAAAATAAATAATTAAAAGTGTTTTTTTTCATACTTTATTAAATGTATTTTTTTGTATCCTAAATTTTAAATAGTTCACAAAAAATGTACATGATTGGTACAACTGTGAGGAATCATAGTATAAAGTTACTGCCGCTTGTTATTTTAAACTACATGGTAAACAGTCGACAAAAAAGAAGCAAAAACCATGGCCAAATTGCTGCCTTCAACCCCTCCCCCCCCCCCAAAAAAAAGTAATAAAAAAAAAAAATTAACTCTATGTACCCCACAATGGTAGCATTGAAAGATTTAACTTGTATCACAAATATGGCCATTTTGATGGCAAAACTAAAATATTTTTGGCTATTAGAATGTAACAATAAGGAAACTAAAAAAAAAAAGTTTGGTCCTTAAAGCCCAAACAGACTCTCTAACACGATAGGTTACAGGGTACAGGGAGTCGACATCCACTGAAGCTCATCTGCTGTATTTTTCCAGGAGCTCGCGGTGATTACATTTTCCCCACATGTATTATTCTTTCAGTCAATCCATCAAAAGATTTCATTACGGAAACCTGAACATCTTACTTTAGACAGGAAGCGTGACCTATTTGGTTAGAGTACATGGACACCTTTGTTCTGCTTGACTTTGATCACTAGATTTAGCTCTGATCTCCTATCACACAGTATAAACTAAGAAATCATTAATATTCATGGCGGCATTGTGTTATTCCCTCATTTAGTCTTACAGTTGTGGCAGGCTGATTAGTAACAATACGATATATAAGAGATACCTAAATTGTATCAAGTTAGGATAAACGTTCTGGTGAGCAAGAAAATGATTATATGGGACTTCATTGCTTTGTGAAGAATCTTACAAGCTGCATCAGTCCAATATCACACATGGATTTCATTCATCCACTAGTTTGTGTCTCTATTCTGGAAGGGATCGTTGATCCATAATTCACTTCTCGACTGTCACTAATATACAAATGTAGCAGAGTTAGGGTACTCGCACATGGACGATATGTCTGTTCAATTTTCTGACCAAAAAATCAGTCTAAAAATCGGATAGGAATAGCTCCCATACAGAGGGACTCTGAGAACTTCGAGAAAGGCCGCCTTTGCACACACTGTAAATGCTACGGAATATCCACAGCGGATTTTTCTTCAGCAGCGTTTACAGTGCAAGCCATATGGAGGAGATTTCGCAAATCTTCCGATGGAGATGAAAATTTCTGTACCGAATTCTCAATGTTTTTGAAAAACGCAGCAGATTCCAAATCCACAGCATCCCTATTTATGCTGGAGACTTCAACCCTTGAAATACAAGAGTTGAAACCTGAAGCAGGTCCACATCTAGGTGTGGATTTGGGACATATTTGCTTGCGAGTTCTCTGCTGCAAAAAGCCAGCAGCAACTATGGCATTTGTGAAGGCGGCCAAAGGATGTTTAAAAAGTTGTATCACTTTTGTAAAGTTTGGGTTCCGCTCTCATCAGTATTACACAGCTTTTTCATGGCTACAATTGGTGTAAAAGTCTGAACAACCCCTTTAAAGGTGGATCTTAAAACCTCCTATTTAAAATTCTCATTGTTCTTAAGATCTTTGCTTGTTATCAGTGAATGAAAACGTGGTCCAAACTGACACAGTTACATGACCTATTAAGGCTGTCTTCACACTGGTGGATTGCAATGCATTAGATCACATGGGTGTATTTCTGAGACGTAAAAATGACGGCCAAGCCAATATAGCACCAGGCGTTTTTACGTCGGGCCCAAAAGATAGTCCTGGAACTATCTTTTGGGCCAGAATACGCTCCTATGGGAGCCCATGGCAGTGGCCGTAGGTGAGAGGGAGTTTAGCAGCGTGGCTGCTAAACTCCCTCCCTCTGTTTTCCTCCCCCCGTGCTGGCTCACCTCTCGTTCTTCCCTGCTCGTTCTGTGCAATGGGAGGAGGCCGGATGGCTATGGACAAGAACGAGCGGGGAGGAACGAGAGGTGAGCCTGCGATGGGGTAGGAGGGAAAGTAGGCGATGGCCTGGTGAGCTTGGCGCATTTGCGCTGGGCTTACCAGGCCATCTGAACGGGCGCACAAACGTTTGATTTGTGCGCTCGTTCACCTGATTTTCCACTCCCAACGCAGCGTATATCGGCCGGCCGTGAAAACGGCGGCCGATATGTGCTCGTGGGAATAAAGCCTAAAGTGTAAGTTATGGTGATGTATGAGTAATTTTTGCTTTTGTGATTGCTGGAAATGCGAGGACTGAAAAAATGTTGACATTTCTAGAATATTCATTCATATTTAGTACACTGAAGATCTCCAGAGTGAATGTCCCAAACTTGTTAAAGGGATTCTATCCCCAGGTTCATGACATTTGACTAAGCTAAGCTCCGAGTCACAGAGACAGGCAGTACGGCTTCTCCCCACCCATATCATGCAGATTGACAGCTCTCTCCCGTTTTGTGCATAGGCAGAGAGCTGTCACTGTATGCTGTGGGTGGGGTAAGGCTCAGCTCCAAGTCAAACTTCATGAACCTGGTGACAGAATCCCTTTAGGAGGCATCTACCTTCCAGCAGATACAAAAGCTTAAATGACGTATATGTAACCTACATTTCAGGTGTCGATATACACTGACAACCTGTAACATTTTCTGGCCGTTAACTAATCTTAACGATGCTTTGACTAATAGTTGTAAAATTATACCAAGCAAGGAACTACTCTACTATTACTTCATTTATCCCTGCCTGTGCCGTGCACCATTAACACAACAGCAAGCCACCCAGTCGCTCCTGCGAACGGCCTGAAACTCCTTTTATGTGTTTGAAACCCACCGGCAACTAATTTCACAATAATTTAGATGTTGTGCTTTAGAAAACAATTCTAATTAGTGTGTTTTTATTTGTCTGGATGTCCTCTGGTGACATTAAGCATTCCTGAACACACAGGCAGCAAACAAAGACCGTGCTGGAGCTGGGAAAGGCTTCCTGCTGGGTTATGCTCTACTTCCTCTCCGCTCGTCTTAATATATGTGAGACACGTAGCTCGCAAACATTCGTCAGGTTTACCTTTCAGCTCTATGAAACTGGCAAAAGTGAATGTTTTATGGAAAAGTATTATAAAAATACCCATTTTTAGGTAGTCTTTAAGTGATTCCTATTTCAGTCCCCTCATTTCCTATGTCATTTAAAGGGGTTGTCTAACAGCTACATTTTTTTTTATTTAAAGGGCCACACCAGCAAAAACACATTTTTTCAACCCTGTTCCCATTACCTGATTGCCTGTCACACTCTAGATATTTTCTATGTATATTACAGTCACTTCCATGCAGTGCAGCAGCTCCTATCTAATGCTTATCAGGCACCATATTAATGCTGAGATTTCTCTCTGCTTTATTTCCTCTATGCTATGCTATCTTTCCCATGATGCATCAGCACAAAATCACATGACCAGCTAGAAACAGTACCATCTCCGCCTGCAGGGAGGACAGTGTGATCATCAGTACTCTGTATATAAGTTACAGATTGATGATCTCCTTCCTTATACCGTAACTGTATGACAGTTGTCTCTAATCATCAGCAATAAGTATGACAAGAGTGTTTGTTCCCCCTCATGTGTGTGGTACAGTCCATGTAATATCATCACACAGGAATTATGTTGACTTGAAAACTGATGTCTTGAGAGAACATAAAGCCAAGTCCTTCTCAGGTGGTCAGAATTGGAACACATGAAGGAGAAGGACTCCAGGAAGTTTCAGGTAAAAAGGAATACGTAACCAAGATAATACTAGCCGACTAATGTATACCGGGGAACTAGTTACATAATGAATGAAAAACAAAATTTCACTGGAGTGGCCTTTAAAGTTAGTGACTGCTGAGAAAACAATAAACAAGCCTATACTCACCTGTTGTGCCCTCCCCCTGCTGCCACTATGGTCATCACCGATCCAGTCTCTATAGGCTGCCATGCACTTCCAAGTAGTATGGTAACATGCCTTCTAAACTTGTGACTACTGTGGCTAATCACTGGTCTCAGCTTTGTTATTGTTGAGACCATTGATTGGCTACAACGGTCACATGTTTAGACCAGCTGTGTCTGGAAATGAATGGAGAATGAAGCTACCAGAGTGGTGAGGAGTCGCAACAGGTCAGTATAGCCTCCTTTATTATTTTCTCAGCAGTCATTGTCCTTTTAAAACAAATGCCACCTGAGAACCCATTTAAATAGTTAAACATCGCAGCATGAATTAAAGGGATTTTCCACTACCTATCAGAAGAATGAGGATTCCTTATCCCATGTTACTCTTCTGAGTACAATTCAGTTGTTTTTACACTGATGAGCCAAAGGTTATGGGATAGGACTATTATCATGTTGTACCCTCTCTAGCCCAGTGAACTGCAGCAACTTGACATGGCATCGATGCCCTAAGTGGATGGAAGATGTTTATAGAGATGTAGAGCCATGTTCTTTGGATAGCCACTCATAACTATGTGGTATTTGTAGGTACAGGATGTCGGGTGCAAATGAACATCTCCTCTTCTGGTTGTGGGGAATTGTGGTTGGGCGGATCTCACTCCGCCCATGCCCAACCCCCTCCCATTGCAAATAGCCAGAGGGGAGGAGAGAGGAGAAGAGAAGAGGGAGGGAGTTTAGTAGTCACGCTACTAAACTCCTCCCACCTCCCTTCTTCAGCAGCTGTCATTGGCTCCCATAGGAGCCCGCGCAGTGGCCGATGTATTCCGGCCAGAAAGATAGTTCTAGGACTATCTTATCGCCCCGGCGTGAAAGCGCCTGGCGCTATATTGGCCCGGTTGGGCGCTTTTACACCACGGGAATATGGCCATGTGATTTGGGGGCTCTTTCACACGAGCGTATATCAGCCGCTGTTTTCACAGTTGGCCGATATACGCCACAATCTTTTGGCCCGTGCAGGCCAAAATAGCACTGGAAGCTTTCACGCCAGGCCAAAAAGATAGTCCTGGAACTATGTTTCCAGCTGGAATACATCGGCCGCTGCATGGGCTCCTATGGGAGCCAGTGACAGCGGCTGGAGAAGGGAGGTGGGAGGGAGTTTAGCAGCGTGACTGCTAAACTCCCTCCCTCTTTTTTCCTCCTCTTTCCTCCCCTCGGCTGTTTGCAATGCGAGGGGGAGGAGCGGAGCTAAGCTCTGCCCCACTCCACCCCCTTCCATTGCTGGCTACAGACGAGGGGCTGGGAGAGGGCAGGTGCTTAGCTCCATCCCTTTCCACCCACTCCCATTGCAAACAGCCGGAGAGAAGGAGAGAGGAGGTGAGACGGCGAGGAGGAGGGAAGGGAAGGCAACAGCATGTTGGGCCTCTTCCCTCTTGAATGTACTTATAAGATTACACCTCACAACTTAGACAGGTATGGGGGTTCCTAAACCATCATCTAAGGTGACATCACTTCATAATCAGTTTACATACTGCTATCCTATAACCATTGGCATATTGGTTAATATTTCCTATACAAGTCTATGGGTGATACAAAACCCATGCCCAACTGTGTTCATCATTCCCCATGGACTTCAATGAAGACTGCTTTGTGCAGGATGCCTATTAACCCAGTTAGTAGGACCCTAGTGTTGGGATTCCATCAGACATGTATAACATATTCATAGGATACTCTGTTAGCATTCAGCATAGCCTTGAAAAGCACAAATGAGCTCTCAACCTCCATATCCTGCTTAGCAATAGTCTGAATTTCACAGTAATGGGTATGTATTAACCTTTTACCATAAGGATTTGTTGTTGTTGTTTTTTTTGTTCTTGAGTCAATTTATTTTGACTGACAGACCTCTTCCCATTAGCAGCGGTGGTGACGGCGAAGCCTCTAATTTTCATGTCTTGATCAGCCGACGGGGAGCATGTTTTTCTGCACCTCACCAACAAGAGTCTTCACGAACAGTAAGGTCGATGAAAATTGACAGTAGGCACAAAAATATTTTAAATGCATCCACTTAGTTTTTTTTTCATTCTAATTAACACTAATTAATATTAATATCCTAATTATAAACCGTGACGTTTCCTGCTTTGTATGTCATCAAATCATTTTGCTGCATTAAAAATGGTAATTGCGAGAAAAAAAAAAAAAAGTAATTATGTAAGTAATGTATAAACCTTAGCAGATGATGGACACAGTGATTTACAATGTGAAGGCTGTAATGAGTTATTTGTAATTACCCCATCTCGGCTAATAAGGTCTGAGAGGGAAACATTAGAACCCGCGCCTAAATAAAGCTGCATTGTGTGGAGACGGCAGGAGAGTGAAGAGACATCAATACGAGTTCTACATTTAGGATGTTCTAACAATGGAATAAAGAGATCAAAAGTGACGCTCCTTTTTTAAACCGCTAATAACCACATTGAGTGCGATGCGCCATTAAACCTGTTATCTCTCCCGCTTCCTTTCTCTTTTGGCAGCGTGTTAGTCCCAGTATGTTTAATGAAATCTCAATTACGAAGCTCACTTCCCTAACTCATTTACAAAAATAAGAGTACAAATAAAGCTTTCGGTGGTTGCTTGAATGCAGGGGAGCAATTGAAACTCAATTTCTTAACAAATGAGATTAGAGCTGTGAGAAGTAATGCGGCGCATACAAGTGAAGGGCTGATTATTACCATCTGGTGATGATGTCTTGTTTTAATGAAGATCACCGGATATTAGAGCAGGTACAATAATAGAGAATGCCACAGACGTCTCACTAAATGTGAGATATGACGCACTTTATTAACGTTTGCTACCTCGTTGTGTGCAAACTTACCCTACTGCGTGTTAGCAAGTAACAGGAAGTCTGATGGATGAATGCAAGTATCTCCCCACAATCTGCAATATCTGCAGGCCTGAAAGGCTCTCCGATTTGCATATTTCTGAATTTTATTTCAGGTGTGCGTGATATGGGGATAAGTGGCAGAGAAACTGTATCTCTAAATACCTAGTACAGAGTGTCCCACTCGCTGGAGGCTCACGAAAATTGGCTACAATGCCAAGACTAATGAATACATTTGGTCAAAATATATTACATTTTGCATGGCCACTCCCCTGCGGAACATCCTGGCTCTTAGTTGTTTTCATAAATGTCCAAAGCAATCCATTTCACTATTGCCCTCGCTCCTGGAGATGTGGTAAGGCCTGATGCCTGTGTTGCCCCAGTCTTTCCCATAGACGGGTCTCTTTCGTGTCTGGGGCATCTTCTGAATCCTTTTTCATTTCTACTTTTCTTAATTGCAGATCCGACTACATCATTTATGTGCTGGAATGCTCCTGTGACCTCCAATATGAAGGGCAGTCTCCACAGTCCCTATGTAACAGATTAAACAAGTTCAGGTCCAACATTCTGAATCACTTCCCTGTAGACAGTGTATACCAGAAAGGTTAGAAAATTGGGTATAAGGCGCACCCTATAGACCCATGTAATGACATAAGGTGGATTTTGCCAAACTTTTCTGCTTATTTATGAAACTATCTGGCCTCTACTTGAGTATTTTCTGGGGTTAAACTGAGGAAGGATTGGCAATGCCTCTGCTGGTGGCTTTACATCACCGCAGCTGCTATTTGACATCAGAGGCATATGTTAAAGCTCCTGGGCCCCAATGCAAAACTGTAACAGAGCCCCCCAAAACAATGCTTTATTCATAGTACTTGGTTTCCTATATGGAGAAGAGACGCCTTATGGACCCCCTAAGGCTCCTGGGCCCGGGTACAACCGCATCCCCTCCATCCTCTATAGTTACGCCCCTGTTTGACATCATATGTGGTGATCTCAGGCATGCATGTTGCTGCTTACTTATGCAAACCACCATTCATGAATTGCCTAATGCACAGCCCTGGTGCTGCTGCTTTCAGAGGTGGTAAGTATTGTAACCAGAGGATCTACAATTTTCAGCACCTATACATGCTCTGTGTGCTGCTACTTCCTGTTGTCAGCCGGGTCCTGTATTCCCGAGAGGCACCATCCCTCCCGTGATATCACCGCTGGCCCATCGATTTTATTTATCTATTCATTTATTTATCTGTCTATTGAATTGATTGTCTTCTTCCTAATGAGTTTATTTCCCCTGTGCGAGGTTATGCTTGCTTTATTTTCTGCATGTAGTCTCTTAAAAAAATTTATCAACTTAATTTGCATATGCAAATAGCTTTTATAATGTTCTCACAGATCCTTTATTAGCTTATTTGTTTTTTTTATGCTTTTATTTTCATATACCTATGGATGTTTTTTATCACATAGGACCGCTTAGTTTTATGGTTTGAGTTTTGTTGCTCGGTCACTGTTCATGATCAAGTAATATCACTCGCTGCATTTAGTGAAGCTGTTTTGTAACTGGTCTGAGGAAAGTGCCATTCTGGGACTGAAACACATTGCCAGAATAAATTTTGCCTACCATTCTGGGCCTTCTGTCATAGTGTGCCTACACCTCCTCATCTCCGCCGGTGCTATTTTGGATAACTGAGACTCCTGCCGGACGGGTTTTGGGGAAAGCTGCTGCTTATGTTTGACGGGCTCACAGGTGGGTTGTGCCGTCAGCACAGCCCCTATAGGTAACCTTACTCGTACCTTTTACTATCCCACTGACCCACGCCTACTGCGTTATGGAGCACTGGTACTTTTTATTTTTTTCTTACTTAATACCTTCTTTCTCATCATAGACTTAAAGGGATTATTCATTCCGGAGCTCAAATACAATATGTAAATCATTACCTGCAGGGAACGCTTACATGCCATTTATTTTCCTTACTACATTCCGCTTTATAGCTGCTTTAGGGCAGAGTTGTGATCGGTGACTACAGTATCTACAGGAGTCTGAGACACGCCCCCTTTCTCCTTATTAGTTCACACTGCTACTCTCTCCCTCTGCTGCAGCTCTGCCAGCTCTGATTGGCTGTTGTATATAAACACAAGTCTATCAGAGGCTGACAAGGAAGGTAATTTCTATTACAGCAAGGACAAAATAATTATAGACTATACTGTAGATGACTAAACCGGCAGTGACAAAAATATGAGCATTAGATCATTTTGCACCTATACTGAGGTAAATGAGCCTTTGTAAGGAGGCACCTAAACGGTTGCCTTAAAGGCCATGTACGCCTTTGCTCCCTTTTTTCTCTTTTAATCAGTGTTTTGGGAAATGAAGACTTTTTGTAATTGGTTTTCATTAAACATTTCTGATTGTTTGATTTCTATGCTTGTATTGTTTTCCAAAGCGCTGAAGAACTGTCAGTCAGAGTAAACTGACAGCTCCTCTCCTAGCCTGCTCCCCTGCTGTGAACATACATTCACTGTCTATCCACTGAGCTATTACAGAGGGCTGTATGACAGGGATGGTGGAGAAGATCAGGAGGACAGAGAGCAGAGAAAGCTGCTATTAGCCTACATGCACGCAAGCGCGAAAATCGTGCGAATATGAACGCTATTTTTTTAAATGGAGTCATACACATGAGTGACATTTTCCCACACAGCAATGCAGCATGGTCTATTTTTTCACATTCCTCAGAACACATCGCCCATTGTTTTCAATAGGACAGTCAAACACATTGCATACTGTGTGATGTGCACATGAGTACGATGTGATGTTTCGCATTGAAATCAATGGGAAACATTTGCTGAACCTCCGACATGTATAAAACAAATGCCAGAGGTTTGCAATTTCCCAGGAGTCATGTGAGGCATTTTTCATGGAAAATGCCTCACATCTGTGGGTAAAACACACGTTGACGAGTGTGATATCATGCTCATCCGTATAAATGAAGCCTTACAGAGGGCTATAATTCACTTCGGGTGAATTTGCTGCTCTTATTAACAGGGAGGTGGAATAGACTCAGAGATGATGAAATAGCTGTGTAGTATTGAGTGGGCGTGGTTATGCTACACAGCTTCTGAAAGAGAAGAGAGGAGGAGAAGCTGAGCTCGTGCACCTTTAGGAGAGAGACCTAATGAGTGCTGTAAACTACCCCAGCCAGAAACTTGAATATAGGATAGCCTGGAAACCAAGTATGAGGCTTTCTAAATCCATAAAAAAGAAAACTCCATGCAAATGAAAAACAAATAAGTGCATCTTTTTTTCTGCAGGAACTTAGTAAGATATGTGTGCATAAATTTTTCAGCTACAAAAGGTTTCTATGGCCTTTACATTATCAAATTCTAGTTGCTTACAAGTAAGAGTTCATGGAATATAGATTTATACAACTTGCATTGAATGCAGTGGGACCTGCAAAATCCAAAATCCACAGACAGCATAAAACCAAGCAAAAACTTGTATTATGGGTGTGAGGGGCTATGCCATTATTGCAGTAGCCCCGACAATTCTAAGTCCTCCCTTTATATGTGCCTTTAGAACACAAGCACTATGTCACTTCTATGCTGGAATGCTCCAGTAGCCCCCAATACACACCTTATACCCTCCTGTCATTAGATATGGTTTTGCGCCTTATATCAGGAGATAAAGACTGAATGTGAATGTTTTATTACATTGCCTTTGACCCCACATAACACATATCATTTAAGGCATGTATTTAAAAATAAAGTGGAGGACTTGTACAAGAAATCCTTTTTGTTATGTAACTATAAAAAGATGAGCTGGAGCGCAACCAGTAAAGGCCGCCCTGTGAAGCCGCCGCGTAATGAGAACACCAGATAGAAAATAAAAACCCAAGCAAAAGCGGACGGATGCTTATCTTCAGGGAGAAATGTGTTCTGTTATTTTTAATGATGTGTTTCTCCGGCTATAGGCGAGACTGCTTTATACGCAACATATTAACTTCATAGACAAATGGAAATAATGAACGCCGGGTGATGTTCACAGGACATTTTGGTCAATTCAAACTGTGAGATTTTTTTCTTTAATTGAAAGAAATGTTTTATGGGTTATTTCTTCTCTTAATTTATTTATCTTAAGGAGCATTTTACCCCGAGATCAAGAAAATGCCAGGAAGATAGAAGGGAAAAGTTATCTTATGTTTCTGAAAGTTGGTGCCCAGTTTTTTAAGTATCAGTCACTTCTTTGCACTGTTCTATTAGGCGCACCCACCTACATATGGTGCAAAGTTTAACTTGATTGTGCTAACTTTTTACAATGAGATATCTTGGGCCATTCAAAAGCTATTGTACTCTTAACACAACAAAACCCATTGGAAAGCAATCAAAAGGCTAAAAAATGTGTTGTGCAGAAAGTTATAGCGCTTTAAAAGGTCAGGTTAAACTCTGCTACATATGTACGACCTCTGATTGAAGCTTAGCTCCATTGTTTAGCGGCAGAAGGAGGTGGACTAAATTGCACTTTCTGTCTCAGAGGCTCAAGCTGCCACTCTGCCTTTCCTTATTCCTTAGGGCTCGTTCACATGAGAGAATTTGGCAGCTAAGCTAGCTGTGCAAAAATCGCGACTATTAGGATTAATGGTTTCCTATGGAAACATTCAGATGAAGGAATTTTAGCTGCGAAAATAAAAATCGCACCTAAAAAGATAGGACATCAGCACCTGAAATTCCCTACTGCATGAAAGGATAGGGCCTGACTTATCTTTGGTGCGCAATGCGCAGGAGTGTCCATAGACTCCTATGGGAGCTGGAAAAAAAGGGACAGGGAGGGAGTTTACCTTCGTCCAATGCTCTGAAAAGATGACAGGTGCCTGTATTTTAGGCATTATAAGTCATTGGGAGGATTTCTTCTGACTCAGGGAATTTCGAACAGCAGCGCATTTTTGTGCAACACGCAGCTCCACATTGTGTGATTGGGCGATTTTTATGTGAATGTAGCTGAGGACTCGACTGAGGAAAATCGTCCATTCACGCATTTTTCCTTAGGGCTCACACCCACTGGCGTTTTTGTTTTCTCTTGCACTGCGAGAGTGAGTAAAAAACACTCGGCTCGCAGCTCAAGAAAAACACTGTGATATTGCGAGTGCTTTCAACGGGGCCAGCGGCAGCAGCGCTAGCCCTATTGAAAACATAGAATGAATATCGCGGACTTCGGTCACAGCTGTAGCAGAAGTCCAGCATGCTATCTAATTGCTTTCAATGGGGTTGGTGCTGCTCCTCACCCCATTGAAATCAGTGGTTTTGTGACAACCCCCGCAGCATGATTTTCGAGGAAGTGCTTGAAATATAAGCCCTTCCCTGAAAATCATCCCTAGCTGGTTAAAAAAACAAAAAAAAAAACTTTACTCACCTCTCTGCCACTCAGACACATCCTCCGGCTGGCTCCCCTGCACTGCTGTCCAGCACTTCCAGCAGGCGGGGATTTAAAATTCTCCGCCTCCTGAAAGGGCTGTGCTGATTGGCTGAGCGCTCAGCCAAGTACAGCCAGCGCTTAGCTATTCAATGAAGCCAACCAGCCGGAGGACGAGTTTTCCTCTAGCCCGATATATTGTAGATTATACTGTACGGTCAAATATGTTTTATCTGATTTGCTCATTTGCATCAGATGTGTTATCCTATTAAGATGTTCTCTTGTTCATTCCTCCATATTTCGATGATCTGCACTCCTGGATTTTATAGGGGATAGGCTAGATTGTTATTGAGCGGCTTTCCGTGGGAGTATGAACCATACATATACACCTTTTATTCGGCATATTGCACTTGTTATTTTAGGGGCTATCCCACTGAGCTCCTGTTCTGGCTCTGTTTTGCCACCATTGATGTGTTCTAAAAAAAGCTACCCTCCGGATTGGATAAGTGGATGGTCCCCATTTCCTCTGTTTTCCTCCTACAATTATTACCCTGAGGGTGCATTTGGATTGTGGTGCGTCACCCGTGGATGTTGAACACCTAGTAGGTGCTAACTTTGTGTTAAACCCTCTCTTTATTTCCTTAATGAGTACCATTGGACCTCATTGTGATTTTTTTGTTCCTGATCTCATTCTTCTATCTGGAGTCTACCAAGACCTTCCAGCTGATTCTTGTGTGTAAAGTACTCTGCTTGACTGACCTCCTTTTTGTCTCCTGATCTCCTTCCTGTCTTCTGGCCTCTTTTCTGTCTCCTGACTTCCTTCCTGTCTCCTGATCTCCTTCCAGTCTCCTGACCTTCTTTCTGTCTCCTGACTTTCTTCCTGTCTCCTGACCTCCTTTCTGTTTCCTGAATTCCTTCCTGTCTCCTGACTTCCTTCCAGTCTTTTGACCTCCTTCCAGTCTCCTGACCTTCTTCCAGTCTCCTGACTTTCTTCCTGTCTTCTGATCTCCTTACTGTCTCCTGACCTCCTTCCAGTCTCCTAACTTTCTTTCTGTCTCCTGATCTCCTTCCTGTCTGACTACAAATTCTATCTCCTGATTTGGTACTGCAGGCTGGTTTCACCTGACCAACCTCACGTCAGCCATTGCTAGCGGAGATGACTGCAGGGATAGCACCTGAGCATTCACTGTGGGAAAGTCCATAACCCTTTAAGGGGCTAAGTGTGAAGAACACCTAATCCTTTAGACTCCGCTCCCCAGTTGAGCCCTTAGTGATATCTATTGCAACCAGAGGATCCCCAACTCTGATAGACCCCGTACACTCCTGCTGCTCTGCCTACAGAAGTGTAAATATTCTTTCAGTTCAACAGGTCACACATTCTAAATAATTCACAATGAATAGCGGTAAGGATCTTGCCTAGATAGACTACTATGAAAGTAGAATGCCACAGAGCTAGAATCATGGTGGAGGCAGATACTAAATATGACCAGGAAATAATAAAATTAATGAATGAATGACATTTCTTCATTCAGTAAACTACCACTTTTTGAATATTGCTGAGAAAAGAAATAAAGATATTAATTAAATGTATTAATTTCTTAATCATTCTTGTTTTTTTTACATTTTTTATAATGCTGTCCTACAATTTATGTCATTCTGGTTCATATAGTTTCATTTTAGACATATCTGTTTTGAATTGCCCTCCTCTGGTGATGCTGTAGCATTCAGGGGTCTTTTATGGGGCTTCTGGGACAAAAGTTGACAGGTGGAACACACTGGGCTTCCACTCATAGTACCAACTAGTTGACTGGAAGATGCCACTGGAACCCATGGTGTTTTCGGTTTCCACAATGCCTGATGAGTGGGCTGCACCATTCCACCACAAGTCTTATGGGAATAAGTTTGTCCTGTTATGGAAAGTTCATCTATGTATTACTGAATCTGTACATATCTTCATATCAGCTTGAGAAAGGAGATAAAGGTATAGACCCCAAAACATGTTGCCTTGCTCCTTGTATCTCTTGTCATTAAATCTGTGGATGTTCTAACTTGGTTACTGGGGATCCTTTGAGTGCATGACCTACTGCTTGCAATATTACTGGTGGTCCGAGAAGGTGGGAGTTGTTTTATTATATTACCCCTAAATGCTTTCTTCTTCAGCCCTAAGTTAGTGGGTTTACATTAATTTGTCCTGCCACCCTCAGTGCTGTTTATACATTTTTTTCTTTATATACGCCTATTAATATTCTACATTCTCTTCAGAACTTGGAAGAGTTTGTGCTAAATTGACTGAGTGGCGTAAAAGAACTCTGTAGAAACGCTGGATACAGCGGAGGTTTTGTATTGGCAGCCCGCGTCTATTAATCAGGCTCATTTCCTTTTTCCTAATTCAATAGCGACATGCTCAACTGCTGCTTTTTCAGCCCCAGCACTCAATTACTGAGCAACACAAACAGATATATTGACTGCATACAACAGCAGTAATAATAGTCTGCCTGTGGGAATGTATGGCTGGTATGCAATAGCGGGACAGCTGAATATATAGGAAACGTCCTATGAGTGTCAGTGGACTACTAATACAATTACTCGAAGCCAATGCAAGGCAAATTAAGAATTTCTTATTCCTTCATTATAAGGTTATCTGCTTTGATAAGGTGATTTTTTTCCCACATGTGAAATTACCCCCAAAGTGAAGAGTAATGATGTATGTTGTGACATATTTATCAATGGTGCACATGCAGTGATACATTTGTTGCAACGTGTGTCAATAAACTAGCCTAGATGTAACTTACACATTGCCTAAAATGACATGATACATGCGGCTGTTGCTGCAGGGTTGATCTCTCTGAGTGTTTGTCTGTGGGTTTCACACCTTCCTTTTGAGGGGTAAGGAGAGGGCGGCCGCTGGGACAAAAGAACTGCTTGACACTAAACGCCCTCGCTGCAGGAAACATGAACAGGGACCATTGGGGACCATCGGAGAACCAGCAGTGGTGCCGCGCTGGACTTGCCTGGCGAGTAATGGATGGTTTGTTGTCTTATAACCTTTCCCTGCAGCTATTTATTATATATACTTCATTATTATATTCCTGGAGAAACGCTTTAATGTCGCCCAGCTCCACATATTTCTATCAGTATAAGAGGCAAACAAAAAAAAAAAGATGCTAAGACAATACATGATTCTGGCAGCCTCTCAGGGTGGGGTGTGAGTGCCTAACACATGACCTACGTCATGGGAAATACAAGTCTGTTTTGTACTGCCATCCATGTGATTAGAGGAAATCACAAAGTGACTTGAAGTTTAAAACTCATAGGCCGCCTGCAGACGGGCGGAAATTCCGGGATTCCCCGCAGAATTTCCGCCCGTACACGCCTGCATAGGATTGCATTACAATACGCAATCCTATGCAGATGGCCGCGGTTTGTCTGTGTGAAATCACGCACAGAAAACAAACTGCGGCATGTTCTCTGCAAGCCCCGCACAGAAGCGTCACTCCTCGGCCGCCGGCACATGAAAGAGCTGGAGCTGCTGGAGCGGGTGAGTTCTGCAGTGTGTGCACCTAGATGCTTCCTCCCTGACTTCTCCTTGGTTCCACAGGAGGAGAGAAGAAGGGAGGAGGAGTCTGGATGCACACACTGCCCACAGCAGTGCCCAGCAGAGGAGCAGCGGTGCTTTGAAGACTAGGAGGAGGTAAATATATTGGTTTCATAGGGGCGCTATTACTATTGGGGCTACTGTGGGGGTCATTATTACTACTGGGACTGATAAAGAAGACACTATTACTACTGAGGCCACTGTGGGGGTTACTATTACTACTGTGGCCAATATAGGGGGGCACTATTACTACAGAAGCCACTGTAAGGGTCACTATTACTACTGGAGCCGATATAGGGGACATTATTACTATTGAGGCCATTCTGCATGTGGCAGCATACCTCAAGCTGAGTTAGAGTATGTTTACAAATGTCAGAAATACTGCAGAATGTCTGCAATAAAAATGTCTGCTGCAAATTCAGTAGCATTTCTGCATCCATTGGTACGAATTTTGACTGCTTTTCTACACCTGATTTCATACTATGCAGCGCTCCCCCTCACCTCCTCTGAAGGCTTCCCACTGTCAGTGCTCCCTGGCTTCTGGTTCCCAGTGGCCTGGTTGGGTGCGTCGCTGCTGGCCAGGTGAGGCCACTACAGGCCGCTGGGAATTGGAAGCCGGAGAATGCTGACAGTGGAAAGCCTTGGGAGGTGAGGGGAGCATCACATAATGCGAAATCAGCAGCGGGTACACAGCTGATCTCCAGTAAAAATCTGCATCAATGGTAGAAATTTTGACTGGTTTTTGGATGCAGAAATGCTGCGGAATTTGATCTTGGTCCTTTTCAAAACGGCCCTGTTCTTTTTATAACAACGGATGTAAAATCCGACATTGTGATAAGCCCCGCCCATGACCACACCCCTATGTCCTGATTTGACCCTGGGAAAATCTGCTCACCTTAAATAGGATATGCTATAATCTTTATAGTGAAGCACACAATGGGTATTGTATGGGCACATAGCAGGACCCAGTCCTTGTTTTATAAATTAGTTTGACATGAGTAATATGACTGTACAAGAGGCTTCAGCATCAATAGACGCATGTTTCACTCTATAGTTCTGATCTAATTTACATACAACCTGTTTTTCACTATAGTACATCTTTCCAAGGATTTCTGAGCCGTTCAATTTACTTAGCATTTGCTCAATCCAAATAATGAGCTTTACATGGCATCTGTAGCATCCGAAAAGCTGCATAAAGGCCATAAACGGCTATAATGTAAATTAAACCATCTCTAATATTTATTCCTGGCCATGCTCGGTGATATCTACTCTTGGCTGCAGTCAAATTTAGGACAAACCGCATATTTATCATCTCCATGAGAAGTGCAGCGGGGAGGATGATGTAATCCTCTTATATTTCTGCCATGTTTTACGACATTTGGATGTTTAATATCATAGTCATTTGTATCGGCTGTTCCTTTGGCGCTGGTAAATTCATAAAAAAAAGGAAATTGATCAATATTCTGTAAATATCTACTGCAAACAAACAAAACATCTGAGAATCCATTATCGGCAAGCATCATGAAGCTTAAGTGTCAATACGCTTGTCTTATTATATTCAATCGGTATTGAACCCGGTGACTTCCAAGGTGACAAAGGAGGTAGAGCGACACTGAAGTGGTGGAGCGGAATTTGCTATGCAGTTATTTCGAGCCACATCCTTTAGTTCATGAGAACTCCCAGAGAAAAGGGATCTAAGGTTATCCCCTTTCTACAAACTGAGGGCTAACTTTACAATTGGTGGGGGTGGGTGGGGGGGCAACTGCTGTGACTCTACTGATCCTGAGGCATGCACACCAAGGCTCCATTCATGCAAGGATTGTTGGGACCCCTGTTATCGAGATCGATGGGGGTTCCAGCAGGCGTATGTCCACTGATCATAAAGTTTGCCCCTGTCCTGTGGATAACTTTAGATCTTGGTACAACCCCTTTTTAAAATTAGGCTGGCCTGGTGGTCAGCTGATCACATCGCCACCAGCTTCTAAACCTCAAGGGGAACACTTGTTACCACTGGGAGGAGTTACAACTGGTCACATAGTTCTCCTGCTATGCCTTGTGCAAGTATTATATGGTATTGCATTGAATGTAGTATCACAAAGAGAAGGCTGCTCTTTGTTAACGGCTTGCCCCTCTGGGTTCTAGAATGGAGGGATTACAAGGGGTCTATATATCCTAATAGGGCATGGAAAAGGTTTGTTGTTGTAAGACAAGTCATTAACACAGTACATTTACCTGCAGTGTTATGGAAAACCCCGGCTGGCACATTGTGATTTCATTTGTAGGTATTTTTTTGTATATGGCCGCCAACAACTCCATTATTATAATTTTCAACATAACTAAAGTCCATTTGGTGGATTTAAAATGGTTATCTGAGAAGTAAAAAAAAATGTAAAAATATGGGCAAATGTTATAAAACATAAAAAGAAACAGCAATGAAGTGCTGAAGGTCCTCCTCTTGTCATGGGGAGCTGCAAATTAGGAACGGATGGCGTGATCTACTACTCGGTGTAGGTTCACTGTCATTTTGGTGCTGGGCACTAACCGGAGCACTTCTCTGCATGTGCATGGGCAGATGGGTTGGCTGGGGCTAGGACAGCCCAGCTAGCCAGCCAATCCATATTAGTTTGTGTATATTTATTTTGGCTCCTCCTCACAGAGAACGCTGGTTATTCTTCTGTATGGCTGATGCTTCACTTGGCTGAAGACTCGCAGTCTGAAGGTGTTTCTGGTCCAGTCGGTGGTTCCTGGTTCTGAACTGTAAATCTATTAAGATAAATCTGTTGGTGATTTACTCATTCATCTGGTTGTTTGTTCATCATATTCCCTTTATGCTGGTGGTATTACACTGTATGTCATCTAACCTTTACCACTATTTCCTGTCAGGGTCTCCCAAAGTTCCTGACGTAGGGCCACCCTCATCAGAGTGATCACCCCGCTTTTAGGTAGGGTTACCTTGTACCTGATGTTGTTTGCATTTATTAGAGTATATATTGTGTCACTAAAGTTGCGACCTGCATGGACATAACATCTCCTGCCCCCTTTTACTGATTACAATTGAGCAATGATGGTTGGCACTGCTTGTGATCACTGCAGCCAATCAGTGGTCTCAACAGTCACATGCTGTACCCCTGGCATCAGTGAGCGGTCCTGCCAGTGGTACGGCATGTAAGTGCTGAAGCCAATGATTGGCTGCAACAGTTACATGCTGCCCGCTTGTAAAGAATGACTTGGAGGACCACCAGAGCATGAGGCTGGATTGGCAGGGGAAAGAAGAGGTGAGTAGTGTTTTTTGTTATGTTTTATAACATTTGCAAATGTTTTTACATGTTTTTCAATCCCTTTACCAGTCGTTTTAACTCTGCTATATCTGACAACCTAGCTCGAGTCTAATGTTGGCCATGCACATCAGATAGCTGTCCATAAGCGCTTATCATCCCTGACATCCTCATAAACAAGCATGGTCAGCCAAGCATGCATGTTTATTCAATAGGGGAAAGTGAGACAATCCACTGCCAAACACTTCTGACAGCAGCTTATCTCCCAGCACATAAAGGATCTTCAATTTGCAATCTAATATGGTTGATTTTCATTTCCCTCAACATCTGTCATTGTAGGGCCTCATACATATAAGACTATTCTGTCCCTTCTGACAGCATTATAAGTCAATAGGGTTCTTCTTATTAAAAGTGAAAGCCACCTCGCAGATGTGATTGCCATTAGATTGTCAACAGAAGCTGGCAACACAAATTGCTCAACAATAGTTCTAAATAGTGGTGTGCAGCACTGTTTAGGAGCAAGTAAAGTCCTGTATAATGGTCCTTGAGGCGAGCTGTTGGGCAAACCCTGCCTGACACTTGTCCCAGGGATGCTCGCTCCTGTGCTGTTACACAGGAGCAAGTATCATTGGCATCACTCACAGCGCTACTGGGATGGAGGCGAAGTGAGTCGGGGAGCTTTCTCCCCCCGTCAACCTCCATTCACAGTAAGCAGACAGTCGTTCAAAAGTGAATGACTGCTGTTTACACTGAATGGCTCGTCGTTCAGTCACTGCATGCATTTGAATGGGACAATTATCATCCCAATTCCTGTGGAACCACAAGAATCTGAACGATTCTGAACGATAATCGTCCGGTGTAAAAAGGGCAATAACAGCTTTGAATTCCCCCGCTATCAGCACTGTGTAGGTAAGTGCTATGATTAAATCGAGTGCCAGCCAATCACAGCCGGCGCTCGATCATTCACAGCCATTCAGTGCATGACATCACTCGTCCCGGCTGTGATTGGCTGGCGCTCGATCCAATCACAGCGCTTACTTACACAGCGCTGACGGCGGGGGAATTCAAAGCCAAGCAGGAAGATGACAGCAGGGAGAATTCTCAAGAAGCTTGCCGCACCGCCAGGGAGCCTATCACGCTGGGGACACAGACGCCGGCTGGGAGGGGAGTATTGCATTTTTTCTTTACCTAGTATATACTCGAGTATAGCTAGGCTTATACTCGAGTCAATAAGTTTTCCCAGTTTTTGGTGGTAAAACTTATTGACTCGGCTTATACTCGGGTCGGCTAATACTCGAGTATATACGGTAATTTTTAAAAAGTTTTCTCATCTCTACAGCTGCGTATGGGCGGCTTTGGCAGATTCTGTGTATCCAACATATTGATATATTGCTATAAATGCTTTACAGATTGAACTCATGAATACAATAATCATATGTAGACATTTTACTAACTTTTTACAATAAGAAAAAAAACTTCACAGAAAGTCAGAAACCTTATCTCATCAATAGGTTAATTTTCCATTTGTCAGGATAAACATTAAAAAAAAGTTGAAGTGGAAAAATAAATTTTCCACAAAAGCCTATATTTATGCCCATCTTGTTGCTGGGAAGGCATATTATTCTGAAAGAGCCTTAAACATTCTAATAACCACAGCAGGAAAGCTAAATTCAATTGTTTTTCAATCTTCCATCTAATAAAATGTGATACTTTTGGAATATCTTTGTGTTTTTCAAAACAGAAGAGAAATTCGAGGACCGGAACGATCAGCCAGAGATTAGATTCGCGGTATTGGTGAGACAATTCTAAAATATACTTAACTTTTCATTGTGACGGAGGCAGGAGGGTGACTCGCAATAAAGCTTCTTAGAGCCCAACAGACTGTGTAAGTGGAAGAACAATAACTGTATACGCTGCGACATTGGGAAACAAAAACTACAAAGGATGGAGATTAGACATGTGCATCCACAAACAATCAGCGGGATGCAGGAATCTCAGGGATTCTGCAATGAATTTCAAATGGAATGGATTATGTAAGTCTTAATGCAGAGTCAATATTTACTTTAACTTAAAGGCATTTAGCACGAAGCTCCGGTTTTGGGGCAATATTCCAGCAAATGATAGCAATTCCCTAATAAAGTGGTATTATTAGAATCTTTCCCTTTAACCATTCACTTTAATATAAAATTCATGACTGCCAGGAAATATTCATTCTCCTTATCCTGTGTCTGCTTACCAGCTCCAGGGCAAGTAGCTTAATATTCCACTTAACCCTATATGTGCTATCAATGCCATTCCTCTGCGCTTTAAAGGGTTTTTCCCACTAAAGGCATTTATCCTCTATCCACAGGGGAGAGGGGGGCTTGTTTCAACTGTTGGGACCCCCAGCCTTCCTGTGAATGCAGAAGCCCAAATGTCCAAGGTTAATGGAGTGGCCGTGCACCAGATGTGTGATCCCTACTCCATTCGGTTCTATGTGGCAGAGGCAGATAGCCAAGTGCATCAATCTTCATCTATCCCATAGAAGTGAATGGAGCAGTTCACTCTGTTCACATGGGATATTCGTGGTGCACCATTTTTGGGATAGCTAGGGTCTAGAGATGAGCGAGCGTACTCGGAAAAGCACTACTCGCTCGAGTAATTTGCTTTATCCGAGTATCGCTGTGCTCGTCCCTGAAGATTCGGGTGCCGCTGCGGCTGACAGGTGAGTCGCAGCGGGGAGCAGGGGAGAGCAGGCGGGAGAGAGAGAGAGAAACATCTCCCCTCCGTTCCTCCCCGCTCTCCCCTGCAGCTCCCCGCTCCGTGCCGGCACCCGAATCTTCAGGGACGAGCACAGCGATACTCGGATAAAGCAAATTACTCGAGCGAGTAGTGCTTTTCCGAGTACGCTCGCTCATCCCTACTAGGGTCCAATGGATAGAAAATGAAAGTGTTTAGTGGGAAAAGCCCTTTAAGGGAAAGGTTACAGTGATAATATTGCCATTATAAAGTCCTTTAATATAGTGATTCTCAACTATATTACTTTGCGGGTACTCCTAAATATTTTTGTCACTCCAGGGGAACCTCTTCCATTTCTTACTTAAAAGAAGCTTAGTATCTTTCATTTCTCTGTGTTCCTGCAGAAAGAAGAGAAGATGGATGCAGGACATATTTACTATTTTGGTTGGTTTAAGTCACCGTCAGGGTTGCCAATCGTCACTAAATTCCTGAACAGTCCATGAATGAAAAATCTGATGCATCTGTAATTGTTTGAAGCTGAAGGAGCTTGTGCAGATTGTTGTGATTGTAATGATCATCATTTACCAGCTCACAGTGAATGCTACTAAAGTTTTCAGATCCATATTCTGAGTTGTAGATACATATCACTTATAATCTTTTTGATTTTTTTATTATTATTTTCCAATATATCTGCAAAAAATATTTTGGATGAGTTGTCAAGAAAACAGAAAGTCACCTTGGCCGCAGTGTTTCCAACCAAAATTACAAATATATTGTATATTTTATGTCATATGCAACTTTTTTGTCTGACACTGTTGTCTAAATTGTAAAGCCAACTGTCACATATGATTTGACTAGTTGGTGTAACTGTAAATGATTAATTCTGGAACTATGCACAGGGTCAAGCTAGAGGATGGATAACCGGGATATCTACGGTAACGTGTAGGTGACTGGAACAGATGAATACATGAACTGAGATACTGGTGACAAGGTATCATGTAAATCTCCCCAACCGGATCAGCCACTCAAGTGTAGCACCTGCCCCAAAAAGGACAACCCTGCTGTAGGAGAGAAATCAGGAACCAGCGACACCAAATTTCTTAGAACTGAACCACTGAGAACAGAACCCTTGAGCACAGGTCCACAAAACACAGAGCCACAGTATACTGCCAGAACACAGGAAGTATAACGGGCATTCTTTACACAAAGGAGCAGGTTTAAATATCCTTACTGGGAAACTAATAGGATGACTGGGCTGAAATACAGCCTAGCTAGCCTATCAGTGCTGGAACCAAAGGGAGAGGTTCATCCCTCCGTGTCCAACACTAAATGAAGCTGCGCAAGTGCCACCCAGGGCATCACATGATTCAGGGCTGATGCTGTGACCAGCACCAGCTACCAGGATGTCATGGCACTGTTGGCACCATATCTCTTCCTTGTAAAGTTAATAGTAAAAAAAGTTTGATTAGATTACGCAATGTGTCAAATTTAACATGACTGTAATAACCTGTTGCAACAAGTTATCTTAAGCCATTGAAAGCAATTGTTCTCTTGTCTCAACCCAACAAAACCTATTGTAAAGCAGTTTAAATGGCAAATAAACTATGGCACAGAATGTGATCAGAATACGATAAGAGTCTTACTAAACTTGGCACCATCAGTACATGTATCAACCCTGAAAAGACTTGATGCATTCACATTACAGTGGAGGAACCAATCGATGAAGGTTCCCAAACACATTAGATTATAGTAGTCTGAACCTGCCGAGTTTTGTGGGGCTGGACAACTTTCATTTGCGCGTTTGTGTATAGGGATCTCTTGACTTTCCCCGACAAATAATTTTGAGGATAGGAACATGTTGAATTTCTACACCCAATCCTTTTGTCTAGCTGAAGATAAGCCACCACCAGAGCTGTGTGACTGCGGCTTTCTCTATAAAGCCCATGGATACTCAGCTGATCAGAGACGTTCATGTGTTTGGGTGAGTTGGGGTGAATTAGCTGTTGGGTGAACAAAGGTTTGGCCTACAGCTATTAATGGTGGATGAGCACCTTAAGCCCATACATGTAGTAGTTTGTTGATAAATCCACCAATATGAATTAAATCCAGTGTTTTCCTATTTTATCAGACTCGGGACACCTTTTGGGCAAGAAAAATTTACTTTGGGGCACCCCTATGAAATTTGTTATACAAAACACCAAAAATATATTAAAAACAAGTAATATCCAATGTCTAGTAATTACTGTTGGATACTAGCACCTAAATTGTACTGAATTGTACTCAAAAGACAGAGCAGCAACCATTACATACCCTTCCCACTTTTCCATCAGCAGGCGTACCGCTCACTTTACCACATCCCCATCTGCAGCTGCTCCCATTGCCATGATGATTTATCCCTAGCAGCCGCCTGGCTGTAAAATAATTTTCCAGCCAACTCCCTAGCCTAGGTAATCAAACAATGTATGTGTTTCTTTACTCTGGCTCCTATTGAGGCTTCTATTGGATGGCAGCATTGGGGAGAACAAGAAGATCGGCTCTGATTCTCTGGCACTAATTCTCATAATTTGCTCGCCGGAGTGTTGTGGCGCCCCTGACATGTTCTTACAGAACTTTGGTTGGAAATCACTGATCCAGTGTGTATAAGCAATCTTAGATGGAACCCAGAAGAAAATGTTATTGGACTACTTTATATTAAAGGGGTTGTATGAGAATAGCAAGTTATTCCCTAGCCACAGGACCAGAGATAACTTGCTGATCAGTGGGGGTCCCACCACTGAGACCACTGTTGATCTGGAGAATGGGACTCTCATGCCACTTCTTCCACAGCAGTAACGTTACTCTGAATGGAGTGCTGGCTAACCATGTGCAGTTGGCACTCCATTCCTTTCAATGGGACTGACAGAACTAGTCAAGTTGCTGCACCCGTTCTGCTATCCAGTGAGTCCCAGTAAGGGGAGCGCTAGTGCGCTTGCATGACCAGCACACCATGTAGTCTCCAGTGAGGAGGACGGGGGACACAGGACCTCCATTCTAGAGATCAGTGGGAATCGCAACGATGAGATCAGCAAGTTATCCTCTGCCCTGTGGATAGGCGATAACCTACTATTCTGGTACAACCCCTTTAAACAGACAATTTCCTAATGTGGCAGCTGCCACGTCCCACAGATACCAAACTCCTGCACAAGATCCCACTAGCATATTTAGTTAAGAATTAAGGCTTTTCTTATGAGGCGGCTTTTATCAATTATGGCATACTGTATCGAACCAAGACATAAATATGTAAAAATGCAAATATATGCCTGCTTACATGATAAACTGCGACCATATGGTTTTCCCTAATTAAAGAAAAAAAAAATAAAGTCTGCATAATGAGAATATCCCTCTTAGCAAATACAGTACTTGATGTTTTAATAAACCGTTGGAAAAAAAAAACAGCGCGCAAAACTCTCACACCAATATATATATTATATTAAGTGTTATCACGCAGATGAAACAGGCAGAAGCTTACTTTTTTCCCATTTCTCCCATATTTCTAAGGCTTCTGTTTGTTCATTACCCCCAGAACACAGTAAGGCTCTGTTCTTAGTACTTTAAAGGTCACGAGAACCATAAGCACTCATAGACCCTACAGGACCATAAATAAGACACCTCCTGCATCTGCCGAAAAGTTCAAAGTGATAACTAAGACACATTTATCATAAAAAAAGCCAATTACATGAAGCCTTCAAATTAGTCACCGTTGAGCACATTTTACATTTGGAAAATAATTATCTTTTCTTGGCTAAATTAATTAGTATTTCCTGATTCGCTTCGGGCGCGTGTTTACTCTCTGAATGATCCTACAGCCTGAAATGACACCTTGGGAAATATAAAAGCCGCGGATCAGCAGGTGAGTCAGAACTTTTATTCACACTGGATTTTTCTCGAGATTATAATGTGGCATCAATATTTTCATTTTATTACCCAATTTTCTTTTATTTTTCCATGTTCCTGTGAAAACAAGCTGATATCTACAAGACAGATTTACTATTTTTGGTTTTCTTGTAAGTCATCATGGTTCCTACTAAAATTCGCCTTTTCACATACCATCTGTCGTATGTCTCGGCGAGGAACTGGCTTGCAAGTAAAGTTTTATGTTTAGACTTTTCTGGTGTAGCATAGACCACTTGTTTATTGTATCTCATATTATATAAATACAGTATATTGAATGACCACTTTATTAGAGATCCCGGTCGTTTCATCATTGGAGTTTCCCTGTATGGAAATTAGAGCCGTGACCCCGGAGTGCAGAATAAAATCAAATGTGCAAGTTTTCCATGGATCAGTTTCAGTGTGGTTCCACATTAGAAGGGAAAATCGAGCGATCCGAGCGACTTTTAACAAGGGCATCGGTGCTAGACTAGCGGGGCCTGGATTTCATATACTGTCTACCTTGTGGGGTTTTCTTTTGCAACAGTGTGGAGAGGAAAAACATCCAGAAAAGGAGATCAAGTGGATGTAAGCAACTCACCATCGAAAGGGGTCAGAGGAGGATGTCAAGAATCATTCTAACGAGCAAACAGTGCACAGTAAAGCAAACTGTAACCATGTACAACTCTGGTGCTGCAAGTATCGTGTCAAAACACACAACTCTTCTCTCCTTAGCAGATATACTATAACAGCAGACAACTAGTTCCAGTGTCATGGCTGTGTAAGAGAAACAGAAAGAGCAAGCCCCAGTAGGCAAAAGAGTGCAAAGTCAGATCCCTGAGCAGTGGAAAAACATCCAGATGAATCCAGATTTCTGTTGCACCATGCTGATGAGCGGCCAGAACGTGACACAAGCAGCATGAACTGATGAACCCTTCCTGTCAGTTATTCAGAACAAATCAGCACCTCCATCTAATTAGTGGCAACCACAAGAAGCTTCCTGTCCGCATGGGCCAATATTCCTGCAGATTGATTTCATCATCTAATAGAATCTATGCCAGAATGATTTGCTGCAGTTTTGAAGGTCACAGGAGTCCAACGTGCTGCTAGATGGGTGTCCATTCATTATACAATTGCTAGATATTCCTCAGTTTGTTTTCGACTTACTCTGGGTGCAGTCATACGGGTAATGATTCTGCTGATTGATTAGTATCTAGATTATTTAGTATCCCCATGCTGGTAAGTTAGCTTACTTGAAGTAGCCGGTTTACCACTGTTAAGCCTGAAGAGACACCATGGATTCACATTATGATGAAGGAATCTACTAGATATTTGCAAGGTAAAATTGAAAGGGACATTTCCTTCTCAGGAATCATATTTCTATGTGTTCTACATCTCATAATAATGTATTCACCCATAATTGCTTATTTCCAAAGTACCCCAGATATTCATTCCTCTGCCCACTTGTAGTTTAGAGCTCATTGCCATAGGAATCGGCCACCTCAACAATCCAGCAGACGCGACCACCACTTGCAGAGTTGTTACTCCTCCTTTCATCTAAATCTGGTGGCAGGGAATTGGACCTCCTGCAGCCGACTGTCTGGAAGATTCTGCGCAAATCAATGTTACCGGCCCTGAAATGGGACGACAATGCGAGGTCATGATATTTCTGCGAGGGTACGCAAAATGTAATGGAAAGCGATGGTTTCATGGAGTCTTTAGTGTTTAGTGATGAAGACGCCTTCCACCTGTAGAGAAATCCCAACTGTCTACATGGAGCAGATGGGCGACTCCGCCAAGGTGAATGTGTTTTGCGCTACAACGTGTAGGAAAGTGCGTGGCCCCTTCTGTATCCATGAGGAAACAATCCCGGGGATCTTGTACCCGGACGCTACAGATATGGCTTCTGCCACAGCCGGAAAAGGAAATCTGAAATTTCATCTTCAAACAGTACGGGACCACCCATCATTTTCACAATGAAGTCAGAAGGGAGATCAATAGGCGACTGCCAAATAGATGGATTGGCTGTGCCAGTTGTGAAGGTACGTGGCCTCCATGTTCCCTGGACCTTACATCTTGTGATTATTTTCTCTGGGGGAGTGTTACATGCCACCCTTACCACCCAACATGATCTGCGAGTACTCATCACACAAGCCATTGTATCTTTTAATTGTGATACGCTACAATGTGTACGGCAGGAACTTGGCTACAGGCTCTATGTATGTTGAGTGACAAAGGGGGCTCACACTAATCTCCTCTCATGTGAAAAACATTTTTGATGCTATGGGACAAAACTTTGAGTTTCTGTTTCCATTGATATCAGATTTATGTCTCTGAGGGCACTGTCACACGCCGTAAAAACGCATGAACAGGCGCACAAATCTAACTAATGCCATTGGGTGGGGAGAGACAGCTTAGCTCTGCTAAACTGTCTTCCCTTCCCCCCCCCCCTTTTGCCAGCTCATCTCCTCTCTCCTCCCCTCTGGCTATTCGCAATGGAAGGGGGCGGGGGTGGAGCTGAACTCCCGCCCCCTCCCTGCTCCTTGTTCGCAGCCAGCAATGGGAAGGGTGGAGCGGCCACTCCTCCCTCCTCCCATTGCAAACAGCCGGAGGGGAGAAGGAGGGAAGGGGAAGGGAGTTTAGCAGTCATGCTGCTAAACTCCCTCCCACCTCCCTTCTCTGGCCGCTGTCATTGGCGCCGTAGGAGTCTATGCAGAGGCTGATGTATTCCGGGCAGTAAGATAGTTCCAGGGCTATCTTTGCTGCCCAGCATAAAAACGTCCACCACTATATTGGCCAGCCGGGCGCCGCGGGAATATGTCTGTGTGATCTGATGCACTGGTATCCAATGCATCAGATGGTAGCATATATCGTCCAGCCGTGAAAGCGGTGGCCAATATACGCTGGTGTGAATAAGCCCTGAATGTCATTAAACGGGAGTTATGAGGGGTTTAAATGGGAAAGGTCATTTGTACTAACTTTGTATAATGCATGAATGTATTGGGTCCTCCAGAGTTAAAGGGTCACACATGGTAATCACTCTCTGCTGTGGTTAATAGAGGAGTCTTGAATGAAACAACCCCCCTCTATTAATTACCCCTAATAAGCCCGGTTAAAGTGAATACTTAGATCATTACGCAGGAAGGCATTGTAGAAGTTACAGAAAACGTGCAGAATAGCCCGCTCGACTGTTTCTGTAATCCCGGCTACCGCACCATACAAACGTGTTTTCCCTTCTCTGACATGATTGATTGACCCCTTTATGGGTAATTATTAAATGTCAGCCCTATGTACATAACATTTATACCAAATATATCACTGAGCACTTGCTAATAGAACATGAAGAAACAAGCATGAGACAAGAAGAACAAGAGCAGGAATACATGATGAGAACGGATTCATGTGATATCCCTTCCATTACAGGCATGATCCTTTGAATCAATGCAATTACATTCGCCTGTAATTGCATTATGTTAGATATTCATTATGATTTAAGAATAATTAGCGTCGATGGAAATATAGCTCGGTGCGTTAGAGATTGTATCATTTTAATCTAAAGTTTTACTAAATAAACCAATTAGCTTTTACTTTCTCTGGTGCTGAAAACTTAGGGATACAGTAGCATAGCAAATGAAGGCAAATGAGACTTAATTATTGTTACGAAGGAGCAGTTTGCACTCATTACAGCGGCACCTGCTGAAGATTCTGCAGTTTCTTTCCAAGTCATTGTAGCTGATGGAGCTCTTCCAGAAATGGTGCCATTCATGAACAGATGGGCTCTATCCATTAGCCACAAACCCATTGAGGGGTTCTTGTTTATAGCGGACTTGTTTTGGCATTTTAATAGTCCTGGCTCATTGGGGATACAACTATTAATGGGACTTCTAGATCACCCTGAGCCATCCTTCATTATCCTCCCAGAAGCATTTCATCTGACTGGCAATGTAAGATGCCAACATTCAGGGAACATTCAGATTTTACAGTTTTGACCTTCCGGGGAGCAAGTTTCATGACTAGCATTATAAAAAACATAAAAGAAGGGAAAAAAGACACTTGTTCATATAGCGTTTTCAGCCGTATACAGCTTTATTGCCGAAAGTGATTTCTTATTGTTCATGCCAAGAGGCGTTTGACCTCATTCACTTGCTGTTTAAATATTAACGCTGTTATTTTTCAGCATACACCGTGCTGTTTACTGTATGACGATGAACTTAAGTTGCACCGTGTCATAAAGTAAAACAAATTATATAGACCGCTACAAAAGACATATTTTTTGGTGAAAGGGTGGTGCAGGGCGAAACCTTCCAATAAGTCAGACAAATGACAAGCATATAAATCCAGGTTTTTTTTTTTATTATATACTGTAAAAATAGTATTTACGATAAAACGCGTTTCGAGGCCACGGACCTCTTCCTCAGAAATGCTGGATACATGCAGCCAGATGATAATCACTCATTTAGGCTGTGCAAAGCTGTCCTCTTCTGCACAAATCTTAGGCCAGGCATTATCTATAACTGGCGCCTCTTGCTTGTGCCCTTCTTTGTTAATATAAGGCCTCATTCACACCAGCGTTTTTAATTTAAAAAAAATCGCGACCATCTGAAACATTGGATTCCATTGCATTCATTCAGGTGACCAATTTTTTGCCACGTTAAAACGTTGCGGCTGAGAAGATAGAACATCGGCGACCAAATACGGTGGCCGATTTTATACGCTGAAGGAAAAGATAAATCTTGCCCTGCCTTTCGACTGATACATGCTGACGGCTCCCATAGACTCCTATGGGAGCTGCCGAAAAAGGGAGGGAGTTGAGCAGCGGCCAACACTGCGAAAACATAGCAGCTGGCTCTAGTAAAGGATTAGAAGTAATTCTGAGGATTTATGCTGACCGGGGGAATTATGTGCTGCAGCGTATTTTTTCGCTAATATGCCGCACCCGGCTGTGTAAATAGATGAGAAAACGCAACTTTTAGCCACGATTCGATCACGGCTTTTTTCCCCTTCATGCGATTTTTGCCCACGATGCGGCCAGCAAAAAAACACATTGTCCGTGTGCATGAGGCCTAAATAAGTGATTATCATCTGCCTGTACAGCCAGAATTACTGAGAACGGCCTGTGGCTCGACCAATGCGTTTTACCACTGATTTATATTTAAAAAATTGGCTTTGTCTTCTCATCTCCTATCTGCGTTATTGGAAGTTTGCGTCCTACACCAGCCTTTTACCCATTTGGTGTCCTGCGCCTGTATACACCCATCACCCATTTGCAGTAGGGCGAACATCTGGCTAGGCAGCACCTCCATTACTTTCTCAATACTCTTCTTACTGCCACGGCTCTCACATAGCCTCACAAGCCTTAAAACAGCGTTTCTTCACTCACTTTTGTTTCTCCGCATTAGTCATATTTAACTGCAGTCCCATGGAAAACAGAAATGCTGATGAGTTGGCAAACTCAGCTCTACTACATCTGTACCTGTTGACTCTTGGGCGAGTATACAGTTACTTGATAAGACTGCTACTCGATCGAGTAGCAGCCTTAAATGAGCGTGCTCGCTCATCTCTACTCCTAAAGGTTTGTGCTTACCTGGGAACCCCTCCAGTGTAAGCCTGAAGTATGAGGAGACCCCTATTTGTCAGTCTCACCAGCCACAAGCCAAAATGAACACGGAAAGATGTAGTCCTAAACACCTTAACCCGCTCCGTAGAAAGTGAAGGTACCTGATGAAGACCCCTGGAGGGTAGAAACACGTTTAATTCTATGAATTGTTCTGACAGTTTTAAATATTTTGGTGGCATACTTTTCTGGTATCTAGCGCTTAGGGGAAAGAAAGCAGAAGAAGTATAGAGGTTTAGTGATTAGCAGTGTTGGGGTCCTACAGTAGATTTTGTCTTTAGTCAGAGTTGAACACAGGACCGCAGTGCTGTAAGGCAACAGTACTAGCCACTGAGCCACACTGGAGAAGGACTTTTTGACTCCTAGACAGTGTTATACACCAGTTTTAGGGATATTGGTGAAGCTCCTGTTCAACTAATTCGGTCTGAAGCAAAATTCTGCAAACCAGACAAACCGAACTTTTAAAAAGTTCACTCAACACCAATCCTACAGCATATAGTATATAGGGGCCTCTATCGCTCAGCCCTAGATGATTATTATTAGGGCATTGGATTATAGCATTATTTGGACACTGTACTCATGGATGTTTTTGTGATTGTGCTGCTATTAATCTTCTAATATACTGTAGCTATATCATTATATGTCATTATTTGTGTACCATGCACTGGCAAGAAGAGTTAGAGAGGATGTATATACAAGCGGACCAAAAATGCCCACGTGCCCTTCTTAGACATCATGATTCAATATCTGTATGAAATTATTGCATAGTAGAGTTATAAAATAATTACATTATATGAAGTATACCGTTAACTATTTCAATCATATATGGCGGAGGGTAGCACCGAAGCTTCCGTATGTACGTGACCGCTAAATGTATTTACCTACATTAGCTCTGCACTTCAATAAACTCACCCACAGTGTCTTATAAATTGTTCATTGGGTAGATGTTTGCTTAAATCATTAACTCTCATCCCTGCAAACATCGCACTCCTGTTATTATCCACTGATCATCCGAGCAGCACAATGACCTTCTTTTCAATTGCGAAGGTATATAAGATCAATGTCTGCAAACGTGTGTGTATTGCTAGCATATTGCATATGTGTGTGTGTATGTGTGTGTGCATGCATGCATGTCTGCATTTGTACATGTGTGTGTGCGTGTGTATGTGTGTACATGTATGCGTGCATGTCTATGTATGCATGTGTATGTGTGTATATGTGTATATATGTGTGCATGTGTATGTCTGTATATTTGTGTGTGCGTGCGTGCATGTGTATGTATGTGAACACCATTTGAGTTTTCTAAGCTCGGGTGAGGTTCTTTGGTGACCGTGTAATGGTATAATACATGAGCCATTTCTGGTAATATATTACTGCCGTCCTTTCCCTCCCCAGTTCACCTAGCATGGCTATTTAGGAATGAATGGCTGCCAGCAGGGAGGGAGCCGCATTTTCCTAAGCCACTCTTCCTGTGATGTGAACGGGTGCTGTCCAGCAGGCAGCCAGCTGAAACGGCTATGTTCTGCTTTTCACATTGTGTACTTGATATTAAGCCTGGAGAGACTCGACGACCTTACTTTATTAATACTCTCTTTTATTAGATTCAAAAGCTTCCTTTCTGAAATAAAAATAGTCCGTCTCTTCTGTAGATTGTGGAGTAAATGTACGCTTGTGTGCTGAAAACATAAGGCATCCCTATAAGTACATCATCATATCTTACAGCAGCCAAGGGTGGATGTACCATAGAGGCGGCCCTTGGAACAAACATGGGTCCTCGGAGCTAACATGGGTCCTCGGAGCTAACATGGGTCCTCAGAGCTAACATGGGTCCTCAGAGCTAACATGGGCCCTCAGACTTAACATGGGTCCTTGGAGCTAACATGGGCCCTCGGAGCCAACATGGGCCCTCGGAGCTAACATGGGTCCTCAGAGCTAACATGGGCCCTCAGACTTAACACGGGTCCTCAGAGCGATTGGTGTTAAACCCATTTGTTGCAAATTTTCTAAAGCTGAAAAAATCAGCTTCAGATCTGCAACAAAATCCATGTCAAAATCTGCACTAAATGGTGTCGATTTGGACTCGGATTTTGGTGTGTTTTTGCTGCGGATTTTTTCAGCTGCAGCAAATCATCTACCCGTGAACCCTTAGGGGGTCGTCTGTTTTGGTCAATCCCGTTTTGTTAGAAGAATACCACGTCAGGTTTGAGTAGTTTGTACGTACAACCTGAGGTGACAGAAATGTAGAAATAGGCAGGACTGAACCTATAACCAATTATAAGGACCTTTTCAAACTAGCGAAGGAGGCAAGGACAAAGTATGGCTAAGTATGGGGACCTTTACGAGCGAATGTGCCAGAACCACCTGAGACAAACCAGTTCCTTATGCAGAACACCCACCCTGAAAAGGGCAACCCCACAATGGGAGAGAAACCAGACAACGGTCCGAGAAAAACTGGCTACAACTACACTAAACCTAATTTAGATGAGGAATAAAAATCTGACTGAAACCCTAATCTCTAAATATTGAAACCATAGAGTACTGAAACACTAAACACTGGGGCAGTAAGTGACCAGAATACAACCAGTATAGCAGGCACCCATACTACCAAGGAGCTGGTTTATATACAAGGCAGTTCTCAAAAGAAACAGGAATTCATTTATTAAAAATAATCTTTTTATTTGTACATTTTGAGACTTCAGCCCCGTCGAAGTGCTCTCCATTTCAAGCAATATATCTGTGCGAACATTATTTCCACTGCTCAAAGCATCTTTTAAATTCGTCGTTATTGATGTCTTTTAGTACTTGCGCCAGCTTTTGTTTCACCTCTTCATCATCAGCAAAATGTTTTCCTTTTAGGTCTTTTTTAACCCAAGGAAAGGAAAGCAAAGTTGCACAGAGGGAGATCAGATGAATACAAATGGTGACATGTGGGTTCAGTCAAAAACGGCTTGAGACTCATCGCTGTGTGGTCAGATGCGTCGTGATGATGGAAGAAGCAGTCACCAGTTTGCCACAAATCGATGTTCTCCATTTGTGTCGCAACATCTCCAAAACTTTCAAATAAAACCTTTGGTTGACTTTTGTGTTACCAATTCTGGGTGCGCGATCCCTCTCGCATCAGAAAAACAAATGAGCATTGTTTATACGTTGTTCATAGGAATCGGCCATCACAAAATAGGCGAAAGACTGAACAACTTGTTGAAAAAAGTCACTGGAGCCGAACGCAACCTTGCCTAACAACGTCATCTGTAGAGATGAGCGAGCACCCAAATACTCGAGTCCATGTTATTCGAGTTGAGTTTTTCGTAAAATCCGAGAGCTCTGCTCGAGTAACGAACCCCATTGACTACAATGGGAGACCCGAGCATTTTTGTATGTGGGGCGCCGGGTGCCGAGCTTTTTTTTTTTCCTAGGTTCGTCTCTCTCTCTCTTTCTCCCCTGCCTGCCAGACAAAAAATTTGCCAATGGTGCGCGCTGCGTCACGGCAGGGAGGGGCCAAAACAGGCACATCACAGCGGGGAGGAGCCAAAAACTGGGTTGGGGTTGAACACGGCTTGATGCTCGTTCGAGTAACGAGCACCATCGAGTACGCTAATACTCGAACGAGCATCAAGCTCGGCAGAGTATGTTCGCTCAACTCTAGTCATCTGGCATCCCGCCCCGGAAGGCTTCCGCAGACATTCACCTAGCCTGTACTAGTAACGCCCCATCCACCAGAAGAAGATTCCTGTGTCTTTTGGGTACCCCCTCGTACATTCTAACTACAACTTACTAACAGACAACCTCGCCAGCCTATCAGCACTGGCACCAGAGAGAGATGCTACTTCCTTATTGTCCAGCACTGAATGACACGGCGCATACACCGCCCGGTGCATCACGTGGTCCGGTGTGAAACGCTGACATTATCTGGACCTACATCAAACCGGGAAGCCATGGCATAGCTGGCGCCGTAACAAATGGTCTCTCATTGGTAAGCTGATCACAGTATATCGCACTGTTGAGACCCCCAGCATTCAGCTGTACTCTATGAAGGAATCCAGCAATAAGTGTTACATTTCTTTGCAGCACCTCTGTAGGGGGAATAAGGCATTACATAGTTCCTACTGAAATCAATGGGCTGTACACGTCCTCCAGAGAGGCCCTCCACTCTAATAGAGAGTCATTCCATCTATTAGTTAAAAAACCCCCGGGGCATTTGATTTTTTTATTTTAATTTTTGTTAAGCCAAAAAATGTCTTTAACCCTTTCCAATCCACTGTCTGACGTCTTCCTACATTCTGATTGAAGCTTGTACAGCTTTAATATCAGAAGACATCAGACAGGGTATTCTTACCGTCTATTGCCTGCCACTCCGAGGTCGGAGCCTCTCTGGCGCACACATACTGGCTTTAGCCAGCAGATGGCACCGTTGTATAACAGCAAAAAGAGAAAGCCTTTTAGGAAACCCTGAATCCGAAATTGGATTGGAAAGGGTTAAGTTGACTCCATCAGCCATCTCGAATGGTGGTGTGAGCCCAATCTCCACAGGCTCCATATTATCAAAGCAGAAAAGTTGGATCCCCTCCTCTGTGTATGCACGAAATAGCAGTTACAGGGACAAAAAACGTATCTGAACGCACGATTTCCCAATGTTGTGTCTGTTAAAAGTATTGTTATTTAATGGTAAGTACCTGCTATGTGTTAAGTTGACCTCCATTAAAATTAGCTCATTCAGCCGCCTTTTTACTATAATGGAAAAACAGCCAGAAAAAGAAAACCTCTTCAATATTTTAGCTGTTTTTTACCTAGCGGAAGGGAAAATACAACTTTAGGGAACCCATCACAGCTAAAAGCCAGAGCCTTAAATGCTAATGTGACATTACTCTAAGGGCAGGGTCCATTAGCACGTTGCATTTTTAGGAAGCTCTGACAGGACACTACAGCTCCCAACCCCCAGAAAAACCAGGATTGACATTAAATAGCATATCAGGGGATTGCATGATGGAGATTCCTCTTAAAAACGTTAATTTACCTTAGAAAGCAGAGTTACAAGAAATTTCAAACTTGTCTGCAGGTGCGGGTGCACTTTGGTCAACTGGGATTGTTAAAACCTAGGTCCACAAGGATTAGTCCTTGGAGAGCTCTTCTCAGAATCTGCTGTTCATTGTAACTATGGTAGTCAAATGGATGTCATAGAGAGGAGTCCCCAACTTGGGAACCCCCTCTATGAGCCGGAATGGAGAGCTGTTTTAGAACTTTATCCTATCCTCATATCAATGGGGTTGCACCAAGACTGACTTTTATCAATAGTTACACGGTGATATATATCACTTGATATTTTCAGTCCCCTTTGGGGCTCACAACCTATATTCACCTACTGGAATGTTTTTGGGGTGTGGGAGAAAGCCCACACAAACATAGGGAGAACATGGAAACTTGTTACATATGTTGCCCTTTGCCAGATTTGAACTTAGGGCCCCAATGCTACAGGGTAACAGTCAGGGGAGTAGTTAAAGGCTCATGGGCCCGAGTGCAAAAGCTTATCTTGCCACCCCCCCCCCCCTCCCCCAACTATTCTTAACCTCCTAACACAAAGGCATAACTTGAAGCTCCTGGGCCCCAATGCAAAACCTATAACAGGGTCCCCAACTATAATGCTTTATTCATAGTACTGGGCTCCCTATATGGAGAAGAGAGGCCTTATGGGCCCCCTAAGGCTCCTGGGCCTGGGTGCCACTGAATCCCCTATAGTTACCCCATTGGTAACAATACTAACCACTGAGCCACCATGCATCTTTGTCCTCTTTCTCAGTGAGCGTATACACTGTATGGGTGGGGGTGATTGTTAGGGGTGGAGGGAGGGGGTGCACGGGCATGCAGGCTATATGTGGATTTTGCCCTTGGTCAGACTTGAACGTAAGGACCCTGGCACTGCAAGGAGACAGTACTAACTTCAGGCCACAGGAGAACCACCACTACTGGGTTTGGCTGGGATGAACCACCTGGGGTTTTGGTTCGCAGCAAACTGAACTTTTAGCACAATTCAACCTAAAACAGGTTAATTTGCTGAACACAACTGACAGCAAGCAGATATCTTGAAAATAACATCAACTGCCCATTTGAATGCTATTGTGTCCATTTTCTTTATTGGTGGGGCTCAGCTGTATTCCTTATGTACAAATAACAGCTCCTATTCTGTATATTGGCTGACGAGTTAAAGGGGTTGTCCCGCGGCAGCAAGTGGGGTTATACACTTCTGTATGGCCATATTAATGCACTTTGTAATATACATCGTGCATTAATTATGAGCCATACAGAAGTTATTCACTTACCTGTTCCGTTGCTGGCATCCTCGTCTCCATGGTGCCGTCTAATTTCAGCGTCTAATCGCCCGATTAGACGCGCTTGCGCAGTCCCGTCTTCTCCCTGGTGAATGGGACCGCTCGTGCCAGAGAGCTGGTCCTCGTAGCTCCGCCCCGTCACGTGTGCCGATTCCAGCCAATCAGGAGGCTGGAATCGGCAATGGACCGCACAGAGCCCACGGTGCACCATGGGAGAAGACCCGCGGTGCATCGTGGGTGAAGATCCCGGTGGCCATCTTGGTAAGGTAAGTAAGAAGTCGCCGCAGCGCGGGGATTCGGGTAAGTACTAAACTTTTTTTTTTTTTAACCTATGCATTGGGTTTGTCTCGCGCCGAACGGGGGGCCTATTGAATTTTAAACAAAAACGTTTCGGCGCGGGACAACCCCTTTAAACCCCACCAGTCATTTCCACACAGACCCCTGTATGATTTTTGTCCGTGGAATCCAATAACGTCATAAAACTTCTTACAATAAAGAAAAAAAATGACACTTCTATTTTTTTTCTCTTTTTCTTTCCTTTCGTTCAAAGGAAAATGGTAAATTTGTCTGGCTTACTGTTTTGTAGCCCAAGGAAATCTGGCTGTTTACTCTGCTCCAGTAACCACAATTCTACTGTGAATGATTTATATTGCATTGCTTTGCTTGTCAAGTATAACAAACTGGATAAAAGTGTGATAGAGAGGGCAATTCAGTCAACAGTGTCTCCTTAATACAAGTCCCTGTTGTCGATACTTCATTAAAATACAGAGGGGCATGGCACAAGCAGTAAAGTTATAGGGTTTTGGGCACAGTGCCCTTTCATTCAAGCTGATGCTCTGTTAAATCAATTGGATTTATTCTCCCAGTTGCAGGGGTGAATCTGTATATTTATCGCAATTCTCTTTAGGCGGATTACTCAGAAATGAACAAGCAATGAAGAGCAATAAGTATATATTAAGTAAAAAAAATACTATATATAATTCTATCAGGGCAGAGGGCAGGTAGCAGTTTGCAAAGGGTAATAGATTTTCCAATACAGCATGAGAAATGTGCAACCCAAAAATATGCTGTGAACCAAGTTCACTAATGTATACTGAAGTGTAGATCATAGGCATTTCTAGCATAGCATTAATGTCTTAAAGGGCCACTCCAGCAAAACCAGATTTTTTTCATCATTGCAATCCTCACCTCTGGGGAGGGGTCACCTGTATATTGCAGTCACTTCCATGCAGTGCACCCTCATGTCTTATTCTTATCAGGCACCAATGGCGTAACTATAGGGGATGTGGTTGCACCCGGGCCCAGGAGCCTTAGGGGGCCCATAAGGCCTCTCTTCTCCATATAGGGAGCCTAGTACTATGACTAAAGCATTATAGTTGGGGGCCCTGTTACAGGTTTTGCATTGGGGCCCTGGAGCTTTAAGTTACGCCTCTGTCAGGCACCATCTTGATGCTGAGATTTCTACTTTCACAATTCTGTGCTGTAAGTTCGATGATACATCAGCACAGTGTTACATGAGCAGCTAGAGACTGTACCATCTCTGCTGCAGGGAGGACACTGAAATTCCATTCCATATTTCAACTAATTAAGCTACAGATTATAATTACACAGTCAGGAGGATGAGCTGTGATCTCCTATATTGTAACTGTGGGACAGGAGCTGTGTGATCATCATCAGTAACTGTGATATAAGTGTTTGTGTGCCCTTCAGAAGAATTTGTGTGGTAGGGTTCATCACACGGGAGTTAGGTTGTCTGAAAAACTGACTAGTTTGGGAACATATAAACCCAAGTAAATCTCAGCTAGTCAGAGAATGATAAAATTTAGCGTACACGGCATTTGTGTAAAAAATTGACTTTTTTTTCCTTTTGAGACACTCTCTAAACAGTAAAAAGGGCTTAAAGAAAGTGGCCAGACCTCCCACAGCTCAACAAATGTACTACTATTTATGCCAGAAACTGCGGCAATTGTAGCACGAGTTTAAGCCAGCTCATATTAGTATGTAAGTAAATATGGTCGCCGGCAGTGATATACGCGTTGATTTTTCTCTTTGCAGTGATTTGTTTGTAGATGTTAGTGAAGGGATAATCTGCCTTGTTGCATGCTGTGGGGTAATAGTGTTTGTATCTGCCCTTATGTATCATTGTATTAGTATATTGGTAAATATGGGTGTTGACAGTGGTATTTCAGTTGCGCTCATACCTGCCATAGATTTGTTAGCACGCCCCATTAAGTTTGCTCAATCTTTCTCCAGCTTACCGCTCCTAAAGCCTAAGGTCTGGCATAAGATTGCCATCTTTAGTAAATTCCCCACAATATTTATACTCAATTAAACCATTCTCATTAGTGTTTTCCAACTTAAAGGGGACCTGTCAAGTCCCCTAACCTAGTTAATGGTAATGTGGGGACGCGACAGGTTCCCTTTAAGGAAGTAATGATGGAAAAGACTTCAACCCATCAGGAAGAAAATAGTAGAGATAGTCCCCAACTTGCGAACGTTCGAGTTACAAACTTCGCAAGTTACGAACTATCTGTCCTGCACAGTATGATGTAATGCTATGGAATTACATCATACTGTGCAGGGACCGGGCAGGCTTCTATCAAGCCTGATAGAAGCCTGTCCGGTCAGATCGTGGGACTCTGTGCGGTTGCTAGGCAGCCGGGGGCCTTCTGAAAGGCCCTAGGGCTGCCTATGCAGAACACCTATCAAGCTGTGGGCTTAATAGGCACTCTGCATAGGCAGCCCTGGGGCTTTTCAGAAGGCCCCCAGCTGCTTAGCAACCGCACAGCGTCCCGCCGCGGACACTGTACTGGCCCCCTGAACGTCAGGTGCCAGCTGTTTCTTACAGCCGGCACCCGGCAGCAGCAGTTTCGACGAGTTGCGCCGCTCGTCAGAACTGTTAACACTTTAAATACCGCTCTGACAGCTGTATTTAACCTTTTCTAATCCACTGTCTGACATCTGAAAACATTCTGATTGAAGCTTGTACAGTTCCGATGTCGGAAGACGTCCGGCAGGGTATTCTTACTCTATATTACTGGCCTCTCTGTTGTCGGCGGCCTCTCCAGCATGTCCCATACCGCAGTACTGTCTCTAGCCAGCAGATGGCGCCATTGTATAATGGCAGAAAGAGAAAGTCGCCTAGAAACCCTGACTCCAAAATTGAATTGCAAAGGTTTAAAGTGTTAACAGTTCCAACGAGCGGCGCGGCTCGTCGGAACTGCTGCCGCCGACTGTCCGCTGTACGAACAGCCAGCACCCGACGTTCTATGGAGCGGGATCCACCCGCAATCTCACTCCATACAAACATTTGTTCGGACATCCGAACAAATGTACTTGCGAACAGCTTCCTGAAACGGAACCTGTTCGTAAGTCGGGGGCCAACTGTATAAGGACAAACTAGAACGATCACGTGGTCTTTTCCTGCCGTCAATTTTCTATGTTTCTATCAATCTTTTATATTTATTTGTATCTACCTGATTAGACTGAACTTCTAATAGCCTGTATCTACGGTTGCGGTATATCGATGCACTCGGCACCATGTGGTTAAATCTTAACATGTGAAAGTCCTGGGCTGATTTCAAAGCAGATATTGATCTATGGCCCCTGCAAGAAGATGCCGGCGGAGAAGAAATATTGATCACATGTTTCACAACATGGATGAAAACCTTCCTTTGATATGGGGTGTAAATCTGAAAGGCCAACTTGATGGATTTCTTAGAATCATCTGAAGACTGCTACTTGTTGGATGGGAAAAGACGAGTAGCTGCTAGACCTAAAAATGAAAGAATTTCTGAAAGCATTAGATCCAAAATGATTTTCTACAAAGGTGCGCCAACCTTTAGATGTGCAAACCCAGTCAGAGGAATTCTCCATATTATGGTTCCTGCCTTCTTAATACTGGAGGTATTGTTCCATCTCTAACTCAGCGACACGGTGCAGGAGCCCATTGTAGATTTGAAAATCGTTCTCCGTCATTTTGTCTTATTCGACTCTTCAGTAGTACAATGGTTTTTATCACGGTGGGTCACGTTCAGCATTATCTTGGGCATTCATATGATTAATGCAGTTATTCATAGTTCTGAATAACGCGCCTAAAGTTTTGGCATAAAACATGCAGCTTCAGTGGAAGAATTCTATTTCTTTTATTACTTTGAGGAGGTGCGAGCCTTGACTTCACTCCATGGAGATACCGAAGATGTTGGACAGCTCAGGGAACCAATCATAGGACTGCAAGTAAGAAACTACAGCTCCAAGAAGTCAGGCATGCTGAGGGTTGTAGTTTCACAGTAGGTAGAGAAGAACAGGGTAAAGAATATTGATCTACATCCCCAAAGACTTTACAGCTATTTCCCCTATAGACATATGATCTCTGGCACTGGTGGATCTCCTATGGAAGCAAAGAATCCAATATGTTGAAAATCCACCATGCCAGAACTTTCTTTTTCCGAACATCTGCCATCAGAAGTAGTCAGGAAGCCCCCATACTGATTACCATCCAATCAGCTGACTTTTATACCGTGTTTCCCCAAAAATAAAACCCTGTCTTTTGCCCCCAAAGAGGCACTAGGTCTTATTTTCTGGGGATGTCTTATTATACTTACCTGCCATTCACGGTCCAGGTCCATCCTGCTGCATTCCGGAGCTCCGACACGCTGAGCAGCGACATTGATTAGCCAATTCATAAATCTCGCCTACACAACACAATGGCTGTGATGGGTTCTTCAACTGCTTAGCCAATCAATGCAGCGCTCAATAAACCAATCACAGCCATCGCATTTGGTTAATCAAGTGTTGCATTGATCGGCTGAGCAGCACTCGAGAACCAATCAGAGCCATCACTTCCTGGAGGTGGGATTTATGAATCCCATAACCAGGAAGTGATCTTCTGTGGGTGAATAAGGACAGCAGGACGCATGGAGGAAGCCCCAGAAAGCAACAGGAAGACCTGGACCAAGCCTGCTATGTAAGTATCTTTTTTTTTAATGTTAAGGAGCTAGGGCTTATTTTCGAGGTAGGGCTTATATTTCAAGCCTCCCCGAAATATTGTTAGGGCTTATTTTCAGGGTAGATCTTATTTTGGGGGGAGACAGGGTATATCAATCTTTAGAGTTCTGCATTTTTAAAGGACCTTTCACACAGGACAGAATTATACTGCGGGGCACAGGCAAATCGGCAGGTTGCATTCTGAATGGGAATTGCATGCAGGTTTTAAGCCATTTTCAATTCCGCATCAAAGTACGCAGTTAGATCTGCGTTTATTTTTGGCGGAATTTACGGCGTCTTGCGTTGCATTGTGCAGCCTATTCCATCTTGTGTGACAGGTCCCTTTTACATTCTTCCAACCTTCGCCCACAATAACACTGGTAACTGCAGTGAATTAATACTAATGAGAGTAAGCACAAAGACATGACCTCCATTTAACAAGCTGTTCCATATGCTTCAGAAGTAAACTATCTGACACTTATTAGCTTCATCAAATGCTTCCACACTCCGTGAACAAGATGTCACCCTTGCACGGCATTAATCTTAATACATTATCTTGCTACTAATATTGTCTATAAAGTGGATACAGAAGTATAGCTCTCACTTGCTGTAAGCGTTTTCGTCGTAAACACCTACTTCCACGAATGTAGGTTACTGTTACGTGGATTTATCAGTTGTGCACTGATGCTTGCTGGGTGTCGTATGATGCAGCTCCAGAAGCCAACATTATGATTTATGGCCTTGTATGCCCTGGGAGCCGCTCCCCACATTACCCTTCACTGAGCAAGGCATCGATCTTGCAAGACGAGGATCTATAGACATGACATACAAAAACCCAAATATAGTATCGCTATAGGAGAAACACAGCAAAAATGTCAGGATTTCTTTGTTTCTGGCTACTGATAAAACCATTGTAGAGTAAGAACATCCAAACTGGTAGTGAATTTATGTTTCCACAAAGCAATAAGTGAAATGGATTCCCGATATTGCACATTTCACCTTTTCTCTAGATGCTCTGCAAGTTACACCACATAAAAGATGGCTTAATGTTCTTTACGACTGAATACAGGTCAGAAATGTAGGTCAAGGTAGCCCCGAGAGTGGGGAGAATTGGGCTATTACACCATTATATGCACAGGGAGTAATAACACCACAAGGAAGTTGACAAATTTTGCAACATGTATCCAATTACCGTGAAGATATCCTTTGTTATACTCTTGAAAAGCCTTGGCACATTCATATAAAAGGTTATTTAATGTATAACCAGAAGGAAAAGCAAAGATTAATTGTACTGGGTGCCATGTCATACAATCTTCTGTTACTGTTTGCTCATCGTATCCCAATTTCATGATATGTTTTAGAAAATCTAAAGGGTAGGTATATGAGGTGATCTTCTTTATTGTTTGCCTCTACTATGTTTTCGAGTGAGGGTAAAAGCTTGAAGTAATAAATCATTTTGTGGCATTGTGTAGAGGGCAGCATGGTAAGATGTAATATGTGATCTTATGATCCGGAAAGGCTCCAGTGTTCAACACACAATAGGAGACGGAAGTGGGCATGTGCATTTTGCAGTATTGTATTATCAGACCTTCTGCAGTACGGCACAAAAATATATTTACACCAGTACTTACTTCAATGGAGTCAGAAAAAGCTCAAGTCTCAGACAACTAAGGTCTGCAAGGACTCTGTTCTCCTCTGACTATCGCTTGTGAAAACAGGAGAAGAAAACTTTACTCTTGATGCCTGTATCGGCCACTGGCCTAACTATAGGGGATGCAGGGGATGTGATTGCACCTGGGCCCAGGAGCCTTAGGGGGCCCAGAAACCTTCTCTTCTCTATATAGGGAGCCCAGTACTATGAATAAAGCATTATAGTTGGGGGCCCTGTTACAGATTTTGCATTGGAGCCCAGGAGCTTCAAGTTATGCCTTTGCGTTAAGGGGTTAAGAGAAGTTGGGCCCCAAGATAAACTTTTGCACCCAGGCCCATTAACCTTTAGCTATGCCCCACTACCTGCCTCTCTAGAAATGACTCTACTATGTCATCTTAGCATCATTATATCCATTGCTTGACCACTGCAGCCATCTGGTTTTTAAACAAGCATGGGCAAGGAGCAAAGATCAGGTTTGATAGCCCATTTTCCCCTTTTCTTATGTCAAGAAGACAGTTAATAGGGAAAAGATAAGATTACGGAAACCAGGAAGGGGTGCACACTTTTGATGAATGTAGAGAAAAGTGTAACCACTAGATGTTGCAAGAATGATGCATATGATGTATGCATCAATACAATGAAAAACAGAAATGCAAAACTAAAAAATCCCATTGGATGACAGGTGCAGAAATTAATGATATCCAGATGATGAGGTTGAAGATGATGATCATAAAGATTAATTTGATAGTAGAGACTGGAGCAATTGGTATAGAACAGAAATAACAATCCCTAACATGGTCTCTCCCTACGTCTTTCCCTAATCTTTCACTGACCCTAAGACCAGACAGCACTAAGTAGCCTTCAATTATCCCTACTACTGACCCTGTCTGAAATACTATACCTGAGAAAAAGTGGGCACTGGGACCAGGACAAAAAGCCCATCAAGAAAGCTGAAAAATGAACAAAGGTTAAGCAGATGGAAACATAAAACGATTAGTCAGGAAACAAAACGGGACTTGATAACCATAGGAACAAGACCAAAATCACAAAAACAACTAGACAAGAACAAGGTACTACAACTAAAGACGGAATACTGGATTTGAACGCACATTGTTACTGCTAAGACCAGCAACCACACTGCAGAAGCCAAGGATACTTAAAAGAAGGTTAACCAATGAGGAACTCATCCCTTAATGAGGTTGGCTGTACAGTGAGGTCAGCTAATCCACTTCAATGGATCATCTGTGGGAACAGCTACATAGTAACTATCCCAACAGCAAGTTAGAAGACAGCAGCGGAAATTCATGCTGGTCATAACACCTATTAAGTTTACTTTGCTAATTATGCACCCTTTTTTTCTAGAAGAAACTTTAGGGAACCGAACCCTATTGTCTTATAGTGTTGCTGGTGCGGGGGTACAGAAGGGGTCTTTAGATTAGAATATCTCTCACTGGCCATAGATGTCAGCAGTTTACCTTATCAGTCATCCTAAATAATCCCTCCAATATAATATGATGTGGTTTACAAAAGTACTATTATCCGAATCCTCTTCACATCCAGCAGGTCACTGCTTCCTAGGATATAAGCTATTCACATGAAACTTCTGCAAGCTGCAAATGGGTTTGGGGGCTCCTACGCTTTTTCCTTTCCATTTTTCTGTGACAGATTTCTTCCTTTATTGGCAATTGTGCTCTTTCAGTTGCTATGATAACAATGCTGTCTGTACTTTTTCCAACATATATCAGATCACACAATATTCTCAGAGAGACAGTGTCCGCGATTCTTCTGTTGTTTGCAATAGCTCGGTACAAGTCCATGATGATTAAAATTAAAATGGTGCAAAGATGTTCTTTGACAAAGCCTCCCACCAGAGATGAGAACTGTTCAGCGAAGCTTCCGTTTGGATGCGGCTTATTAGCTGCAGTCAGACATTGGCCATGTGCCACGCTCTCGCTGATTCACATAATAGAGATAAATCACTGGCTTATAATAAGGAAAAATACCCTGCAAACTGCAAATGATGGCCTTCTATTTGATTTGTTAAATCAGATTTGGTGATCTATGGACCGTGTGATCCTGAAGCTGCTAAGTATGAGCATTCTGGGAGAAAAAGCCCGACAGAAGCTGTTGGCGAAGGGTTAACGTGCTACCCTGTACTCTGTTTGACTTTGTTTTTGTGTTTCATAAGAATGCACTTATGCGCTAGAGGAAAGTTTGTAATAACTTTTAGAGTTGCTTATATTCATCATGGCAAATAAAGTGAAGCGCAGTTAGGTGAGTGATTATTCTGAAGCTGATTGATGGCGTAATGGAATAATTTTCACCGCTCTCAGCCTTCAGACGTTCCTTACTGTGAATTCTAAATAGATAACATCTCACATATAACTTGTTTGAGATCATCTGAATACGATTCTCCAAGTGGCAAATGATAACTGTATTAAAAGGTTCACTGCAGATTTAACATCTGGTTCCAATGGGTGGACAGGAAAGACTCCTAAACATGCCTGATCAGACACGAGCAGTCGCTCACCTGATGGTCAGACCAATGTAAAAGAGACAATGACCAGCAAATAAGCAAGCGATTGTTGCTTGTTAGAAAGCATAAAAATGCTTACTTGTCGGCTGTACGTCTCGCTATGGAAAAGGGAAGATGTCCAGCTGGCTTCATTGGGATAAACTATCACAATACCGATTATTTGTCCCCATGCCAGTGATTCTCAGCCCATGCATAAGTAATGGCAAGTGACGATTGACAAGTTTCATTGATCGGTACCAGGGGTGTAACTAAAGGCTCAGGGGCCCTGATGCAAAACGTGAGCTGGGCCCGCCCCTCTATTTGTATATGTACCTGTACCCATACCTAAACCATGCTGCACAGACACATTACTTGAAGCTTCTGGACCCCAATGCAAAACCTGTAACAGGGCCCCCAACTATAATGCTTTATTCATAGTACTGGGCTCCCTATATGGAGAAGAGAGGCCTTATGGGCCCCTAAGGCTCCTGGGCCCGGGTGCAACCACATCCCCTGCACCCTCTATAGTTACGCCCCTGATCGGTACTCATCTAAGGACTGAAAAGTTAACTGTTTTGTGTTGGACAGTTGTGTTCCTTAAAGAGGTGGTTGTGAAGGATGCTGGTGGATCTGGAAGGGCAGAACCGGAAGTTGGATAGGCATCATCTTGTTGATTGAGCAGAGCGTTCGAGAGGTTAGTAATGGATAGACTGTAGAGAGAAGTCCTGTGCATTCTTTAAGAAAACTTCCAGGTGTTATATTATACGCAGTGGATATAAAACATCAACACACTTCTGCTCAAATGCCATGTTTTAGTTACGTTAAAAATCCGACAAAGATGAATCATTTCAGATTTATTTCCACCTTCAATGTGACCCGTTATCTGTACAATTCCATTGAAATATTGGAAAAATAAAACTAAAATAATTTAGTTGCATAAGTGTGAACACCCTTGTATGTTTGGGGATGTGGTTGTGTTCATAATTAGCCAATCACATGTAAGCTCATGGTAAATAGTAGTCAGTACTCCGCTGCCATTATTTACAGTGATTCTGATTGACCCCATATAGAGTTCAGCTCTTCTAGGAGGATTTTCCTGACATTTTCTTAGTTGGTCCGTAAAGAGCTTACAACCCATCAAAGTGATCTGATTGTTGGAAGGTATCAGTCAGGAGAAAGGGACCAAAAATAAAATTCAAGGCATTACATATCCCATGGAAAATAGTGAGGACACCATCAAGAAGTGGATTAAATCTGGCACAACAGTGACATTACCAAGAACTAGACGTCCCTCAAAAATTAATGTAAAGACCAGAAGAAAATTGGTCCAGGAAGCTGCCAAGAGGCCTGCAGCAATGTTAAAGGAGCTCCAGTAGTTTCTGGCAAGTACTGATTGTGTAGTGCATGTGACAACCATCTCCTGTATTCTTCATATGTCTGGGCTGTGGGGGAAGGTGTCAAGATGGAAGCTTTTTCTAAAAAAAACAAAAAAAACACTCAAGCACGGCTATGTTTTGCCAAAACCTACATCAAGTTTTTCAAAAGTATGTAGGACAACATGTTATGGTCTGATGAGGTCAAGGTTGAACTTTTTAGCCATAATTCCAAAAACTATGTTTAATGCAAAGCCAACACTGCGCATCACTAGAGGACCACCATACCCGCAGTGAAGATGGTGGAGGCAGCATTATGCTTTAGGAATGTTTTTCTGCTGCTGGAGCTGGGGTTTCAGTCAAGGTGGAGGGGATTATGACCAGTTACAAATATCAGTCCATATTGGAACAACAGCTTTAGGTCTCTGCTAAAAAGCTGAAGATGAAAAGGAATTTCACCTTTCAACATGATAATGACTCAAAGAATTCCTTCAAATCAACAAAAGAATGGCTGTGCCATAAGAAGATTGAAGTTTGAAATGGCCCAACCAGAGCTCAGACCTGAGTTCTGTTGATAATCTGTGGGTTGACCTGAAGAGGGCGCTGCACACAAGATGCCCTCGCAATTTGACAGATTTGGAGCACTTTTGCAAGGAAGAGTGGGCAAAGATTGCTAAGTCAATGGAGTTCTACAGATAACGGGTCACATTGAAGGTGGAAATAAATCTGACATGTGTAGACTTTTTATATCCACTGTAGGATACTGGTTGTGTCTATGCAAACTCAACTGGAGATGGCTCTCATATCAGATGCAGCAGTACAAAAGTCTGGTAAGGACCAGCATGTAGACAGTCCCACGACCCCACCTAGGCCTATCCCCAAGTGCACCATCACGACCTGCCTGGGTGATTTCACTTGTTACATCAGGCTGAGAACAGGCCCATGTAAAATGACCCTAAGTTGAGAGCATGTATACAGTTTTGGACTTAGGTTCCCTGGACTAACCGAAGAAGATGATTCTCAGGTTCCATTCTCAATGTATACAGAAATATCCATATTCACTTTTAATTGTAAATTTTCTGTTGTCACTGCACACACACAGGACATATCATCGATTGTCCAAGAGGTCGTCAAACCATAAGAAATAGACCCTAGTAGCAAGTAACTGGTCAAACTCAGCTCCAAACAAGGTTGTCCTCTGCTAAACCTTTATAACCCATTATGTTGTCAGCGTTAGGTCCACCAGAGGGGTTTCTGGTTCTTTAGTGAGCCAGTCCGACCCTTGATCCAAAATGTATCATCATCATGTATCATTGTCAACTCTGAAACTTGTATAGCACCCAGCTTGTAGATATTAGCATCGAAACACAAAGCTGCCCTCACCATGTCAGAAATCATGGACCTGTTTTTTTGGTAGTTTGGTTTCCCTCCACCTGGACTCTTCCACCATCTCTTTACAGATATGTAACTGCAAAACTATTCATCCATAGACAAAATATTTAATGAAGTAAGTGTAACTTTAAAACTATCATTGGTAAATATTAATAAATCCAAATTTGAAATGGACAAGTAAATGTGGGTAGAAGTTGACCGTCGTCTTGAACATAAATAGTACTGGAAAAGAGAACCTTACAGACATCTTTTGGAGCACTACTGCTTGCCTTTTCCCCCTACCATGAGGTGACATCATTCAATTAATTTTAATTTGCTTATCACAGCTAAAACAATCTACAGACCAAGCATATTGTAACTTATGGCTTCACCGTGGCATAATGTATCCCCTCTAGTGGGTTGTAAAATTATTATACATCACATGGGAATTTAGTGACCTTATGAAGACGAAAAGCTGCAGACAAATCAATGTTCTAAAGGTTCTCTACAATACATGAAGATCAGAGGACACGGTATTAATGAAGATACAATCTGCTCTGAACTAAGCCATTAGCATTAAGGAATATCACAATCTCACTAAATGGTAATATTGATGACATACCATACATAGAGGAGAACACTGAACACAAAGGACATGGATTAACCTTCAATCATCTCAAAAGAAAAGGCGAAAAGTAGCAGTAACTTAGCAAATGGAACGGTTGTCACAAAGAGGCCATCGGCATGTAACATATAATATACACATAGATGAAAATGCAGCAAATGCATTATTAAGGAAGCGTTACTTTATAAAATATCACATAATGACATTTTATAGTTCCCTTCATTAGCAAGTGACATTGCTGTCCATTGCCCAAAGTTTCGGATGCCTTTTCATCTGCGAATGGTTGATTAATAACACTATTTCTGGCTGTTATATGATTAGTATAATACATTTTTTAACAGTTTTACCCTCTGAAGTCTCCATCTCGGAGGCTCTTTTCACATAACATTTCTCTTTTCAGCGTTGGTTCTGTTTCAGCTTTCCATCTTCCGTGCAAAAAAACGTACAGAAAAGGAAGCCGGGATGGAAGAGGGACTTCCCTGAGAACGGTGCTTTTCTATCCAGCTTTATAGACTGAGAGGGACTGAAACCATGTGAAACGGAGACCAAAGTGGTCTCCGTCTCAGATATAGATCTCTACAGTTCCTCCCTTGTTCCATCCTGATTTCTGTCTCTATGCATTTTCTGCATGGAAGATTGAAAACCAAGACAGAACCAGCTCTGGAATTAAAAACATCATGGGAAAAGAGCCTTATAAGTAGTGGTATGTGAGTTGTTAGGAGAAGACTAGCTGCTGTAATGTTTTCTATACACTGCACATAGAGAAAGCAGCAGATTCTGCTCCTTAACTCTCTGTAGCACACACAGAAATGGCAGCTTCATGGAGGACACTGGATAAGTACTGAGCAGTGTAGTTGTAGTTTTGTTAGCTGTAAATCACTTACTATTAGCTGCAGGCACCTCTGTGTGAGTCTCTCTGCTTCTGTCTCCTTCTCCTCCCTCTCTCTTCTCCATAGACTTCTATGGGCAAGATGAGATATCACCCTCCCACATTTCTTGTTATCCATCTTTTTATTTCTGTCACTAGAAATGGAGGTCGCTCGACATCAGCAATTTAGAGTTCTTTTTGAGCACAAAAATGTAATTTTTGGCAAATAAAGTGATTTGTACTTTTGCTACTTATCACATTGGCTATTCCATAAGCACAGGTTGTTGAAAGTTGGAATCTACTTATTATCTGACTGTTGTGCCATTGCTGTGCAGTGTAAGCTCTCGCCTACAACCTGAAGGTTGCAAATTCAATCCACACCTGATTCAGGTAGCCGGCTCAAGGTTGACTCAGCCTTCCATCCTTCCAAAGTCGGTAAAATGAGAACCCAACTTGGTGGGGGGTAATAAATAATATATTACCTGAAAGCTCTATGGAATAAGTTGGCGGTATACAAATACCAAGATTTATTTTATTTATTATAAACTTGATATATAATTAGTAGAGATGAGCGAGCGTACTCGGTAAGGACAGATACTCTAGCGAGTATCGTCCTTACCGAGTACCTGCCTGTTCGCCCGCAAATATTCGGGTGCCGGCGGGAGGGAACGGGGGGGGGGGGATCTCTCTCTCTTCCCCGCTCCCTCCTGCTCACTCCCGCAACACAGCGCTCACCCCTGTCGGCACCCGAATCTTTGCGGACGAGCAGGCAGGTACTTGGTTAGGACGATACTCGCTCGAGTATCTGTCCTTACGGAGTACGCTCGCTCATCTCTAATAATTATCCTCAATGATGCATTGTGTGCGCTTTACCAATAATAGATAAATGTGTAGCAAATGGGCCCTAAGGGTTGGTCCAGATTTGCAGTTACAGTTTTTATTCCAGCATCTACTGTAACTTTCTTCTCTGCTGGCAGATAAATGTAGCTGCTCCATCCTTGTGATAACCACTGATTAATGTCCACACTTGCTGGAGCGGAGATGTAGTTATAGAGTTGTGCCAGCCAGTATGACTGCAAAAAAGTGTAGTCCTGTTGGCCGTAACAGCTCACATCCGTTCTGCATGGCAAGAGAAGATGACAAGAAGAACTAATTGGCTTCAAAGAAAACAAGACTCTACACTCCCTTGACCAAACAGATAGAAGAAATCTGCAGAGCACAGTTAGAAAAAGTAAAACATACAGTATGGTGTATTGGTCACAATGATGGCTGAATTTTTGTATACGCAAGACTCAATGCTGCTTCCTTCGGGATGATGTTAAATGCGACTTTTCCCTTAGCCCCATTTTATCTGGAAGCAGCATAGAATGGGGGAATATATGAAGTAACTCCATCCCCTTCCTTATGGGTGGTGTAAACTTGTGCAATGTTCATGAAGGCAGAGCAACATCAGTAAAAAGAAAGGAAGGAAAGCTCGCTGGGGGTCACAATATCATTTTTGCCAAGAAAGGACATGAAAGGGAAATGGGTCGGATATGTAATAGGTGAACCAGAATTTTAACTTTTAATACTCTGTCTCGTAAAAAGAATGCAGCCAATAGTGGCGGCATTGAGAACATCGCTTCACCGTTTATGGTTATGGGATTGGCCGCCCGTCCTCTCCTTGCCTGTCCTCTGGATCATGTGATCGACTCTCCATGCTGCCGCTATCAGCCGCATTCTCTTGTGAGACAGACTAGTCTGTCCCACGAAGAGAATAAAGCCAGTAGTTGTGGCTGAGTGTATCACTCCACCATTTGTGGTTGGGGAGTGGTTACCTGTCCTCTCCTTGGATCAGCAGAGACACTCATGTGATCAGCACAGAGGTAGCCAATCCCCAATCACAAACGGCGGAGTGATATACTGAATGCCGCCGCTATCAACTGCATTCTCTTCATGAGACAGACTATGGGAGACATAATTTCCCTCATGTAAATGCCTGCTGAGGAGGTAAGCAAGGGAGTAATCTCTCAGTAATGAAAGCTCATCTGGTTTTATAATCATTGCTCTGTTGCTTAGAATGGACCTAGAAATACTGGGGAAGATTTACTAATCAGTGTGGGGTAACTGTCATCGGAGGATGACTTGGATGCCACTTCTGTGCATCTTTTTTCCCCCCTCTCCAGCATATAATATGACAAATGTATCAAATGTCACACGATGTTGATACATTTGTTGCATTTTTGGACACATCTAGAGATGTGGAGTCACTTTGAACACGGCACAACTACTGGATTGAGATTGCAACAAATTTGTGCAACTTTTTAAAAAGTTGCATGTCTTAAGTATTTCTAAGTTCTGTCCAAACAGCCAGCCATGCCTTCTGTTCTCTTTTGGTGCAAATCAATAGTATAGCTGTGTAAACCATAGGGGTTTTCCAGACATTTTTTTACTGATGACCTATCCTCCAGTCATCAATACACAAAAACAAAGGGTACAGAGCAGAAACAGATCGCTACGATCCCTTCGCATTAGTCGGTTCAGGTAATTGTAGGTGCAACTCCTATTGTTTTTAATGGGAGCTGCGTCTGCAATTATGAGCACCAGTAACTACACAGGGGTCGGCGCATCAGCTTCTGTGGGTGCCCAAACAGCTGGTCAGTTGGGGTCCCGAGCAGCACACCTCAGCCGATCACCTATTGTAGGATGACCTATCCTGATTGTAGGTCATTAATAAAAAATGCATCAAAAACTACTTTAAGCCAGAATTTCGATGCATTTAGCTTGGCTGCATTGTATGCATAATATAAAAAGACTAAGGGTTTTATGTAGCTGCCTTGTGACTTCCCTCAGTAGATCAGTCACTACTAACATGGTTTTGTAGACATTTCATAGTAATTCAGCAACCAATCTTCATGTACATTTCATAGACATCCAATTATACAAGCATACAAATGCATACATCTGGTCTGTATGCATTCACCATAGTTCCTATGGGAGGTTTCAGCGATGCATAAACATTCCGCATGCTATATTTTATTAAAGGAACACTAAGCCTGGAAATAAATGAGAAAAATTGCCAGACAGAAACAAGTGTGCAGTCATACAAACAGGCCACCTTCCGGTTACACAGAGGCTTAAATGGACCGTAGCAGAGGATAGATTGCCGAAAAAATCCAACATGACCAACTACTTTTTAGGAGACATTTGTCCTGTTCTCATACGACTATTGGCTGATTTCCATCTTCTGTGTCCCGGCAGCTACAGTCCAATCTCAGGTGAGGGAGAAGGAAAATAGAGATGAGCGAGTATACTCGCCAAAGGCAATTGCTCGAGCGAGCATTGCCTTTAGCGAGTATCTCCCCCGCTCGAGACAGAAGGTTCGGGTGCCGGCGCGGGGGAGCGGTGAGTAGCGGCTGTCAGCAGGAGGGAGCGGGGGGGGGGGGGGGGGGGGGGGGAGAGAGAGATCTCCCCTCCGTTCTGCTCCGCTCTCCCCCGCAGCTCCCTGCCCGCCGCCGGCACCCGAACCTGCCGTCTCAAGCGGGGGAGTTACTCGCTAAAGGCAATGCTCGCTCGAGCAATTGCCTCATCTATAATAAGGAAAGTTATTCCTATTCCTATCTAATGATGACGTTTGTTTTGTTTTGTCACCTTTGGATTATAACTTGAAATAGATTAGGATAAAGGAAAAGTAGGTGATCATGCGAAGGATTTGTAAGTACTTGTTTTTTTTTAGCTTTCTTTACTTTTATTTCCCTAGTGTTCCTTTAATATATTCTGCCATTGGCCGGCTGTAGTTTTACCTTTAGGCATTTGACTGGGTCATGTATAATTGTGGTTAATTGTAGTGTTCCCGTTCTTGCTAAATCTTGAACGGAGTCATTGTTTTAGCTATAAGGAAGAACAATGCCCTTCATGACCAGAGCTGTTTTCAGCCTTTGTGCCCAGACCGAATCTTCACCTTTTGGACACCTTGTATAAATAAATGCCCACAGGTAAATACACAAAGTGGCAGTAGAGCCACAAATTAGTTTTATTTTTCATGCTTTTCATATCCAGATTTCATGTGAGCAAATTTCATGAAATCAGCATGAAGAATACATAACCAGGGAGGACCGAGCAGTGGGGCTGTCAGGCAAGCAGGACTGGCAGCTAAGGGAGAACCAAGGCTTTCTATGCTGCCCCAATCAGCCATGGTCGAGATAATCAGCATCATCACCTTTACTTATTTGATGCAGATATATTCTGCAGCGCTTTACAAAGCAAGATGTGAATCCTCATTTGAAACAGTACAGGCACTAGAGTAGATGACCAGTGACTATTGTGATACCAATGTTCCTTACCTAAAGGCCCACATATTTCTCAGTCCTCCCCTCAATACAACTATGTAAGTTAATAAAGTTTAGTCATTTAGAAAATAATGGTAAAAAATAATCAATCCTGTAGACTTCTACTGGAAAATCATTTATTGAGTCTAATGAGTCAAGTTGGACTATTAAAGACACTCTCCAGTTTCAGTCCAGGGACTGAAAAGAGCAGTTATACTACCGGCTGTTGATCCTCTGGGCTGATGCCCTCTGGTCTGCCAGTTCTGGGTCTCATTTCCAGCTGTCTAAGATGGTTGACTCAATCTTCAGACTACCCAATCCCTGCAGTGCATTGGTAGTGTTAGACTACCAATGCACTATACCTACTCTCTCATTGACAACACCGCTCACATGATCAGTGCAGGCCAATCAGAGAGCAGTGCAGTCTGCTTTAGGTAACTAGAAAATTACAGTGCCCATCTTGGAAGTCTGAAAACAGCATCCCAAATCAGCAGATCAGAGGGACATCGGTAGAGAAGAAGGTCAGCAGATAATATACTCATTCCCCTTTGGATTCCCGGACAGAATTTTGACCAGAAACTGAAGGGCCTTTAATACGTGATAAAATGAATGCAGTAATACATAAAAACATGATACAAGTTTGGATGATACTAAATTTCTGATTATTGTTTACCATTTCAATTAGCAGATCTTCTGCACAATTGATGTCACTATAAACACATACACCAAGCATAAGAGCAATAACATGAACATGCAATCGTTCCCAAATTCTAGGGTTTTAAAGAGCAAGTCCACCCACATTGTAAGCGGGCACAGGTCTCTGCCAGTGATTTTGAGGTTACTATCAAAGTGGCTATACCCTGGAGTCGAAGGTTTCTTGATTTAGAACTTTAGGACCATAAAAAGGACCAGTCTCCATGATATAACACTTCTGGATCATCTTAGCATTAGGACTCTACAATGTGCCCTTCCTCTGTTAGAAATACTACTTGAAATGTATATGAATACATTGACAGCTGGGTGTTACCAGTTTGGGGGGGGGGGTGTCATTACACACTCTGGCATTGTCCAATCAGTGTCAGTCTGTGTAGGCACATGCACCTTTGACAAGAGGAATGGTAACACCCAGTTGTCAATTTATTTATAAAACTTCTGGAGGAATAACAGAGGGACAATGCCACACAGAGTTATAAGAGAAGAGAAGATGCTCCAGAATGTTGTTTCATAGGAAATGCGAGTATTTACTAAAACATACATATGAGGAGATGTGATGCCGCCTTTTTACAGGGAAAGTCTGGGGAGAAAAAAACTAAACTGAAGTCTGCTGAAGGCTATATAAAAACATAAAAAAGTCCTACTCACCGGACCTGATCCCCTGCAGATCCCATTCTGATGGTGCCCAGTCCATTTCTGCTCCAGCGATGATGTGTCATCACAGGACAATGCTCCTGAGTTACATACAGCCGGTAGGTGGCTGCAGCTGTCACATGTCCCTGTGATGGGATGTTATCATTGGAGCAGACAGGGAGTGCAGGGTGAGAAACAGATACCATTGGAACGGGACTGCGAGGATCAGGAGACTTTTAATACAATATGACTTTTTAATACAGCATTGATAAGATTTCAGTTCATGTGTTATGGGGCGTCTGTATCTGCTCCTGGTTACTGAGGTACAAAGCACTGACAGATGCACAACTCTGTAGGTGTTGGTTGATTAGGCTGGCTGGGAGATGGTTTGTCCAGCCTGCCAATCACTATTGTCCTGTGCACATTTATTCTGGCCGCCTCCTCTCACAGGGCACTGGTTATTCCCCTGACATCATTATGGTTTGACTGCATATGCTGGTCAGATCTCTACATTCTGCTTCATGTTTCTGTCTTGTCTGGTCTGATCACTGTCAGATGGGATGTCTGACAGCTTAGTCTTGTCTGTATTTGAGTCTAGTCTGAACTCTGTTTGATGTAATGCCTCAGTCTTGTTATATGTCTGTCTGAATACTGATCCATTCCCTGTCTGATGTCTGTCTGTCTGAATACTGGTCTGTTCCCTGTCTGATGTCTGTCTGAATACTGGTCTGTTCCCTGTCTGTCTGTTCTCTCTCAGTCTGTAGGTGCTCTGGTCTTGCTACCTGCACCTGTTCCTGTCTTGTACCTTTGTTAAGAGAAGTCAGTTTTTCGCTTGTATTTATAAGCTGGAGTGTTGTAACATCTTTAACCCAGCACTTATGGTATCATATTGTGCCATCTAATGTTTGCTATCACTTCCCTGTTGCCACCTAGGGAAAGCCAAGGTCGCCTTAAGTTCCTGATGTGGGACCATTCTTATTGGGGCGATCACTCTGCTTATAGGAAGGGGTTTCCATACCTGAAAGAACATTGTCAGACTTCCCTATTATATTTGTGTTGCCCTTTATGTTATCTTCGTACGTACTAAATAAATACATATATTTCATCTATCCACATTGGTGTCATTTGCATTTGTAACACCTTCCCATCCAGTTTGGGAATACGATTACATCCGTAATAGGTGTTGGGCATCTATCATGGATGTAACATCATTATTTTTCTCCCCAGACTACCCCTTTAAGGGAATTTTATAGCATGATGAGTTCAGATATACAATAACCCAGGTTGTCTGAAGTGTGAGGTCTAGTTGCTTGACCGCATCCTATGTATGATACTATTCTAAACCCCCTTCCTCTCACCTATATAACTCATAGCAGGCTATTGAACTTGACTTGGTGAAACTTTCTATTTTTATGTAAAGTTGTTCTACTTGCACTGTGTGTCTTGAGATACACAACCCACCTGTAGACAGTAGGTCACTGTACAGCACTGTAGCCTGGGGCTAAGTATTCATGCGGCCTCCAACGCTCACTCCTATTGCATCCATCTATTAATACTATGTGGTAGGAATTGCTCTTTAATGACTTGGAACCAATTAAACTGTAATAATACACTGTAATTAAGCACAGTTGTGCTGTGAATTATAATTCGATTGGTTTCAGTCCGGTTACCAATTGAATATGTCAACGCCTCCTTTTAACTTGCCTTGAGTTTAAATCAATGTAGACAGCCTTCCCGGCACAGAATAAAAACCATTATGACAATGATTCTTATTCACAAGAGACTTATCTTGAGTGACAACATAAGAGGGAAGATTTCTGCATTTACCAATTACTGTCTCTTTTGTATTAGCATCTGGTGGCTGGTGAGATTGGCATTTGACCTGTGAATGGATGAAAATAATACCAAGGTGCCTCCTCATACAACTATATATATATATATATATATATATATATATATATATACAGCGAGCTGCAAGCATTGTTAGATGTAACCTTATAAAAACTATAAGGTTTATATAGTCGGATGGGAAACGTAAACACCTACAGTAACCTATCTATGGACAGTTTACTTCTAGGTTACACTATAAGAGCTGGAATAAAAGTCATAGAAATTTGTTGAAATGTTTAATTTTATTGATGGTAGTTGTAAATAACCAAAATAACCATAAACAGTATTAAAGGGCCACTCTGGCGAAAACAGAAATTTTCCATCCCTGTCCCCTTATCTGATGGCCTGTCACATTCTGGAGGTCTCATTTGTGTATTCCATCCACATCCATGCAGTTCAGCATCCTGTCTGATGCTTATCAGGTACCATCTTGATGATGAGATTTTTGCTTTCACATCACTTCCATGATGCATCAGCACAGCATCAGCAAAAGGCTATGCCATTTCTAGCTGTTGGGTGGATAGTTTAATTATCATTACCTTCCAAATTCACCTAAAGAAGCTATAGACCATAAGTATACAGTCAAGGGGCATGATCTGTGATCTGCTCTAATATGACTGTGTGACAGCAGCCATACCATGATCATCATTAGTAACTGTGATAGGAGTGTCTAGGCAGTTTCTGTGGTAGATTCCATGCAATAACATCATACAACCTGAGAAACTGATCACATAACCCCAAGTAGAACTGAGCTGCCCAGAATTGAGATCACATGACCCTATGAGGGAAAAGGGGCCAGGAGTTTCAGATGAAAAGGAACAACTAAGGGAGAATTCACACGGCGATATTTTACACCCTATGTGACTCCACTGGAGGGTCCTGTGACGGCAGCTGAAAACAGCACCAACGGAATCTCCAGACGGGAACAAGCGGGGCTATTCACTTCTATTATGAAGCAGACACTTCTCTGCTGTCCATTCTACAAGGTTCCAATGTGTTTCCATTATATTTCGAGTACAGAATAAAGTAGTTGAGTGCGCTATTCTGTATTCCGAATACAACGGAAACAAATGGGGACCTTGTAAAACAGATACCAAAGAGATGTCCGCTTCACAATAGAAGTGAATGGTCCCGTTTGTATCCATTGCAGTGCTGTGTTCAGCAGCCGTCATGGATTCCCCGAGTGGAGTCACACAGGGCGTACAATAACGCTGTGTGAACGCTCCATAACCAAGGTAATACTAGCTTACCTATATATATTGGGGATAGCTACATAATGAATGGAAAAAAATCACCGGAGTGGAACTTTAATATAATTTTATTTCTAGAAATCTGCTACAATATTCAGCCAGGAGTATCGAAAGGAGAGCAGCCTGGCTCCCAAGAATAATGGTCAAGGGCCCGACACCAACCATCATAGTTGTAATACACCTGAGACAGTTCAGCACAGTGACATTGAGCAGCATTTATACCACGTATCACTTGGACTTTATCCCTTCTTTTTTTTTGTTAATTAAAGCTAGCCTCCGATGTTGGAGAAACAATAATGGCCGTTTTCTGACTGCCTGATGCCCGCTGTGTGTGAGTATGCATAGTTAGTCTAAGACACTACATGCAGAAGAGAGAGAGGTACTACTCATGATGCATACTAGTGCATCATGTATGAGAAAAACAGCCATCTTCGTTTGTCCAGAACTGGAGAGACGCTTTAAAAGGATTTCCATCATTCCAAAAATATGGTTGCCTTCTTCTACTAACAGCGCCACCCCTGATTACAGGTTGTAAGTGGTATTACAGCTCAGCCCCATTCACTTCTATTGAATAGGGTTGCAATAGCAGACACAATCAGATTGCATGCAAATACTGCTCTAGATTGCAGTGAAATACCAATACATTTTCAAATGTATTTTCTTATGCAAAAAAAAAAAGATTTCCAAGTTTATTGCATACAGCACCATCAATCTCATCAGGGAAGCAAGAGCAGACAACTGGAATGGAGTCCACAAAACCACATCTAATAAATAGAAATACAAATGTCCCACCGCTCAAACCTCTGACTCACCCCATGGATCAAACAACCAGCATCACATATAGGAATACCTCCTCTTACTTCACCCCGAAGAACACGCAGCAAAAACATAAAAAAGTGTACGCGGTCCTCGTGGATGTAATATTCCCCACTTGATAGCGACCTGCTACATACGTTTTTTTGAGTGGCGGGACATTTAACTTAAACAGCATTTTCATATGCGGTTATGAATCACACCGCAACATGTGAATATACCCTTATATAGTAGTCTGATATACAAAGAGTGTAACACATTTAGAATTAAGACTCGAGGTCTGAGTGCATAGGAGGGCTTAAAAGTTTGACCAAGGTGAAAACTGCAATACAATACTAAGAGCTGTCCTAAAATACTACTAGCACAAGAGCAATCATGTAGATGGAAGGGAGAGGTTTGCATGAGGAAGACAACAAGTCAGCCACAGATGGTTGGAAGTGATAGCTAAAGAACCACTAGCCCTATAAAAGCAGTGACAAAAGTATTTGATATTCAACTCCTTAACCCTTTGCAATCTAATTTTGGATTCAGGGTTTCCTAGAGGGTTTTGTCTTTCTGCCATTATACAATAGCACCATCTGCTGGCTAGAGCTAGTACTGCGGTATGGGACATGCTGGAGAGGCCCTGACAACAGAGCGGCCAGTAATATACAGTAAGAATACCCTGCCGGACGTCTTCCAACATCAGAGCTGTACAGCCTTCATTCAGAATGTCTTTAGACGTCAGACAGTGGATTGGAAAGGGTAATAGTCACCCCCTAAATACATCCAATCTGGCGTGAAGTAGCTGCAGTGACCAGAGCTTAGGATGCCCTCATGTGTTATGAGGAACTGGTGGAGGGTGACCAGTGGAGCCAACAGACTATGGACTTAGTCCCCTCTGTTGAAGTGTAATATCTGGATGTCACAGTCGGTAGATTTTCTTACAATTTCGAGTTAACGCTATGAACTCTACATATCTAAATACGTCAGGCAACGGTTTGCCAATTGATTTTCTACAGTTCTCTGAAAGTGGTTGAGCGGCTCCTAATGAAATGTTCGGATTGCGTTTTCCACATAATCATATTTTTGTTCTCTTCGAATTGCTGATTAATTATTCCATGGCGGTATTATTTATTGAGCTGTGTACAGAGTGCGATCCCCCGTGCCAAACAGATCAGTAATATTTTTTGCTTTTTGACATTAAGCTTTTCAATGAATGTCTTGTATAATCATTAGGAGGGTGAGAGAAAGTAAGGAACGTTATATGGAAAACAGAATTCGAAATGATAATTTAATCAATGGCCACAAAAACCCTCAACTCTGATGGAAATGTTATAGAAACAGTAAATTTATGGCAGACAAGGACCACATGGTCCATCCAGTTTACCCTTATTACATATTATGTCTAGAGATGAGCGAGCGTACTCGGAAAAGCACTACTCGCTCGAGTAATTTGCTTTATCCGAGTATCGCTGTGCTCGTCCCTGAAGATTCGGGTGCCGGCACGGAGCGGGGAGCTGCAGGGGGGAGCGGGGAGGAACGGAGGTAAGATCTTTCTCTCCCTCTCTCCCGCCCGCTCTCCCCTGCTCCCCGCTGCGACTCACCTGTCAGCCGCAGCGGCACCCGAATCTTCAGGGACGAGCACAGCGATACTCGGATAAAGCAAATTACTCGAGCGAGTAGTGCTTTTCCGAGTACGCTCGCTCATCTCTAATTATGTCCTTTTTATTTCTCTCTTAGGATAGATATGTACTTATCTCAGGCAGCTTGAATTTATTTATTGATGGTTTTCCAACCACGTCTGCTGGAAGTTTTTTCCAAGCATCTACTACTCCTTTAGTAAAATAATATTTTCTGACATTGCTTCTGATCTTCCTCCGAGCTAATCACAGATTGTGCCTCTTTAGGCTTTTGGTTAGTTTCTTCCCCCTGTAATCTAAACCTTAAGGAGGTTGTCTAGTTGTAAACTATTGATGGTCTATCCGCAAATTAGGCCATCAGTAGTAGATTTGAGGAGGTGCACTCCTTGGGATCCTCTTTGATTAGCTCTTCAGTGGATCAGTGTGCTTGTGTCTACAGGAAGCAGAGATCTCCATCCTCACTGCAGTGGCCAGGCTTGGCGTTACAGGCAAATTCCCCATTGAAGTGAATAGAAGCAATTCCAAGCCCCTGCAGTGAGAATGGAGATCTCTGCTTCCTGCAAAAATCCAATTCATAAGCAGACTGACCCAGCAAGCAGCTGATCAGAGGTGGGCCCGAGCGGTTGACCCACAATGATTTGCTATTTATGGTCTAATCTGCGCATACGCCATCAATAGATTACAACTGGACAATCTCTTTAACATATATGTATGTTTCTATCATGTCCCTCCTCTCCCTTCTCTCCTCCTGTAACATATGTAAAAGGTTTCCATCATGTCCCGCTTCTCCCTTCTCCCCCCTGTAACATATATAAAGGTTTCCAACATGTCCCCCTCCCTTCTTTCCCTTGATTCTTTAAGTCTTCCCTGATAAGTTTTGTTCTTGAGACCTTCCAGCCATCTTTGGACACATTCTATTTTATTGATGGCTTTTTCTAGGTGAGGTCTCCAGAACTGAACGCAGTATTCCAGATGTCTCACCAGAGCTCTATACAGTGGGATCACAATCTACCTCTTTCTACTGGTTAAACCTCTCACTATGCAGCAGAACATCCTATTCTTTCTTTGCTGCTTGGCCGCACTGTGAACTCATTTTAAAGCTGTCGGAAAATAGAACCCCTAAATCCTTCTCTTCTGAAGTCCTGGATAAGGGCGCCTACCCACTGGCGTTGCCGATTTTCGTGCGTGAAAAACGCAGCGTTTTCCGCACGTTTTCTGCGTAATATCGGCGCGTTTTTCGCGGCTTTTTCGCGGCTTTTTCCATTGACAATCATGGGTGCATTAAGAGAAAAATAAGGAGACATATGCAACTGACAGTTCCTATGTTAAAAATTGCAACGGACCGGAAAAAAACCCCCCAATGGACAAGAACACATTCTATACTAATTGCTCTTCAGAAAAAACGCAAAACGCAATTTAGCATCGCAGGAAAAAAAAAGGCCAGTGGGTAGGCGCCCTAACACAGAACAGCCAATATAATACACGGTCCAAAGATTAATTTATCTAGTAAGGCAAAATCATTTTCCGTGTTCCAGACACCACCAGGAGTATCAACCCTACTGGACACTTTTGTGCCATCAGCAAACAGAGACCTTTCCTGTTAAACCTTCTGCTATGATGACATGTTAAAAAGTATAGGACCCAGGACAGACCCTTCTGGTCACCACTTGTCACTCGCCCCTGTTCAGAATACACTCCGTTACCATCAGCCCTTTGATATCCATGTTTTAACCAACTGCGAATCCATCAGACTATCAAAGGATTAAATCCAGTTTTCAATAACTTATCTATGAGCGTTTTATGTGGAGCTGTATCAAAGGCTTTACTGAAATCCAGATAGGCAACACCCTCAGCACCACCTTCATCCACTGCTTTACTTTACAAGTTACTGAAACTGGAATTAGTCAAAGTAAAAAAGTACAAAAGTAAAATAAAAAATATTGCTACAATGTAGGCAGTGAAGCTGTGGCTGGAGGGGATACAGTAATGTTTCTTTTTTCAAGATTAAAAATATAGATGCCTGACCTGTTACCATTCACTACTACTATACTAAAAGCTGGATCCTTCTGAATCCTATTCAACAGAACGAAAAAAGCCTGCACCGTTTTTGTTTCCCAATGCATACTATTTTATAGGTAGATTTTCCAGACAATTGATTGGCCAAGAGCAGCGTTCGCTGCCCAATCAGAGCCATCACTTCCTGGAGGTGGGATTTATGAACGTCGCAACCAGGAAGTGATGTTCTGTTGGTGTCCGAGGAGTGCAGGAAGCCTGGCAGAGCTACACAACTTTGCAGACCAGTGGGAGGTAAGTATTAATAAGACATCCCCTGAAAATAAGACCCTGTGTCTCTTTTGGGGCAAAAATTAATATAAGACAGGGTCTTATTTTGGAGGAAACACGGTAGTACTTCCAAATATGTGGTGTGAACTTATCCTTACTCCTTCTTCTCTAAATGTACTCTGAACTGCAAGAATATAAAAATGTAGAGGATAGCGGGCGGTGAGATATCCAAAGCCTGACAGACCACTAGATAAGCATGGATAGAATTAATTAATCAATTGGTCCACTGAAAAGAACCCATCGACTATTAACTCTTTTCTGCTCCAGAGCATAAGTTTACGTCCTAGCAACGGGGTACTTCCCGCAACAGGGCGTACACGTGTGTCCTGGGGATAGCGCAAGATCAGAGGAGATCTCACGCTATCCAGCAGTGGGAGCTGTCTGTCACTGGTAGCCAGGCTCCTACTGCAACAGCGGGAGTGCATCAGAGTAGCGACCCCCCACTGTTAATCCCTTCCCTGCTGCGATCTATGCAGATCGCCGCATGGGAAGAGTTCACAGAGGGATTGCACTCCCTCTGTTACTTTATCAGGCATTTTCGCAATGTAATCGCAGAGAGCCTGGCTGGTTGCAATGGTAACAGAACACCACCTACAGGCGCCCTGTATTACCACTGCCTATGATTATTGTAATAAGCAATAAGGCATTGCAGGAGAGAAGTCCTGCAATACCTTATCATAGCAATCATAGAGGTGCTATGCTGTAAGTCCCCATCAGGGACACAAATGGTGTAAAAAAGAAAAGAGAAAAATAATGTACAAGAAAGAAAAATGTTAAAAAAATGTTAAAAAGCCCTTATATGGCCGTGTTGACAGAAAAATAAAAAAGTTATGGCTTTTGAAAAATGGAGATGAAAATCGTTGAGTCCTTAAGCCCAAAATAGGCCACATCCTTAAGCAGTTAAAGGCCTTTTACATTGGGCAATAATAACCCTAAAAATTCATATGAACATTTGCTCCCAACGATTGTCCTGCTTCGTTGCTCCCAACGATTGACATGTCCTGATTTTTGACTTCCACTAGGAGCAATGGGAGTAAAAATTGGGGTCTCTAATTTGGCCTCTAAAATGTTCCTTGAACAACACTAGAGGTAGAGGTGGAGGTAGAAGTGGCCAGCGCTGCTGCTCTGCTGTGGTGGGGTCCCAGGTTCAAGTCTCCATCAAGGTCAGATTCAAACCTAGAACTCCAGAATTGCAAGGCAGCAGTGCCAAGCCAACATACCTGTCCTTCTTGCTCCAAGCAGAAAGCTGTTATTTGTTTTGGCATTTTTTGATAAAAATCGTAACAGGATGATCTAATCCGATTTAGCAAAAATCAGCCTGATTTTAGGGCTAATCACCATGAGCAACATTATTGATAGCCTACAGTATCCTCAGGATAAGTCATCAATAGTTGATCAGCTGGAGTCTGCTGCTCAGATTCCCTGATGATCAGCTGATCATCCTGTCAGAACAGCCAAGATGACCGTCTGTATTGCGGTCGAACCAGCATTGTAAGAGAAGGCACCACTCTCATTGATATCTGACCACAATGGGAGCAATGCCTTTTATTATACTTCCAGCTCCGACCCAAAGCACCTGGCTTAGCTACACTTACAGCAGGCTGGAGGATCAGCAGGATCCTGAGTAGGAGGCCCCTGTCGGTCAACTATCTTGAGGACAGCTCATAAATAGTAAACTCCTCATCATTATCTCCATACAGCAGATCATCTATCAGTGTAGGCAAAACTATCGAATGCTGATGGACATACTGATTGATGGTCAGCACTCGTTAGTAACCATAGTCAACATCCTTCTCGGCCTTGGGTTCTCCATTTTTCTAGATTAGTCTTCCAAGAGAAAATTGGTATGATAAGGACAACATCATTAGATATGTTACCCTTAGGCGCGGTGACAAAAAAAAAAACGCTCATACATGAGCTAAAGATCAAAACTGTTGTACTTTTTAGCTTTGTGTTTGCATACTGTATTATACATAACCTCTGTCATCTATGATCAAAGACCTAATGTCTATGACAATAAAAATAGAGTAATTGTTTTAAACAACCTCTATCGCATGACACATTTCGGTCCACCATCTGTAAGTCAAATGCTAAAAGCAAGGGCATGTCACATGGGCCTACTTGTTTATCTCTTTACCTGTCAAGACAGAGAACACATTTTGTGCATCATATCATCTTCAGTGGGATCCTGCAGTCTAACGCACGGAGGTGACCTCTCGGCTGATGGATAGGTTTACATAACGCGTTTTTGCTTGGACAGTTCTGCTGTGACATATCTAACCTAAGACTTATTTGTTTTCTTCCCTGCCAGAGTAGAACTGGCATAAAATGAGCCTATGATGGACATTAGTTTCAGTACGCCTCGTCCCTGTTGTTTCAGAAGCTCGCGGAGGATGCATGGGTCATTTCCAGCGTTCACTAAACAGAAAAACACTTGACAGTTTCCTTTCATATGTTTTCTTCCTTGGTGAAATTAAAATAAATCAACCGCGTTTCTGGCGGATTTGTAGGATATTTGCAAAGCCCCTGACATTTCTAAACACTGACAAATGAGATTCTCTCTTGAAGATTTATTCCCTGAAATGAGCAGATCGGTCCCGCAGTACAGAAGAGGAGCTGCTTACAATGTGACATGTTGAATAAATAGATGTTTAGGGTTTATAATAGATACAACGATCCATTAGAAATTCTTCGGCGGCATACATAATATATGGAAAACTGCATAAAACAATAGAACCAGCAGATAATGTGATAATAAGCAATATGTGATGGTAGAGATACACAAAAGCTGCATTTCAATATGGTTAGGAAGTAAATGGATTCCAGCTACATTTGTATATGGAGACGTAATTGGAAATGTCTTGGCCCCACAATGGTAATAGGATTTGGAGATGTGACCTCTATAATAAATTCATATATGTGCAGAGTTATGCTACTTGGACTTACTGTATGCGCCACCGATACATTTTCCAATTCTGACTCCCTACTGGGTAGGAAACATGTAGCACAAAAATAAGTTATTATGAAAACAAGGATTGAGTGTTTAGTAATTGTGATCCATTTTAGAGTCAGGAAATCAATAGATAGAATAAAGCTGTCACGATGGCCCTGCGCCAACAAGGAGTGGGCGTATGCACGGGCCTGGGATTACATTAAGGCGTCAGCACCAGGCCACGTGATGTGCTTACTGGTGGCATTTGGTGATCGATGTTGAGGAGAAACACTTTCCCTCTGTTGTAATACTGATAGGCTGGCTGAGCTGGCTGTCATCTCAGTCAGCCTATCAGTGGTTTGCTTAGGGTCATTATTCAGGGTCCTCCTTGCAGAGTATGTTGTTAATACAGCACATTTGTACACTTTGTTCTTTGACTCTTTGTTCGTCCTCGTGCTGCCCACAGTCACCCACATGCTTTGTCCTCAGTTAGTTTGCTTCTCTGTCTTGTTCTGCCCTGTCCCTCAATATTCCCTCTCCTCTATTCCACCTAAAAATGGATAGGGAATCTATGCAGCTTTCTGACATGGGTTGCCCTTTTCAGGTCGGGTGCTCTACATTATAAACAGGTCTAGTTAGGGCAGATCGGGAAAAGTTTCTAGGCTCCATCTAAAACAGTTGCCTTGTCTCAGCCTTGTCTAGCTACTCAGTAACCTCTTGTATTCTATACATCACCCAGCCTGTATCTGTCTTCTATCTCTGTATCTTTTGGCCGGTTACCTCAACAATACTGGATGGACATGACAAAAACATAGCAATTAGAGTACAATTTAGGGAAGTTCAAGAATTTGCAGCATGATCACTTCTTTCATTTTCCAATTTTAGGTACAAAAACTAATATCTGATTGACCACAAAATACGATAAAAAATGCTAACTGAAATATGGGGATGGAAACACTATCCCTAACCAACTCTGGCATGGCAGTCCCTAACTAGAAGCAAAGCGATAGCCCCAGTAGGCTTGGCCCCACATCAGGAACCTAAATGGCCTAGTCTGTCCCTAGATAGAGGATAGGGAAGATGTTTAATACAGATTAAAAGAACAATGTATTTAACACAGTATTTAGTAAATTTGAAAAGCCCCAAACAGAATAAAGAGCCCCTGGTTCTTAACTGACAGGAGACCACTGCCTCACCAGACACTTCAGGCAAGATAATAACCATCACCCATGAAGAGGTGGACCCGGAATAAATACACTTCCATTATGACTGGTTGGTTGGCTAAAGGAAACACTTTCCTATTGGTCGATCAGTCCATATACCATAAAACCATGTGCAGTCATTAGTTCGCAGCGCATTCACCAAAGGTCAACCTCATTGACTCAGTTTGTGTTTATTTTCATTTTATACTAGATTCAGAAGACAAATGAAAGATACATTTTAATTTAGACATGAACTTCAACTAATTGCAAAGCCCAGGCATAACTAAGTTCTAATTGGTGAGGCCCAGTAGAACAAGGTTTGGAAGCCCTGCTTTATACCATAATATGATGGGTTTAATAGTTTTTATACACAAGGCCCACAATGATTAATTTTTGGTGGTTACTCCTCTGTTTTTTTACAAATCCTTCCCAAAGATAAAACTGTGAATTTGTAACATTACATACCATATATACTCGAGTATAAGCCTAGTTTTTCAGCACATTTTTTTATGCTGAAAAAGCCCCCCTCGGCTTATACTCGAGTGAGGTAAAAAAAAAACAACAACAAAAAATCCGCAATACTCACCTCCCAGCCAGCATCTGTGTTGACCATTGCGCTGGAGACACAGACGCCGGCTGGGAGGTGAGTATTGCATTTTTTCTTTACCCATTATATACTCGAGTATAGCTCGGCTTATACTTGAGTCAATAAGTTTTACCAGTTTTTTGTGGTAAAACTTATTGACTCGGCTTATACTCGGGTCGGCTAATACTCGAGTAAATAGCTATTGCTTGCATGTTCTTCTCTGCTATCTTCAATACTATCCTCTAACATTTAGAAGATGGCCACCAGATTGATATTGCAACTTCAATATGGCCCTTCTGCACTTGACCCATAACAATAAGCAGCCATTCTGAATTCTGCATAGAGTTTTGCCTTCATATCACTTCAATTACATACACTTAATGCGGACGAAAGTGTCACCAGATTTGCAGAACAGATGTGTGTCAGAGAATCCTTAACACCGTCGTGTCTTGTCATCATGGGTCCACATCTTCCCTGGGGGCACTGCATGAAGTTAATCATTCATGAAACATCATTCTTGTCCACAAAAGCTTCTTATATCAAGTTGGAACATGCCCTTAAGATATAAATAAATGATACAGAGTAATTGTTGTAGTCAGGAAGCCAGTGTTGAGCTAAGTCCCTGTGTATAGTCCCCCAACTAGCAGCGTGGCCCCATTCCATCGGCTCACTTAGCACATAGCGTTTCGTAGGTGAGGTGTGTGCCAGATGTTGCCATGAGTGCTGGTGTATACTTTTGCTCCATGTTGTCTGTGTCAATTAAGAATTGATTGGGCTTATGTTAATAAAGCTGTCAGCAAAACTTACATTTCAATTAGTGCCTTCCAGTAAAAGGCAGAACATGTGGGTAGGACGAGGCTCGTTCACTGTACTGAATTAAGCATTTCATCAGCAAGACTTGAGATTACTGCGGTGTAATTAGAGGCTGTGAGAGGAGAGCTTATAGAGACTTAGATAGTACATTGCACAAAAATGTGCTAATGTGTTAATAATTCTGTATTCATAACCTCTTCAGAGACTCTTTAGAGATGTCAACTAACTTCCCCACCGCTTAGATTGTCTTTGTTTCTTCATCAGTATTTAGCACATATTAGTCACACAGTGTTGTAGCTTAATAATGGAACACGAAATAAATGTACAATACACCCTATGGTCTAGTATAGCTTCTATAACCTTAAATGGCTCATATAATCTGGAAAACCTTTAAAAAAGTAATAACAAACAGTAAGAAATCATGCAATAACAAATACTCATCTATCTAATGTAATAGTAGTCAGTTGGGTTAATGCCCTCTATAGTCATACAGCCCCTAGAAATCTGCGTAGGTTCTCTTGTTGGTCACTAACATTAGCTGTATGACATTCTTTGGTCCTAAAAAAAATGCTTAAAAGACTTGTTTCTAGGGAATCAGATTTGCAAAGTTGCTAGGCCACTCATGATCATAGGCAACCAACTGACCAGTTCTATACCATAACCAAAAAATAGAAGAAAACAGATCACGAGAGGCACTCCACAGAATAATAACGCCTGGCCTATCATGGCAGCACTGGTCAAAATGCCAAATGGGTGGTCACCCCAAAACATATGTTTTGGGGTGACATATATATGGTCTACTGAATTTAAGGGGTTAATCAGGGCAAATACATTTGGCAAAGTTGACCTCAACCCCTCACCCTAATCCTGCGCCTGTTCTTCCTGTACCTCTTCCCCTGCTGCAATGGGACATGTGACTGTGACAGCTAATCACCGGATGAATTAAAACAGTGATTGGCTGCAGTGATCACATGTCTCTGGTGTCAGTGATATCATCATTGTAGCAAGAAGTAGAAATCAGTGGGTGACCATGCACCAGCATAAGGGCATCAGCAATGGATTGGGTGAGGTGAGTGCGGCTTCTTTTATGCTATTCCACCATGGATGGCGAGAAGCTTTGCAAATAAAATCTTCCCCTTAGATACGTTCACACTTTGCTGGTTGGCTGCAGATTTTGTTGTGGATTTCATTGCAGATCTGCAGCAGATTTCATCCCCTTTAATTTGAATTAAATTAAAAGTGTAAAACCAAAACCTGCAGCAAATCAGCGGTGTGAAGGCTCCATTAGGGTGGTTTCACACGCATGTTTTCTGGCAGTTTTTCAGGCAGGTTTTTGAGCCAAAGCCAAAAGTGACTCCATCAGGAAAGGGAAGTAAAAGTCCTTCCTTTGTACTTCTTATTTTTGTGCCATGTGTTGTTCGTTCAGACCCTGAGAGAACAAGCAATCTACCTACATGGAGAAAAGGAGAATCTCGGGCAATCTCAGTTTCGGGAATGAAATATACAGTATGAGTAAGGGAATGCATTTTACCGATCATCTCAGCCTGATGGAGGTAGAACGGAGAAGTCGCCATTGCTGAACAAACAACACTTTATTAACTGTAACAACTCCACGCTCGGATGACCATGGATGACTGTCTTCCAGCTAGCACGGGTTCAGCTTCATCATAGGCGATGGAACAGAGGAACCACTTGGCACTGACTTCACTATTCAGCAGAAAAAAACTGACCGTAGGACAATTGCCACAGCCCTGAAGCACAAACCAGGAGACACCACCATCTTCCGTTGTCCACTGCTTAGTTAACTGCTCTCTGAAAGTTTCTCAATGGCTGTATGTCTTTCTCTCAGAGGGAGCCATCATTAGGAATGTATCTGCAACACTGCAGTACACCAGGAGAGACTCCTGCTTCAACCTCCATCCTGCACCAAGCACCTCTCTTATCCACTTCCTGCTCAACTCTGTCCTTCATTCCTGGCCTCTCTTAGGGATCATGTCTATGGCCGGATTTAGGCTGCATTCCCTGCGGCGGAATAACGCAGCTATTAGGTTCTATTAAACCTAATGGCTCGGCCTTCTGATGTGAGATTCTGTTGCTGATTTACGCCGCGGGAAAAAAATCATGGCATGTTCTATTTTGCTGCATTTTTCTGTAGGTCTCTATTTGTATAGTATTAAAGAAGACGCTGTAAAAAGCATGTTGTTCTGCTATCGCCAGCGGGGACTTTTTTGTTTATCCCGTGGGATTCCCGCGGCGTAAAACGAGGGCATATCCCGCTCCGTCCGTGGGCAGGAGGCCTTAAGGAAACAGTACCATCACAAATAAAATAACTTCATGCTATCATTAAACAGCGCTAAGCTATATCCCCCTTAAATAAGTCTACTCTTTATACTGGAAACACTAGTTGAAATGATATGAACCAGCTACTGCAGCATGTGTACAGCAAACAAAAGGATTCTAGATTTATGTTGACTATTTAGTCTTCCGGTTTCTTCCGCTATTCGTATAGTCTACAATTACTACTAAAAAAAAAAGCCCCTGTCGTGTTCTATGATCCATTACTATAGATGACAAGTCAAGCAATGAACATGTCCATCACTGTCACATTCTGTACTCTATTACTGCACACTAAAACTCTAGGGCTCTCATAGTGTTCTGTATATCATTGTTCTGGGACTCACTCCAAAAAATGTACACTAGTCAGTGAGCAATAGAAATGCCTCCTTTATGATCTGTGCTAAAGTCTAAATACCTTACATTTCTTTCCTTTCATCTATTACCGATACATTAAATTAAAGCGAGTTTCTTAGAATTCTTTGTGATGGGAGTGAATCCAGCAGATACATGTTATCAATCAGGCATGTTACTTAGACAATAAAGCAAGGCTGACAGGATAATATACAAAGCAGAACCATTCATCTCCCATCAGAAGTAGAAAAGACAATCGCCTGCTCAATTTACAATGCCATAATCTGCACACCTCCACTGCCTAGGAGTTAAACTGCCTTCGGCTGAATGGTGAACATCTGTAATGAATTTTAAAGTGAAACAGACCAAGAATGTGACAAGAAGATAATTTCAATCATAAAGCAATAAGTTGCCAAACCACACGCATGGCTGTTAGGTGAGGACAAGTAATGGGAGTAGACAGGGTGATCATAGAGCTCATCTGCTGATATGAACTGGGCTACAATTTGCAACATAATGTGTCGATATTAAGAAAACTGCTGCAAAAAAAGTATCTGCTTGTATCAATATATTTCCCAGATGTTCTGCCTACTGCTGCATGTTCTGCTTCACATAAGGTTGTAGGGAGATATCCAGCTGTAGACACATCTTATCTGACTCAATGGCAGGGTATGGACATAAGGGTGGGCAGGAGAAGAAGACACTTAGAATGGCTTCCTCATCTGCTTAGAACTGGGGTGCACAGCCTGTGGCCCAAGTCCGTATGCGGCCTGTAGTGCTATTCTGTGCCGCCATCAACCACCTGGACACAGAAATGTGTGGCGGCTCCAGAGAGAAGTGGTGCCTCACACATCTAAGGGGCAGGACTAATGGTGCACCATGTAGGCAGCAAGGGTTTCCCATATATCAGGAACACGGGGGTCCTTGACTCCTGTTTGGCCCTCCAGGAAGGAGAATTAGAGGTGACTGTCTATGCACATTTCCCTCTGTAATGTAATGTACATAAAGTGCGAACGGCTAGGTTTTACCACAACACCCATCATCGGCAATGAAGAGAGCCACATGCATGCTTAGAAGGGCTCCCCACTTCTTTGGAGTGCTTAATTGGGGAGAAGGAGACCTCAAAGGTGGGAGTCCTAGAAGTGGAACCTGCTCCCATCAGATATTTATGATATTTTCTTTTAATATACCATAATTGCCTCACAGGTAATACCTCTGTAAGTATTTTTGAGGCCCTTGGGAGTATTTCAATATGACGATATGGCCTTGGACCAGAAAAGGATGAGCACCCTGGCTTAGAGGAATCCCATGCACTTGTGTCTGGTATTTCAGTTAGCTCCCATTCACTTCAATAGAGCTGAGCTGCAATACCACACAAGGCTATGGACCAGGGTGGCGCTGTGTTTGGAAGAAAGCAGTAATGTTTTGCTAACCCTGGAAAACCACTGTAAGAGCTATAGCACTAAACTGATGGGCAGTAAATCCCTGGTCATGAGAAACAAGTGAGACACACTAGGATATTTGGAAAAGGGGTTGTGGGAGACACAATGTAAACTTTCCGGTGGACACCAGAAAATTCATGTCCCACCACTGCTGAATGACAATCACCAACTTTATTTAGTGTTTCCTGATGACTCTGGCACTATTTTTTTAAAGGCTAGGGCTAAATAGCAGTAAGTTGAACCATTAGTGGCTGCCCAATGAGCAACTTGAGATGCTGAGGAAGAGAAATCTCTGTTGTACCTACTATGCTCCATCCTCATTCGAAACAGATGGGAATTTTGCCTGTAATACCAAGCCCAGCCACTGCAGTGAGAACGGAGCTGTCTGCTTACTGCAGAAATCAGCTCAGCGAATGAGTGTAGTGGTTTTTCGAACAGCTGATCAGTGAAAGTCCCAGGTAGCAAACCCCTACCAATCTACTAATGATGGCCTATTCTAAGAATAGGCCAATAATAAATAGTTTGCATCTGGACAACCCCTTTAAATAATCTTATAATTTACATCTCAAGTTCTGACAGTACGAAAGCAGTAATAATTGTACAAAGTATCAACAGCTTCATCATGAGACGTTTCCTAGCCCTTTCATTTAACAGTACCTTGGGTGACACTTCATAACCTGCAGGAGGTGAAAGTTATTTATCTCTGTCCTAGGGTGGCCAAGTCTATTTACAGTATCCCATATATAAATGAAATGAACATAAAAGCCCCCGTGGTGTTTGTACACCTGCTATTGGGAAGTATGTATATGAGCAGATACATTATTGATTACAGTCTGGCCCACCTGCTGCTGCTCTCATCTTACTCCATGCATAAAACATGAATACACAGGAGGGATCAGAGGCAATAGACTGGGGACTAAAGTACTGGAGACATGAATGGGAGGAAGGTCCGGTTTAGGATAAAACCATAAACATAGAGACGACGAATATACTGAGCGCACTAACAGGTACCCAACATCTACTCAGGGGATTCTCCTATACATTAACCTCTATATTTAGAGTAATCCACATGTATGAGTGCCCAATACACATATATGTGCCCTGTCACAAGCTCCCGATGGCACCACTTCTTCTGGTTGACCAGTGTAGATTTTCTTGCAGCCTGAAGACTATGTATAATTGAGCAACCAATATGTTCTATTGTGCCAATGCTTCTAAACTGAACTATTAAGCAACTTTGTAATATGTCTTAGTTAAAGGTGCTTTCCATGCAAAATACTATTGATGACCTATGTTCGCCGCTCGGGACCCTGGCTTATCAGGATAAGTCGTGAATTGTATTTTGCGTGGAAAACTCCTTTAAGATTCCTATCGTTTCGTTACTCCAGCTTCTATATAGACCTATGTGTCTCCATGGCAACATGGAAAATAACCAAACCCTGTCATACTCTCACGTTTCCCAACTTTATGCTGATGTATATTTGATGAGTTAGGGTATGTTCAAACGTAGCAGATGCGGATCCACACCAAAATTGGCCTAAAACTCTGCATCATTTGGTGCAGATTTTAATGCAAATCAGCAGCAGATTTCACCCTTTGAATTGAAGGAGTGATGTCCGCTGCTGATGTGGATTTTGAATAAGAAATTGATGCAGGTCCTCTTAGGTCCCCTGTCCATGGGCGATGCGAAGTCCCGCAGCAGATCTCTGCAGCGGGAGCCGCCACCGATTCTCTGTCGGTCAACCCTATCTTATAGATAGGCTGGCCGTGGAAAATCGGGGCAATTCGCAGCACGCTGCGAATTGCCCGCCGCGAGTGGAGAATCGCAATGGACAGGTGCCGGCGCTTTCCATAGCAATGCTATGGGAAGCATCGGGCGGAGTGATTGCTACTACTTGCTACCGTTTGCAGCTGATCATTTCTATGTGTGCCGGCAGCACATCCCCTGTCTACAGGAAGACTTGGAGCTGTGCCGCAAACTAATTTTTATGTCTGCATGAAAGAGCTGATCAGCCAACAAACAATCATTTGCTCACTTGTTGACTGATCACAGGCGTATTTACAGAGGACTATGGTCAGGAACATACATTAGTGCGAGCGTTCGTTAAGCCGATCAATAGCGCATGTAAAAGGGTCTTTAGGAAGGAATAAGGGACAACCTATACCGGGTTTGTTCGTTGCCTGTTACCATGTAGACACCTAGATCTGCATAGGAGCTGTAGAGACCAAGCAATAAGACATTTTTAATTAAAACCTATTGCAATAGGTAGATATGGCCTGCAGCTGAGTGATATCCTCCAGACACCGTGCAGATCCTGCATGCTGGGGAATCATCAGCTACAACTAATTCTTACAAATTCAGGACCTACTGATCTTATGTGTAACAAGAAATGTAGATGACATCTTAGATTTAATTAGAAATGCCCTATCGTCTGTGGAGAGCTGGAAACTAGTGAAAGAGAACAGCAGAAATGCGGGTAAAGAAAGCAAAAGTAATTGACCTATGTCAGCTTTGTGTCACAGACAGGCAATATTGTGTAAAAGTTTTAAGTAGGCAGGAAAAATGCCGCAAAGTAAGACTTTGTAGAATTCGTCTGATTGATTCCAAATTTTTTCTGTAGCAGTGAACGACTCCAAACATCCAGCCAATGTCATTAATAACTATCTTCAGCCTAAAGAACAAGGAGTCCTGGAAGTGATGTTACGGCCCCACAGAGCCCTGATCTCAACATCAATGAGCCTGCCTGGGGTTACATGAAAAAACAGGATTTGAGCAAGCCTACATCCATTGGATATCTGTGGTTAGGTCTCTAAGATGTTTGGGACAACCTCGCTGTCAAATTCCTTCAAAAATTGTGTGCAAGTGTCCCCAGAAGAATTGATGTTGTTTTGAAGGCAAATGGTGATCACAACAAATACTGATTTGATTTAGATTTCTCTTTGGTTCATTCACTTTGCATTTTGTCAATTGACCAAAAACCTATTAACACTTCTATTTTTGAGAGCATTCTTACTTTGCAGCATATAAATGAATCTATGGTTGGGTAGCTATTAATTGTTGGCGAAACTAATTATCTCAACCTCATCAAAGGAGCTTTCCCACTTAACACATTGATGGCATATCTGTAAGAATGCCAGCTAGACAGTAAATGACAAAACTTGACTTTACTTTTAACAGTGTCCTTTAAGAAACACAAATGTAAATGACAAGAGCAGTATGATGATGGCAATCAGATGATGATGATGACAGTCTGATAATGGGACAAATGTTTGATGTAAGCAGATATAGCAATCGAGCAATACCTAACCCTAACTTCAGCTTTCCCTACGTATTTACCAAATTTATCCCTGACACTGACCCTAACATCAAACACCACTGTCCCTGAGCAAACCTCAGATATCCCTAATGGCAACCCTATCAGTAACACTGTCCTTGAAATGCAAGAAAAGGGTAATAAGACCCAGCGACAAAAAAGTCAAACAAAGACAGCATGTTGTTGTTGTTGATCCAGAGGAAGGCAAAAACCCCACGAGGCAGGAGCCAATTAGCCCTTTTGGGGGAAAATTCCTTCCCGACTCCCTAATGGCAATCAGACTAATCCCTGGATCAACCTTTAATAGTTCCTACCTGCCTGTATACACGGATTAACAATTAACCTAAGATTTATATCCTGTAATATCTTTCCCCTCCAGAAAGACATCAAGTCTCCTTTTAAACTCCTCTATGGATTTTGCCATCACCACACCCTAAGGCAGAGAGTTCCACAGTCTAACTGCTCTTACAGTAAAGAACCCCCTTCTGTGCTGGTGATGAAACCTGCTTTCCTCTAGATGTAGCGGATGCCCTCTTGTGACCGTCGCAGTCCTGGGTATAAACAGACCATGGGAGAGATCCTTGTATTGTCCCCTCATGTATTTATACATAGTTATTTGATCGCCTCTTAGCCATCTTTTTTCCACTGTAAATAATCCCAATTTGGATAGCCTCTCTGGGTATTCCAGTCCCTTCATTCCATGTATTAGTTTAGTTGCCCTTCTCTGAACCCCCTCCAGCACTGTAACATCTTTCCTGAGCACCAGTGTCCAGAACTGTATGCAGTATTCCATGTGAGGGCTGACAAGTGCCTTATATAGCGGTAGAATAATGTTTTTGTCCCTATACCTCTTTTAATGCACCCCAAGACTTTATTAGCTTTTGCAGCAGCTGACTGGCATTGGTTACTCCAGTTTAATCTACAGTCCACTAGTACCCCCAGGTCTTTTTCCATCTCACTTTTCCCTAGCAGTACTCCATTAAGTGTATATTGGTGACATCCGTTTCTCCTGCTCATGTGCATAACCTTACATTTATCAATATTGAACTTCATTTACCATTTTTCTGCCCCAGCCCCCAGCTTATCTACATCCATTTGAGCCATTCCTTGTCCTCCGTTGCATTAATTATATTGTATAATTTTGTATCATCTGTATATATTGATATTTTGCTGTGCAGCCCCTCTATCAGTTCGTTGATAAATATATTGAACAGAATTGGACCTAATAAGGAGATCCTGGATTCTCGCCGGGCTACAGGAACCTTACAATATTTGGGGGCCCGGAAGAGTTTTTTGGAGTATGATAGCTCAGATGACAGTGATTTTAAAGTTGGAGATGCCTCAGAGTTTGAAGGCAGCGTCATTGGTAGCGAGGATGGGTCAAAAGACAGTGGTGAATGGTTGGACATTGACTCGGAAGACGACCTGAAACATGACGATATGTCAACGGTTGGCCCTGAAGGAAATGGGGCAGCCACAGACTACCGAAGTCATGGACCTGAGGATCAGCCCATGGTGACCGCCCAGGAGGGTCACATTCTCGGGTTGGTACAGCGTTTTCGCAGCCGCCTCCTGGATAAGCCTGGTCGAGTTTCCGGGGGCCCGGAGGTCCCCCGTCAGAGGGGGGGTAATGTTACCATACAGCGCGGCACGGGGTCCCGCGGTCGGCGCGCGTCGCTCCGGCGTCGGCTCCAGCAGCCTGGAGCCCTGTGTCGAGGTTATCCCAGCAGCTTGGGACGGCCGGTGGGCGGCGGCATGGGCGTGTCCACCCGTAGGGTGCCGCCCGCACTCCTCCGTTCTTCTTATACAGCAGTGGGTGGAGTTGCCTCCTCCCACTCTCCGCCCGGGGGCGGAACCTTGTGGTTAAGAGACTGGCAGTGATGTGAGCTCACTGCCAGTTATTGGTTCTGCTTTCATCTAGTCAGTCTGTCTGCAGTTTACCTCAGCCAGTCCCTAGTTGTCTGTCAGCCCTGCTATCCTTTCTCAGCCTGTTACTGTTGGTCCTGTTAGCCCCTAGTCTGGTCTGTTCCAGTCAGCACTAGTTGCTATTCAGGTCCTGTCGATCTGCCTGTGAGCTCCATCTCCAGCCCTGCTTGTACTTGTAAGTTTTGTTGGTTTGTTACACCTGCCTCTTCTGTCGGCACTCTGTCCCCTGTTAGTAGTTCCATCTAGGCAGTCGCCAGGTCCCTAGCCAGTGCAGGGACTGCCGCCCAGTTGTCCGCCTGGGGTTAGCCAGGGCCGAGGCAAGTAGGCAGGGACAGTGGGGTGCAGGAGATCAGGGCACCCCAACTGGCGCTCGGGGGGCAGAGTGCCGTAACATAGACTCTCCCAGGTCCAGCCTAGAACTTACTTCATTGTAGAAGCTATATTCATTGTAGGTATATATAAGCAGGTAAGAACCAGATAAAAATCACAAGGCAACGAAGCAAGAACTGGACTAGACATACCCATATGAACAAAACTATACTGACAAGAAAAAGCTAGATTAGAACAAGACACTAGAAATAAGCAAGAAATACTGAATTTAAACACACATAGTTCCGCTATAACCTGCAACACACTGCAGAAACCAGAAGCATTTAAAAAGAGGCTAACCAAAGAGGGACTTCTCCCAAAAACAAGGCTGGTTGGCAGCTGGGAATCCTGGTGGTTTGGTCCCACTACTAGGGCATTGATGGCATATCCTAGCAACATAACAAAAGAATTATCACAAACACATGCAACTGATAATCCAGTCCTCATTTCTTTATCAGTAATTCATGTCAAACTTGTAAAAATAGTTCCTCGATAAAATTATAAATTCATATCAGAAATTAGGAAGACCGCAAAATTGCTAAGTCCATAAATCCAAGATGAAAAGTCCATATTGAGATGCTGCAGAGCATAAGCAAGTGAGCGTGCCCAGCTCTGCAACGTTTTGGGGACCCTCTCTCTTTCTCAAGTATAAATGCAAGCACAATTACAAGCACTGGCGTAACTATAGGGGATACAGGGGATGCGTTTGCACCCAGGCGCAGGAGCCTCAGGGGACCAATAAGACCTCTCTTCTCCATATAGGGAGCCCAGCACTATGAATAAAGCATTATAGTTGGGGGCCCCGTTACAGGTTATGCATTGGGGCCCGGGAGCTTCAAGTTACACCTCTGCGTTAAGGAGTTAAGAGAAGTTGGGGGGTCCTAAGATAAACTTTTGCACCCGGGCCCATGAGCCCTTAGCTACGCCCCTGATTACAAACATATGCATATAAGGAAACAAAGAAGCATTACCATCTTTCACCTCTAAAATAATTATTACACTTTATTCCCCACAATGTTACAACCTAATTCGCATTAACAATACAGAAAATCAAGGCCGAAGTTTCACAAAATATGTGGAAGATAATAAAATGCTCTGCTAGCAGTAATTACATTACAAAAATCACTGAAACTACAAGTCTTATCCAGACCTTCAGGGTTCATAGAGACAAGGGAATATATCCAAATGTTACTTTTTGCAGTAACAACTACTTGTTCAGCATCAGCCCCACTTACTGCCTCCAATACTACTCATTTTATTTCATGAACATTATGTTTAGCTTCATTGAAGTGATTCACTATTGTGGTTTCTCCAAACTTTTTGTACATTCACTATCACGCTCAGACTCCCTTCAAGATATGGCATCTGATTTATCCCTATCTGCCAGTCCGATCATGATGGATGATATTGGAGGAAACAAGTGGAGCTGATGCAGAACAAGTACTTGTTAGACTGTACATTGAATTACCAATTGAATGTGTCTGTGAGGTTTCTTGTGTGATTGCTATAAGGGGGTGAAGAAACCTCTAATTATCACCGTTGGGTGGGCACAGCTTTTCTTTCTGGTCTTCCATTGATTAATGGAAACAATATCCTAGCACCATGTCATCCATGTCCGGGAAAGTGGTTTAACATGGACAATTTGCCTGTAGAACAGGAGGAGGGGTGAGGGACCTAGAGATACCTCCAGAGCTGCATATTCCAGGGGCAAACAATAGTATGAGCGATGACAAAGGAAAGCTTCTACAATCTCCGATGGGCGAGCAGACACAGACGGGAAACGGTAAAGCAACAGGATGCATTGAGCGGTCTCCAGTCCTCGGAAAGCTCAGTGGCAACTAGATGGCGCCACTACCAGGACTTGAAATCTGCATTGACTATAAAGAAAAAGCACTGAAAGAATGCAGGTTGAAACCAGAACAGATACTCTGTACGCATCCACCTCCACCGCCTACATGGACCATATACTGCCACGATTAGAGGCTTGGTTTCTTTCACCATGAACTGTTTTTACAAACCGCAAGTCAATAAGGAGTTGTTCTGAGCATCGCATTGTGGCGTGGGAGTCAGAATTACGTAGGTTCCCAAAGGCCCAGAGTGATGAGCTGCAGGTGGGGTTCTGCACAACAGTATTACTGCATAGGGGTGAATACACTCCAGAAGTTGCTCCGGCCATAAAGACACCCCAGTAGTCGCTAGCCAGGAGCGTAAGTATCTGGATTTGTTGCCAATGGCAGGTAGGGTCTCCATCAAAGCCCTCCTGTCGTCCATGCCCAATACCTTCAGTTACCTCCCTATCACCTCTACATGGATTTGCTGCAGATTTTCTCAGCTTCGGCTACATGTCATTGCACGCTAAAAATTATCTCGCTAAATACATTTATTGCCCATCCACAAGATAAGTTATAAATATATGATTGGTATATATGATTGGGGTTTGACTGCTGGGTCCCTCGGGCATCAGAAGAACAGCAGTCCTTAAGTCCCTTAGTAAATGGAGCGGTTGTGTGAATGCATGGCCACCACACTAGGGGGGCTCATGGGCTGCTGCCGTTCCCGTGATTGCTGGGGGCTTAGCAGTGAGACCCTCAGCGATCATATATCTGGTGGAAAAAAACCTCAAATGTATGTAGACTCTTTTTTTCACTTCTAGAAAAGTGTCATTTCCCACCAAGAATCTGGACATTTATATATATACATGGAGCTCGATCCTAATTTTCAGACTAGGTGGTCTTTTATTGCATACAAATCAGACATCTGAAACTGCTGCTAATTTACATCAAGCCTGTCGTAAAAAGATGAAAAACTTATCTAAAATCAGAAATCTGCTTTCACTACTTTCCAGCCGGGTAAGCACGCAGCAAGCTCATCAAATATTGGCTTTGCCAGTCTGGATACATCGAGAGAAGCCCTGAACATAATTGGCTTGTCAGAAGCTAAATTTTTCCCTTTGCATCTTTTATTCAGCTGGCCCTTTATCCGCACAGTAGGGGCACCGGTGAAATAATGGTGAGAAGAATCTCTTTGCTGCTCTCATTATAAATAATACCAGCCGAACCATGTCTAAAGTACATAACCCCTTGTTATGCTATTGCGTATGTACCTTCCTGCAGATTACACCTCTTCTGCTGGGTAAAAAGCAGCGATTACAGCCCATAAGTTAATAATACTGTAAATAAGACATTTCTGCCCGGGTAAAGGGCTCAGCCGGCCCTGGGCGCTATCTTGTCACATAACACAAAGCCACAATTAGTGTCTCCATTTACTCTTAATTCAGTCATCCAGAGATGAGTTCTAATTTCGTTCAGGTCTATTAAGCTGATTTAAGTAGAATTGTTCTCTTTTGAAATAAAATAGTTTCTAATTTTAAAGACATTAAAAATGCTTGATACACTATAAAAAAATTAGAGATGAGTTGAACAAAGAAATGGAGACAAACTAAAGAACTGAACTGCAAGACACATCCCTTAAAATTAGGGCATCTAAATTTGCCACTAGATGGCAGTACAGTGTATAGAGGAAGGACCAGGGACATAACTATAGGGGATGCAGAGGATGCAGTTGCGCCCCGGGCCCAGGAGCCTTAGAGGGCCCATAAGGCCTCTCTTCTCCATATAGGGAGCCCAGAACTATGAATAGAGCATTATAATTGGGGGCCCTGTTACTAGTTTTACATTAGGGCCCAGGAGCTTCAAGTTATGCCTCTGGTAAGGATGCTACAAGACAAGTGCTAGCGGTTGTGGCTAGCACTTGTATTTTGCTGACAATTGGTGGGCTAAACCTACAAGCACTAAATTCTGAGTAGAAAAGTCCAGCACCCGGTCCAATGAATACTATGGCTTTATTTTATAACTATTATAAATAGTAAAATTAGGACATTCTGGTTAGCCTACTAGTTTCAAATCATACAGGTAAAAACCCATTGTGGTTTGAAACTAGTAGGCTAACCAGACTATCCTGATTTTTGTATACTGCCAGCCCCTCCTTTCCTGGAGAATGTGGTTACTAGGCTCTTTTACATGCAACTATTATCACTAAAATAACTGCATGACTGAATGAACTGCTGACATTTTTGAATAAAATTACATGGACAGATGATGGCTTTTAATCATCTGCACTTCCTTCATACGTTGTTTGCTCAGCTGGGTATGTGTTTATGTGATGGCTATCTCGCTGGCAGGATTCCATTCTTTGCTCCCAGCAGAGTACATGTGAAGTAAACAGTGTACTCATTATGTATGCTAGGTAAACAAACCCCATCTTGCAGCCACTCAAAACTCCATTCAAATGGAATGAACTTTGTGTGATCAAATGATGGTTTTCTATGCTGACTAAAAACCAGCGTTAAAAGATAATTGAACGAATAGTGTAGGACTGTCCGTGTTTACATGTAATGACTATTGCACACTATCGGGAGTTTGAATGAATTGTGAGCTATAATCATTGTGTGCAAAAGGGCCTTAAATGGCTATAAAACTAGGAAGGCTAGAATATAAAAAACAATATTAACACCTCCGGTCCTTCCTCACTTCCAGGTAGCACAATGACGTCCTGAACAGCACATGACCACTGTGGACAATCTCTGGCCTCAGCATCTCAGGATTGGCCACAGCGGTCTTTGGTCATGTGACCACGCTACCTGGAAGTGAGGTATCTATAGACTGGAGCAGAGAGGGGAAAGAAAAAGGTGAGTGTATGGTTTTCTAATTTACATATAATAGTTCACAGAATCCACAGTCCAATGCTTACTTGTTACTTTTTTATCTCAAGCCAAACATACACAAGACTTATCACTTTAAAGTGCTTTTAGTCCATGCAGTCCTTCAATTCAAGTACTGACGAGACAGGAGAGCTGAGCGTGCAAGCACGTCAGCAGTAGCAGCAACGTTTTGGGGAACCTCCCCCAGGCGTGCATGATCATGCACCCACCACCCTTTTATATAACAATAACCTCCCATCTGGTAAAAGCAATAAATATACAAATATGAATGAATGCATTTCATAAATATAAGAATGGCTTTATCCGAAATACAGCAGAGCGGAAATAATCTTCATAAGAATATAACAATTATGGAATTGATAAGGCTTATAAAAATACACCAAAGCTGCAGATCCCAGTTAACCCTTTCAGGACCAGAATTTCTAAGTTAAAAATCTAAAGGGCTTCTTTTTGAAGCTATATATTTGTTATATCGGCATCATCGCCTGCTGTAATTTCCTCCAACACCGTCCAGTTTAGTTCAAAAACCTTATGCTCCATTTTAATGAAGAGTCTTGTGACTACCTCGGTTGCTGTACATGGATTAAAGATAATAAGATGCCCTGAGATAAAAAAAAAAGTAACAAGCATTGGACTATGGTGCTTGTGATCTATTATATATGATTGTGGGATCCACTGTTCATGCCATCTATGAGCAATCCTGAGTAGTACACACTTTGGAGTTTGATGGTGTTTGTTTTTTTAAATTTTACAGCATAATGGGACATTATTACAAATGGGGTTGTAAGAGGGAGTATTATTCATGATTTGGACATAAGGAAGAGCATTATTACGTATGGGAGCATAATTGGGCATGAAAGGGGTATGTTGAGGCATAAAAGGGGGCATTTCTACTGTGTGGCGGGCACTAAAAGCAAAGCTTACTGTGGGACGCCTAATTACTTTCTGAAGCACTAAAGATGGGAAGATTGTGTAGAGGTATGGAAAAGTTAGGGAGGGTACTGGAAAATCGAGGAGTCAAAGATGTCTGTATGTCCTGCAGAAGATGTCATGGAGGTCTGGTCTGGGATGGAGAAGAAAAGGGAAAGTAACCGACTCCTATACGATGGGTCATTACTTCTGATCACAGAGGTAATATATAAAGTTACTGCAATCACTTATCTGAAGAATGCTTATGTTGAGCTGGTATCTCCCACTATATGATCACTCTATGGGGGTAATATTGGTCTTTGTATAATGTTTTTTTCAGTAACATTATGGTGGTATTAGTCAGTAACAATGTGATAGTGATATTGTATGTGGCTATGGTGTGCAGTATTATTTGGACCTTATATAGTGTTAATATTGGTAATGCTGGTCTTGCAGTTAGTTTTGTTTAGTGACAGTATGGAAGTAATATGAACAGGGATAATATTTGCTTATTTCATATACGGTATGTGATATAATTTAGGGGTCTGATGTGGGGGAACATATCAATGCTTCACTGTTTGTTACCCTATTTCTAAGTCTGTAAGGGTAAGCTCACACTTAACAGCCTAGTTTTAATTTTAAGTGCCACCCAACAAGAAAGTGAGTACTTACATGAACTTTTACAAAACTTTCACATTGGACAGATAAATGTTCATGCTCAAGGAAGAGCCCTATTCATACAGAGCCCACCTTTTAAAGGTTACTATAGGGCCCACCTTTTAGAGGTTACTATAGGGCCCGCCTTTTAAAGGTTACACCCCTGGACAAATATGCTCAAAACTTTCCACCAAGAATGGCGCTCTGTAGGAACTATGATTATATCTTTGCATACAGATGTACTGTTCACGGCATCAGCAATACTCGAGTCTTCATCGTTGAGAGCAAAACCCCTTCCGTAGGGTTGAACCTTGCCTTCACAAATTGACACAAAATGTTATTGTGCAGCAGTCTAATTGTCATTTTCAGGCACGCTTATTCCATGATTTTCATGGCTAGATTTGCCCTTGGATGAACAAAGGATTTTCATTTTCTGAACGTAATTGGAAAACATCTGGTGAGTGAAATCTACGTTAGCAATGATATTCCGGATCCATGCTTTATAGTAACATTTGTGTGTCATGTGTGGAAATCATAAGGCTTTATTACTGTAGGGCTGGAGATGTTGGCAACTGATTTGGGGCTAGTTAATCATTCGTCCCCATAGAGCTGGCATTGTTTCGTTGGACATCTCCCCGCATTTATACAATGAGATGTACGGCCAACCGGCGAGTATTTTAATGTTCACATGTAATTGGCTGATCATTTGCACAGTAACATGGCATGATGATTGGGAAAAAGAACATTTGGGCAATAGTTACCTCTCTTCAGCCCCTTGGGAATTCTGGCAAATCTTCCGGTGTGTATGTACGGCGGAAGTCCGGTGACCGCTGCAACCAATCTGAGATTGATTTCCACTGGATGTACATAGTAAGAGATTCACTAAAGCCGCTCAGCGGTTTCCTGGCATAGGTGAGTATTTATAGCCTTTTTTGCTTTTTCATGCCATGCCTAGCTGGTCATTTTTTTCTTATAGTGAGACAACACCTTTAAGATAGGAAAACCACCTTGGGTATGATATTCATTTCCCCCCATAATAAATCAATATGTGCCAATATACAGTAAATCTGGAAGGTAATCAGGGTACTCATCTTATGGCAGTCCATGATTATTACCCAGGCTATACACATATACCATCTGTACATATAGGTGTACCAGTACCTTGCAAAGCGTCTTCCTCCTGCAGGACTGGTTTGGACTTGTCCAGGACTTCCAGCATATGTTTTCGTTTCGTGAAATTGAACAAGATTTACTGTGTAATATCCAGAATAGCATCCGTACCCTCAACTCTCAGACACTCCGGCTTAACAAAATATTTGAAGCATTGCCCTGAGCCAGAAATGTTTAACAACAGCTGTAACAAGTCCGACAGATTTTCTGCTAAAGGCTAAATAAAATCAATGACCTAAAATTTAGTCTTTTAGTGGCCGTTACATGTACTGCTTTATTCGAAGTTACGAAATTAGCTCTGTTACAGTATTCCCAAGAAGTCCGCCCTGCTGGCTCTGCTCTGCTCAGGTGCCAGGCTCTGCCAGTAAATGCCCCTAAAGTGGAACTTTGTCAAATTGTAAACTATTCTAAGGTCGGATACACACGAGTTAAAGAATGGGTATTGCATATTAAGCGCGCATTGGTATATTTTACTGTACTTTTTGTGCGCACAAACTGTGAGCAATTGCATGCATAAAAAAATAGGAATCGATGTTCTCAGCCTTTGAAATGGCCAGTTAGTTTAATGAGCTCAAAACGTGTTCTTTTCCTGTGCAAATGTATAGGAATATAGAGCATGCTATGTATTTTTTTGCACGGATGAAATGCACACGACAATTACGCGCATGTACGTGCAAATACATCTGTGTGAAGCCGGTCTAAGGCATGATGATGATAAACTTTATGGTTAGGTGGTCTGCAGCCTTCATAGTTCCTTAGCCACATCATTAACAACCATGACCTTTAACAATTCACATCCTACTCTTATTTCACATTCTCTAAGGGTTCCCTGTCACCCGGCTCTTGTATGATAACCTGTAGTCTGCAATCTATACATAGAACATGCAGTGTTTGGTAACACTCTAAGGACTCATGTCTTGTACTGTGGAGTCCCTACAAGCCAATATTACTACTCAAAAGTCCCTGTGTGCCATTTTATGGTACCCTGATGAGGGCCAACGCCAGATTCTCCATGTCCGTTGGTTTGACTTCATCAGAAATAGTGAGATACAGGCTTGCATGGGGCTTGAGTCAATCACAAAAATAATAACAAGGAGATGACTTGCACTTTTTGGTCATGTTGCACGCTTGTCAAAAGCTGTTCCGGCCCACGGTGCTCTAACCGCAGCAATTGCTAGGAAAATCAAGAGACGGCCCCTTGCCGGATGGCCGAGGCCTCCTGGTCATCCGCGGCACTCGTGGCACTCGGCTCTACGGACCCTCGTCGTCCAAGCAAGATAACTAACTAATTAATGAGGGCACTTTCCTAGCAACCATGCTTTAAAGGAAATGCGCCATCAAAAATGACTTCTTGTATAAACCAAACTTTTATGTTAAACAATTTTTTAAGAATTTTTGGTAGTGTTTTTAATTTTCAATGTCACAATCTAGTTTTTTTTCATATTCCCAATATCTTGGAGTTTTCATACTGACCACTAAGCCTAATAATAGTCTGATACTTCCTGTTCTGTAGAGAAAACTTTTCAGCAGTCATCTTATTATCATAACAGGCAGATTTATATACAGATAATACAAATGTAGCATCCAAGCGGAGGCGTGCCAGTGTGGGGGAGACCATGGGTAAACAAGATGGATGTCATGGTTGGCTCTGTGATCTCTCCTTGCAATGGCGACAGAGGGCCAGGCTCAGTCACGCACAGTGGCAAGGGTTACTACAGATAGCAATTATCAATGGTGGTTTGTCACGTGACGCCAGTACCTCTTCCGTAAGGGACTCAAAGGGTTAATGACTAAATAATTGACACGAGTCCTGGGAGCTTTAATTTGCAAACTGGAGGTACTCAGTTTACTTTTTGTAACATTTAGAAATGACAGGTACAGTTCATCAGAAGAGGTATTGCTTTGCATAGACAATAATGCTGCTCCAAGTTCCTGTTTAGTACAATACAGTTTAAACTTCAATGTTCTCTCTCTCTTTTCATTTAAAGGTTACTCAGTAAGAATTTCCACAGTCCTAGTTATCTGAGGGTTGATTTCTTGAAGATTACTATGCAGTTTGTGAAGTTATTTTAGAAGTGAGCCTTTCACTTTTCCTGGTTTTGCTTTTCACAGGGGCTAGTGCAACTCACTTTTGTGTAGATGGGTCCTAATCTTCCTCCTCCACACTGCACATGATCTGGAAGCTTGTAAATTCTTGCTTATGGCTCAAGACAATATTAATCCTCCCCACACTACTATGCACTTCCTCTCACGTCATCCTCCAACGACAACCTACTCATTACTACCTCTAACTCCTCCTTCACTTCCCGTCTTCACTCCTGCACTTTCTCCAAACTTCTCCCAATATTCTGCCTTGCCCTGCTCATTTTCCCACTCTTGGCTCTGGCCATTCCCCCTCTACCAATCAGGCATTGCATGACAAGCAGCCAATCAGCATCCAGCTGTTGCCGTGCAGTAAGCTTAAGCTCATGAACAAAAGGGTTAAGACAGGGTCCTTCAGACGTACAACACTTTCTATGTCTCAGTATGAGCACATAGTCAGGTGTTACAGGGCTTGTGACTGTGTGGCAACCCTGTAGGAACTCCCGGGCCACTACACAGGATCCACCATTCACCTCCTCTCCCTCCTGGCACAATGACCTATGCACATACCCCAAACCATGCCTAGACCAGTCTCCCATAGAAGTCACTGGATAACCTCTGTGAATTGTGTTAGTGGACCATTGGTTGTTAAATGCAGCTCAGATAGGATTTCCGCCTCCATAATCATCTACATACAATACAATGAAAAAAAATCTACAATCAAAAAATAAAAATAGATGAGAAAATGCTAAATGTGTGACTATCTGATTTTAATTAGTAAAAAAAACATAGGTGATACATTCCCCTTAAGTAAGAACAGTTACAATTTAATTCTGTGTATTTAACCCCTTTGGTACTGATGAACTGTCTTCAGTATAGCTCATTGGTAGTTGATCGGCATGGGTTGGTCAATTGAGACCCCAACGATCACTTGTTCTCAGCTCCAGCACTCACTGCAGCGGGCCAGATGTTGATGGCTACATCCACGTTATGGTCACAACTGGAAGTGCCATAGAAGATATAACTCCTATTGATTTCAATGGGAGTGAAGCCTTCTACTACATTTTCTACTACAGTAAGTGCGGGGGCTGAGATCAGGTGATTGCCTGGGATCCCAAGCGGCAGACCACAGTAGATCAATTACTGGTGACCTATCCTGAGAATAGGTCATCAGTACTAAAAGGGGTTAAATGCTCCGAATACCCCTTTAATATCGATGCAACTGTCAATGAAGAAAGTACTCCAGTGAATAATCCCCCTATAATATCAGTGGGTATTGCAATGCTGTAACGTTACAGGCCAGTCATTGTCATGATAATATCGCCCAGGATAAAACCCGCATTCTGGGGTCGGCCAAATCAGTAAATGAACCCGGAGCAGCAGGTAATCCTTTCCTTCACATCAAACATATCCCATTACAGAGCGGCCGGCTCTTTGACTTTTGTAGGCTTCTATTTTTCAGTAACGGTACAAATGAGAAAGTCTCAATTAGCGCTGACAATATTCCTGCTGCAAACGAGCCAAGAGCAGCATGGTTCACTGCAGATGAAAGGAGCGGGCCTGCAGGAACCTCAACTCCAGCGGCACACAGGACACAGTATACCGGATAGGGACGCTGCCTCATTGATCTACAGACAGCAGAAAGGGCAGCGAGGCAGAAGCTACCGGCTGCTGTGCCATAACAGAAGCCCCACTGACACAACCAACAGCACCTCAAGTCTTATCACCTCTCCAGCTAGAAATAATCACCTATGTGTTATATAACGCTATATGTCATATTGCACTTATTAGACTTCTCTCTAATAGCCATATAGTCAGTGGGAGGGGCTATAAAATATCTGCAAGCTGTAACTCTCCAGCGGGCTGTAAGGGCATGGTAGGAGTTGTAGTTTCATCCGGAGAGCCATGAGTTCTATGGCGGCTGCACATGAGCGGATGCGCAATTGTGCACACTTCAGCGCAACGTATTTGTGCTGTGAGTGAGGTAGATTTGCTCAGATATTGGCGCATGTTACTGTACTTATGGCGCACGCCAATTTCACAGAATTACGCAGCGCACGGCGCCTTTGTACACACATTGAGCGTGTATTTTCTTACTTCTCCGTGACTTTTATGAGGACCCTATGTGCACAAATACACACAAAAATAGAGCATGTTGCAAAAAAAAAGCGTGCCATTCTCTGCACATTGCTTGTACCAATTTGGCTCGCGCAAATCCGTCCGTGTGAAGCCGCTCTTTACTGCTATATAAAGATAAGACTACTGCAAAAGACAAATTTCATTATTACCCGCACAAGTGAAACTACGTTTTTAACCTGAGAGCCATTTTCACACGGCTGAGAACATCACGCGAGAGTTGTGTGTTGCGAGATGCACAAATCTGGCACAAATATGAACCCCATTCTTTTGAATAGAGGCATGTCCTATCTCTGGGCGTTTCTTCGGAACGCATTGCCCATTGTTTTCAATGGAGCCGGAAAACACATCGCACAGCGTTCGAATGCAATGAGAGGTTTCCCATTTAAAACAATGGAAAACATTTGTTGGGGATCGCAACTGTACGGAAGTGATGGGAGGTGTTTTTGACACAAAAACGCCTCGCATCCTCAGTGACATCACATGTTCCTGAGCGCGATATAAGGACGGGCTTCATGGGCCGATATTGCGCTCGCCCGTGTAAAACTAGCCTTCAAGGACTTGTGCTAACTTATAAAGTTATCCGGTATCCACAGGACAGGGGACAACTTAATGATCATGGTGGTCTGACTGCTGGGACCCTCACTGATCCCGAGAACAGGGGTCCAGTCAGTGAATGGAGCGGAGGTCGCACAGGCACACCTCTGCTCCATCACTTCAACAACTGTGCAGGAGATTACGGAGTTCAAGCACTTTGGTAACTGCCTGCACGGTCATTGTAGTGACTGGAGCAGCAGCGCATCTACAAGACCTCTGCTCCATTCACTGGGGGACCGGACCCCTGTTCACAGGATCAGTGGGGTCCTCGCTGTCAGACTCCCACCGATCATTAACTGTCAATAGGAGATAACTTTATAACTTGGCACAACCCCTTTACCCCGTTGAGGTAACTTTCTGTGCCACTTTCTGAATACCCTTTCATACTTTTCTTGTGCTAGGATAAGATACAACTAGAGGTGAGCAAGCATACTCGTTAAGGGGAGATACTCGAGTGAGTATCGTCCTTTTCGAGTACCTGCCAGCTCGTCGGAAAAGATTTGGGTGCCGGTGGGGGAAATGAGGGGGAGATCTCTCTCTCCACCCCCACCCCCGGCCCCCCACTGCTCACTCTTGCAACCCACTGCTCACCCCCGCCAGCACCCGAATCTTTTCTGACGAGCAGGCAGGTACTCGAAAAGGACGATACTCGCTCGACTATCTCCCCTTAACGAGTATGCTCGCTCATCTCTAGACACATCACTTCCTATTGGTTTAACACTTTGCAATCCAATTTTGGATTCAGGGTTTCCTAGTGTGCTTTCTCTTTCTGCCATTATACAATGGAGCCAGTACTGCGGTATGGGACATGCTGGAGAGGCCCCGACTACAGAGCGGCCAGTAATATACATTAAGAATACCCTGTCGGACGTCTTCCAACATCGGAGTTGTACAGCCTTCAATCAGAATGTTGGAAGATGTCAGACAGTGGATTGGAAAGGGTTAGGATAAGTTAACCTGTGACAGAAAGTTACCGCAGTCATGTTAAACTTTGCTACGTCTGTACCAATAAATCAGGTGATTGCTTTAATTCTTGAAACTGATTGGTGGCAATTGGCATTTGTGTTAGTTTTATCTCTGTTAATGTCTATTAGCCTTCCTTTATCGGGTATCATCCGCAGAGCTTTATTCTGCATGCATTTGCATATTTTGAGAGAATTAGGAGAATATCCTCTGGCAAGTTTTCAGTCCATGTTTTCTTTGTATTAAAGCAAAAAATCCATAAATATGACTGCACTATATGCAGGGATAAATCTAATTATATCTTCCGGTTCAGCATTGCGTGCAGATGGGTGCTCGCTGCTCATCCGAAAGAGTCAAAATAGTTAAAATGGAAGGATTTAATAACACACCCAAGGGTACGTTCACATGTGGCAGGATGCCGAGGATCCTCCGCAGTGGAAAAATACATTTCCGAATCAAAAGCTAAGTCAAAATTTGTACCATTGATGCGCTTTTTGACTGGGTTTCAGCTGCAGATCCGCAACATACTGAGCCCTCACTGCCGCTCACATCCCACCCTCAATAACTACTACTGAGCCCTCCGCCGCTGCCGCTCAGGTGGTGCAGAGGTGGGCAGCAGTGGCAGTGGAGGGCTCAGTACTGGTTGCCGGGTGAGGGATGTGAGTGGCAGTATGGGGAGAGAAGCGGCGCTGCACGCTAAAAATCAGCTGCAGGTCTGCAGCTGAAACCCAATTAAAAAATGCACGAGGGGTGCGAATTTTGACTCAGCTTTTCATGCAGATATGTTGTGGATTTGGCCGTGGGTTTTACCGCTGCTGAGGATTTGCAGCATCTCCCCAATGTGGGAAAATACCCTTAGGCCAATTTCACACAGGCGATAAAATTGCGCGATTTTCGCTCAATGCGAGAGTGAGTTAAAAAGCATAATTATAAAACCAATGATTTTCAATGATTTCCTTCACATTAGCGATGTGTTCAATGATGCGATGTTGCGAGAGAGAAAATCCTATCTTATCTCCCATATTTCCATATGGAGCCAACTTTTTATCGCAACGCACAAACTTCTGATTTTCGTACGATGCGTTTTTAACATTAGAAAGTCCTATCGACTTTCGTGATAAAAAATTGCGCGATTTTAGCGCACTTTTAAATCGCAGCAGCAGCGATGCGATGCAAGATTATTCTCAAGAAAAAGCATCGTTGACGCTCAAAAATTCCAGGAACAAAGATGCAATTTGCTTGCGGCAAATTGTGATTGCCTGTGTGAAACTAGCCTTAACCCTTTCCAATCCATTGTCTGATATCTTCCTACATTCTGATTGAAGCTTGTACAGCTCCAATGTCAGAAGACGTCCGACAGGGTATTCTTACCGTCTATTGCCAGCCACTCCACTGTCGAAGCCTCTATGGCGCACACACACCGGCTTTAGCCAGCAGATGGCACCGTTGTATAACAGCAGAAAGAGAAAGCCTTTTAGGAAACCCTGAATCCAAAATTGGATGGGAAAGGGTTAAGGAAGTTTTTCAGTAAACAGTAGACAAATGGGAAAACCATTCAATTCTGTTCTAATGTCGGATACGTCATGACATGACTCTGTGAGCTCCATTAGTTTTCATTTCAGCTGTCTCTCTCATTTACAGAATTGGTAAATGTCCAGACTTTGATGATGACTAATGGCCGTATTATGGATCCACTATGAAGGAATCTACAATATGCTGCCCATAGCCGGCTATGGGGTCCATCGGTACCTCTGTGTGCTTTGGTTTTATATTGAGGCGTAGACGGGGTTTTCATGTAGATTTATATAGAGGGTCCGCCACTTCAGACTGGAATAATAAATGCTGATTTCATTGTATCAGAAGGAGCTGTAGAATCCAAACAACTTGAAAGACACATCTCAGACTGAAGTTCTTAATCCATCTGAAACATGAAAGCATCTTCCAGGATGTTCGGATTTTATAACTCCTTCTGATACAATAAAATTGGCATTTTATCAATCCCAATCTGAAGTGCCGACATTCTTGCTGTTTGTTGTTTAAGGTGTTTTCTGGGACATTAAAATGAATAAAATGGCTTAAAATGAAACTAAATATTCACTCCTACATCTAGCGCTGCAGCGGGCGGTCGCGTGCCGTTCATTCTGCATACGACCGCTCAGCTACTCATAGGCTTGACCGGCGATTCTTCTGGGGCCACTGAAGCCTTGAGTGGCTGAGCGATTATCTGCACAATGAACGGCACGTGACCGCCCACCACTTCTGCCAGGCTCCATGTGGGCATCGGGGGTGCATCACTGAACATGGCCGGGATAGGTGAGTATTCAATTTCTTTGAATTTTAAACCCTTTTAGGGTGACTAATAGTGATGAGCGAGCATTGCCCTTATCGAGTGCCCGCCCGAGAGAAAAGGTTCGGGTGCCGGCGGTGGGCAGGGAGCTGCGGGGTAGAGCGGGGAGGAACGGAGGGGAGATCTCTCTCTCTTCCTCTCTCCCCCCTGCTTCCCCCTGCTCATTGCCGCTACTCACCGCTCCCCCGCGCCAGCACCCGAACCTTTTCTCTCGAGCGGACAGGTACTCGCTAAGGGCAATGCTCGCTCGAGCCATTGCCCTTAGCGTGTATGCTTGCTCATCTCTAGTGACTACCCACTACAGTTTTTATTCACAGCGAAATTCGCAGCGTTTTGTTTTTCTGCAGGGGTCTATGGGACAGTGCTACAGTGCTCATTGAAATCAATTGGAGCTACACAATTACAAGCGCCGGCCACTACACAGGGGGAGGAACAACGGTTTCCACTCTTATCCAAGTGTATACTGGTGCTATCAGACGGCGACCGATCAGCTGATTGGTTGCGGTCCCAAGTAGTGGGCACAAACCAATTAACTATTGATGACCGGCCCTGAGGATAAGTCATCAATAATATTTTTGTGGAGCACCCTTTTAACATTTGTACAATAGCTGTCTTCCGCTACCATGCCTACAATGGGGACATGACTGCTGCCAGTGTGGTGAGCTGGCGGTTTACAATTATTCTCTTAAACAGAAAACAACTGGCATCATATAATGGAACCCGGGGGCTGGAGTCCGCTGTACAGGGTTCTACAAGTTCTGACATGACTTTTTCCCTTGAAGGAGCTGAGGACCCAAAGGCTTGTGGAATATGTCCATAAAAGTCATTGTATGCAGAACAACCATGTAGTAGAACATAGAAGTGAATACATGGAAACTAATATTTCACGCAGCATCTGCTCTTCTAAGGGCAGGTTCACATGAGCGTCATTTAATTGCGCATTACACATAGCAATGTACGCACGTATAATACATGGCAAATGGATCCAATGAAAGTACATTGATTTTCATTGGCATTTGCATATATACATTGCGTATAATACTTGTGTAAAAAAAAAAAAGCAGTATGTTCTATTCTATCGCGTATTATGCACGATAGAGCCCTATTGTTCTCTATGGGCATATAATAAATTACATTGCGTATGTTCGACGTTTATAAGCACCATCGCTAAGCTACAGAGCGGGAAATTAAATAAAAAGAAACCAGGAAGACTGCGCGGTCCAAAATGGCTTCCATATGCAGCAAAACGCCGACTCACACAGCGGTAAAACACTGCGTTATACACACAGAGTTTTACACAGATGCTTGTGTGAGCCCGGCCTTATAGCTTATGTGTGAATCATCAATCTTGTGATATATTTAAATTAAAATGTTTTTGTTTTAGCACTAAAAATCTAGTTAGAAGTACCTGACACTAGGGGTCTCCCTTCCAGTAACTTTGCAATCCACTGCTTGTCGTTAGGCATTTGGCTTCTCTAGTAGGACATGAGGACACTACTAGTTACTCTATGCAACAAAGAGCTGGGAACTCAGATGGTGTCTTGCAGCTGATTGGAGCAGGGCTATGTAGGCCTTTTTGAGAAGCATGGGAGAGGAAGTACCAGCCAGTACAGTACTGGCAGAATGGCTGCTTAGGACACCCCTCACTTGTAAGTGGATAGCCAACAGCAGGGCAGCAAAAAAACAGGAAAATCAACTTGACAAACTAAATTGATAGAGCTCAAACTTGGTGCAAACAGCGGCGAATGAAGACCGGGGCTACTTTTCAAAAAAAATTCTGAAAGCTCAGGTATGCTTTAAAGGTAAACTGAGTGCATTTAAATACATTGAGGCCCTTTTATTTTACACATCGTACTGCATAGGTTTCACTTATCCCTGCTCTTATGGCGCCCCCAGGCACATGAAAGCGTATATCAGGATTCTTATGTTACTGCATAATCAACTAGTGCGCAAAGGAAGAGCTAATATTAATATTAATTAGAAATTCAATGAGCATTTCCAAAAAAAGGAGTATCAGTCTAGAGAGCAACTCAAGTCAAATCCCAACAGTTCGTCTATTCATACACATTGACCTTCTGCATTGCCACCTGCAGCGGATCCGCCCGGCTTCATTCTAGACGCACTATGAGAGAAAGGAACATGTTACAGAGAACATCACACTAACATTTCTCTCATAATGAAAAAGACAAATATTCCTCCCTGCATAACGAGTTTTATTCCTCTCCAGGAGATGTGAGAATACATTATTTCTATTTTTAAAATAAAAAGTTGCAAGAAAAAAAAATTCTTCCCACATACTTAGAAATTTTCACTCGGAAATTCTGCCCACCTAACATGAACCTAAAATCTACCCAGTAAGAAGAGATGGGAATAGAGATGAGCGAGCGTACTTGGAAAAGCAATACTCGCTCGAGTAATTAGCTTTATCCGAGTATCGCTGTGCTCGGGTCTGAAGATTCGGGTGCCGGCACGGAGCGGGGAGCTGCAGGGGAGAGTGGGGAGGAACGGAGGTAAGATCTTTCTCTCCCTCTCTCCCGCCCGCTCTCCCCTGCTCCCCGCTGCGACTCACCTGTCAGCCGCAGCGGCACCCGAATCTTTAGACCCGAGCACAGCGATACTCGGATAAAGCCAATTACTCGAGCGAGTAGTGCTTATCCGAGTACGCTCGCTCATCTCTAGATGGGAACATACATGGTTAAACTACCGCTAGATCCCCGGGCAGGTAATGTATATGGGATTTGGTTTAACCCCTTCTGCTGGATTTCATTTTCTTTTATTCTTTTTTTTCCCTCTCCACTTTCAAAAATTTTCAGCTTTTACCTTCCCGGTGACACATCTACAGGGTGTGTTTGTGTTTGGGGGGGCTCGTATTCTGGGGAACCCTTTTAACGAGCCATATAATGTGCTGGAAAACTTTAAAACATTTCTAAGGGTGAAGTCACACGAACGTATATCGGCTCGGTTTTCATGCCGAGCCGATATACGTTGTCCTCGTGTGCAAGGGGGGGGGGATGGAAGAGCCAAGTGCAGGAACTGAGCTCCCGCCCCCCTCTCTGCCTCCTCTCCGCCCCTCTGCACTATTTGCTATGGGGAGAGGCGGGGTGGGGGCGGGGCTAATTCTCAGAACTTAGCCCCGCCCCATCCCGCCTCTTCCAATTACAAATAGTGCAGAGGGGCGGAGAGGGGGACGGGAGCTCAGTTCCTGCTCCTGGTTCTTCCATCCTCCCCCCCCCCCCTGCACACGAGGACAACGTATATCGGCTCGGCGTGAAAACCGAGCCGATATACGTTCGTGTGACTTCACCCTAAAGGGGTAGAAATGGAAAAAGCTGCAACTGCGCCATTTTGGGAGGTTTGCTTTGATGGTGCAGTAAAAATGACGTTATCTTTATTCTTTGGGTCTGTACGATTATGGCAATACCAAATTTATGAAGTATGTTTAACCCTTTTCAATTCAATTTTGGATTCAGGGTTTCCTAAAAGGCTTTCTCTTTTTGTTGTTATACAACGGTGCCATCTGCTGGCTAAAGCCAGTGTGTGTGCGCTCCAGAGAGACTCCGACAGCAAAGCGGCTGGCAATAGACGGTAAGAATACCCTGTCAGATGTCTTCTGACAGTGGAGCTGTACAAGCTTTAATTAGAATGTAGGAAGACGTCAGACAGTGGATTGGAAAGGGTTAACGCAGTACGACTTATACAAAAATAAAATAATGCTTAAAGAATTAAATACGTTTTTGTTGCCATCTTTTGATTCCCATGATTTTTTTATTTATATGATTGGTTACATGTAGGCTCGTTGCTTGCGGGAAGGGGGGGGGAGGGGTATAACCTATAGTTTTTAATATCATTTTGGTGTATGTATGACCTTTTGATCACCTTTTCTTCAAATTTTTCTTGGATACAGAGTGACCAAAGAAGTGCAATTCTGGCATTGTGTATATTCTTTTCCTGGCGGTGTTCACTGTGCGGAATTAATAATATAATATTTTAATAATCTGGACATTTGTGGATGCAGGAGTACCAACGTATTTATTTTTTATCAGATGACTGGAAAAGGGGGGGGGGGGGGTAAAACTTCTTTTTTACACGTTTCATTTATATTATAATTTTATAATCAAAAAAACCTTATGTAATTTATCGTGCCATTTTTCTTTAGCCCCACAGGGGACTTGAACTTGCGATTGTTTAATAATTCATACAGTATAATGCAATACCATAGCCATGCATTATACCTTCTTTTGACAGACAGTCTATCAACACATAGTCAGTCATTGATGGCTGCTCTGGGGGCATTCAGGCTGCCATGACAATGGAATGGAACCTCATCATAAGAAGGCTATTCGGAACTTCCGAAAGCTGAACAGGGCATTTAAATGCCATTCATTTCTTCCGATCTTCGGGTCGAGGCAACTTGCAAGCCGCAGCGCCACCACGTTGACTTTTATTAGCTTGCGGTGTTGCAGTGCTGCACAGCTAGCTTTGCCAGAATGACTAGTGTTGCAGCCAAAGTCGCCATGCAGTCCTTAGCCTCAGGGGTCTAGAGGTAGCAGTTCCACCGGGGGCCTGGAGATGAAGGGGGACAGTATCCCCTGTGCTACATAAAAAGAGAGTAGTATTATAAATCTCCCACATGGTATGTTGGGGGTCCTGTTACATATTTTGCACCTGCCTTCCGCTTTGTTGATCCTTATCTCTCTTCTTAGGTTATCCTCGCTACAGTTAGCAAATAAGTGAATGCAGAACAGCCTGAAGTTCCTGACAGACTTTTCTTCTACAAGGGTGGTGGTGTCAACAAATTGATGCCATATATGATGGAAATCCCAATTATGGGGAGCGGAGGGATGCAATATTCTATCTTACCTATCTCCTTTGCTCTATAAAATGCAGAAACAAGTTAGAATCTTACTTACATTTCCCTCTACAGCTATGACAGGCTGTAACATGTGCTGTCAATCCTGTATAAGTGCACCTTGGTGTGCCTGGAGCGTCAAATCAGTAACCATCTATCTGTGACAGCAATGGATGGAAACTCATGTAAGTGTCTCATAACTCATCATTCCAGGGCTTCCTTGGAGGGGGGGGGGCATTAATTTTTTACACTTCCAAAATATCGATGCTACTATATCTCTCTGCATCTTCTTTTACCACTTTTCAGAAAACAACCATGTCTAATAATGGGTGTCTTGAATGGAAAAAGTGCACCAGCTTTACCTCTAGTGCAGTGCTTCCCAAACTTCAGTCCTCATGACACCCCAACAGGTCAGGCTTTCAGGACTTCCATTATATTGTACAGGTGATATAATTATAGTCAGTTCCGCAGGTGTCCTCTCTATAGGACAGCCTCAAATCATGACCTGTTGGGGGTTATGAGGACTGGGGTTTGAGAAACAATGGTCTAGACATACCATTTTCTGGATCTTCAAAAGGGGTCGCCCTGAGATATAAACTTATTTCCTATCCATAAAAAATGGCTAACTATTTAATCAGTGGTGGACCAAGCAGAGGGACATAAATGGGGGTCTTGTGTATGAATAAAGTGGCAACTGAGTATGTGCATTGCCACTCCAGTCATCTCTATGGGACTGTCAAAAAGAAGCTGGCTATCTCCAGCAGTCCCATAGAGTTTAATGAAGTGGCTGCATGGATGCTCAGCCACCACTCCATCCATAGATGGGGATATAGGACCCCTGTTCACGTCACACTACTTGGACCTCCACTGATCAGACACTTATCCCTTATCATGTCTATGGGGACAATTTTAAATTGTATGGACTAGTGAAGAAGACTGTAATGCAGGGAAGAAATAAGAAAATAATGAAGGAACATATAAACACCATAGAGATTTAGTGCAGCCCTGGAATTTGCTGTTTCATTCCATGACAGCTATGGTGGCATATGATCAAGACAAGATGGTCAGACTGCTCTGTGCTGGCTGTACACGTCTGTGATAGAACTACACTATCATACTAGTATATTTTATTTATAGCCTATTCGCATTACTGTACAGCGAGGCCGGACCTAGGTAGTTCTTGTACAGGACATGTTGTCTTGAATCCTAAGATCTAAGCTCCTCGTTGCAGTTTGGAGTCATTACAAGTTATACTCATGGAAGATACATTGTCTCTGGCACCGCAGAACAGAGAGCTATGAATGATACATTATTCTGTATTATAGCCCCTGCTCCATCCATTGTAGCTGCTGTTTTAACAAGTGTGGAGCGGAAGAAATGTCCACATTATGTCAGACAGAACGCCGGGCTTGTGTTCTCAGTTTTATCACATACAGAGAATGGCAGAGACACCGACCCTTTCACGATTGGAACGTCCCTGTATGGAAATTAGATATGTAACCCCGGAGTGAAACATAAAATCAAGGGACAAGTTTTCTGTGGATCAGTTCAGGATGAATCTACATTAGACGCCATTTACACTGACAGATGATCGCTCAACGACAGTTTGAGTGACGGTTTTGAGCGATCATCTTTGCATACCTTATAGTAGCTAAGTAGCTAGTGTACAGTTATGCAGTTGGGACAGGACACAGCCGTGGCCACTAATAGAACAATACAGCTGTTTTGCATAAGCAAACAGCTGTATTCTGCATGCTTACAGCTCGTGCCCCGCTGTGAATTAACAGCAGGACACAGGCACATAGAATCTTATCAGTGCAGCCGGCTGTGATAACAGCTGATTGCTCAATAAAAGAAAACTTGAAGTGAGCAATCAATGACTCGTGCACAAATGCAGGAGTCAGTGCATTTAGACACAACAGGAATCACTCAAAAAACGACTTTGAGCGATTCTCATTGAGTCTAAATGGGCCGTTAGATAAGAAAATCCAGTGATCTTAGTGACTTCCAATGAGGCCTTGTCATCGGTGATAGACTAGTCGGAGCCAGTGCTTCATGCACTGACAACCTTATGGGTTTTCCAATGCAATGGTGTGGAGAGAATACCGAAAATGGTGTGATCGAAGAAAAAACAGGATCCTATGTGCATTTCTTATTCAGATGTGCAATTGTAAGGTTTCCGTAGGGCTCCGCTTATCTGCTGCATTCGGGTTCATCGTCTGTATCTGATGTATTGAATTTGATATTATGTTATGTCCTTAATAAAACGAATAAAAACAAACACAGGATGAGCCATCTGTTCTAGATTCAAGCACAATACTAAAAATATGACATAAACATCTAGGTTTTATATAACTTCATCACAAACAAATACTGTAAATTGTCATTATTGTGGAAGGAGGGTATTCAGATGTAGTCATCCTACGCCCCCGAGTGCAGCAAACAGTAGGTGTATCGCACTCATCCCAGGGAGGATTTCCTGCATTACACCATATGCCTCGCGTAATAATACTGTTCATCTAATTTGTATTCATCAGTGAATTGATTAGTGCAATACTCCATGTAGTCAGTGGGTGGCCACACTAAATACTCCATGTAGTCAGTGGGTGGCCAGACTAAATACTCCATGTAGTCAGTGGGTGGCCAGACTAAATACTCCATGTAGTCAGTGGGTGGCCAGACTAAATACTTCATGTAGTCAGTGGGTGGCCAGACTAAATACTCCATGTAGTCAACGGCTGACTCTACTAAATAGTCCATGTAGCCTATGGCTGACTATACTATATAGTCAATGGGTGACCAGACTAAATACTCCATGTAGTCAACAGCTGACTCTACTAAATACTCCATGTAGTCAATGGCTGACTCTACTAAATACTCCATGTAGTCAGTGGGTGGCCAGACTAAATACTCCATGTAGTCAGTGGGTGGCCAGACTAAATACTCCATGTAGTCAGTGGGAGGCCAGACTAAATACTCCATGTAGTCAGTGGGTGGCCAGACTAAATACTCCATGTAGTCCGTGGGTGGCCAGACTAAATAGTTCATGTAGTCAGTGGGTGGCCAGACTAAATACTCCATGTAGTCAGTGGGTGGCCAGACTAAATACTCCATGTAGTCAGTGGGTGGCCAGACTAAATACTCCATGTAGTCAGTGGGTGGCCAGACTAAATACTCCATGTAGTCAGTGGGTGGCCAGACTAAATACTTCATGTAGTCAGTGGGTGGCCAGACTAAATACTCCATGTAGTCAACGGCTGACTCTACTAAATACTCCATGTAGTCAGTGGGTGGCCAGACTAAATACTCCATGTAGTCAGTGGGTGGCCAGACTAAATACTCCATGTAGTCAGTGGGTGGCCAGACTAAATACTTCATGTAGTCAGTGGGTGGCCAGACTAAATACTCCATGTAGTCAACGGCTGACTCTACTAAATACTCCATGCAGTCAGTGGGTGGCCAGACTAAATACTCCATGTAGTCAGTGGGTGGCCAGACTAAATACTCCATGTAGTCAGTGGGTGGCCAGACTAAATACTTCATGTAGTCAATGGATAGCCAGACTAAATACTCCATGTATTCAATGGGTAGCCAGACTAAATACTCCATGTAGTCAGTGGGTGGCCAGACTAAATACTCCATGTAGTCAGTGGGTGGCCAGACTAAATACTCCATGTAGTCAATGGGTGGCCAGACTAAATACTTCATGTAGTCAGTGGGTGGCCAGACTAAATACTCCATGTAGTCAGTGGGAGGCCAGACTAAATACTCCATGTAGTCAACGGCTGACTCTCCTAAATACTCCATGTGTTCAATGGCTGACCAGACTAAATACTCCATGTAGTCAATGGCTGACTCTACTAAATACTCCATGTAGTCAACGGCTGACTCTACTAAATAGTCCATGTAGCCAATAGCTGACCAGACTAAATACTCCATGTAGTCAACAGTTGACTTATTAAATACTCCATGTAGTCAACGGCTGACTAAATGGCCCCCACTAACCATGCTATCGGGTACACTGGGGCAGTAATATTTACTTAAGTAGAAATTATTCTGAATTAAATTCCTTTTTACAGTCTTACTATGTTAGGCGCAGACATAGAACAGCCTGCTCTGACAGTCCTTGCTCCTTCTCGGCTCTCTCATCAGTGCCAAGTGCAGCCTCTTCCTGAAGAAATAATTAATTTATGGCTGACCGGTTGCTAGAGATTTGTTGCTTGACAACTCCTTTTAAAAAACTGTTTCCATGGTAACTGGACTGTCACAAATGACCCAACTCAAAGCTGGATTTTCATTATGCAGACTGTAAAGCGGAAACAGCCTGGTGGTAGCCGCGTTATCACATGGCTGATCTCAGCCTGTGTTATTAATTGGCATTTTTTAGCAATACAGTTAAAGTATAGCTAGCATTTCCATTTTTTCTGTAAAGAACCGGCAATTTTAAGACTTTCTTCGATATATTTAATTAACAGATTCAGTCTGCTCTTAATTGCAATTCACTCTTGAACTGCTGCCACTACCCCCATTCAGCTATGCAACTGAGGCCTCGTTCAGACGAGCGTTGCTTTAGCGCAGTATAGGTGTGCGAAAAGATCGCGGCTCCACTGCACTAAAGATCGCATGAACGGGTGAATTCCAGCTATCTTAATTAGCTGTGAAATTGCCCGTCCACACGATCGGAGGCGCGGGGAATGCAGTCAAAATTCGCCCGTTGACAGGAGCCCTAAAGAAGCGGCTCCTCTTCAGAGCAGCCAGAGAGATAAGATTACAGTGCAAAGAGAAGTGAAGGGACTACTGAGGCAAGAGCCATGTCTAATAAACACATCTAATCCCCAGAAAAGGGCCTTGAATAGTGGTGCTCACTCATCGTTCGGTTTAAACAGCACTTGTTGTTTCTTTGGCCTCATGCACACGGACGTTTTTTGCTGCAGAATCTGGAGACGGCTTCCGCGGCAATAACCCTCTATAGCGTGCTATGGAAAAATGATTATTCATGCACTCCAGTTTCCACTCGCGGCTGAAAAATTGCAGCATGCTCCATTTTCCTGTGGTTCCCAAACAGACGGCTTCCATTGAAGGTCCGCGCGGACGCTGGCGAAGAAGACGACTGGTACGCAGGGTCATCCACTGCGGTCAGGGCCGGATTCCGTGCAGGATTCCGCAGCCGGAATCCAGATCTGCTGAGTGCATGAGGCCTTTCTCATACAGCGGATGTGAAAGACTAAACGATTCTGAACAATTCTCATTTGAACGAGCCAGCAATGTATCTGCCTGTCTAGACAGACTGCATGAGAGCGAACGAGCTAGCGGTGATACCACTCTCTCATTTGCTTGATTAAATGAGAATCGGCTTCTCTAAAAGGACCCTAAGGCCTCTTTCACACGAGCATCAAAATTCTGCTGAAGCTACCCACGCAAAATATTGCAAGCACCGCTTCCGAAAATCGTGTGAATGGACCATTTTCAATGATCCAGTCCAAGCTTCAAACGTGTTTTTTCACCCATTCACACTGCCGGCTGCGAAATATTTTCGAAAAATGCGCTGCTGATCAGAATTCCCTTGGTTGGCAGAAATCCTCCTAATGACTTATAATAAGTTAAATCGAGGCACCTGTCACCTGCCAGGGTTGGACGCAGCTAAACTCCCTCCCCCTCCCTTTTTTTGCAGCTCCTATAGGAGTCTATGGTGGCTCCAGCGTTTTTCGGTCAAAAGATAGGGCAAGACCTATATTGTCCCACAGCAGGGAATTTTAGTCACTAGCTTTAGTCGCTCTTGTCCTCTCTTTTTAGCCCCGATTTGTTTGCACGCCTAAAAATCGTTTGCCTGAATGATTCCATGGGTAACTTAGCCGCGCAAAATCGCTTGTGTGAATGAGGCCTAAGGCTAATGGTATGCAGTAACTGAATGCTGAGAAGAAGATTTCAAATCCTTCAGGTTTTGTGTAGATGTTTTTTTCAGCGTTCCACAAGCCTTGTGTGAAGTAGGTTAAGCAGCGCCTGTGAGCCGGCCGCACATGGTATTTGCACTCTAGAATCAGGTGTAAATTATGTATAAGTGAGAGTGTGAGATCTTACAGTATGTACACCCTGCTAGGTGATAGAATTTCAGTGAAAGCATGTACTGTCAGCAAAGAATTCCTTAATTATTTACACCAAGGCATTTGCATTTCTAATTTTAATTATGGAATAAAGTAAAAAAAACTAGTTGTCAGTCAACCAAGTGATCAGGTGTTCGGATCCCAATTAACAGGAAAGTTGTACCAAGCATTTAAATGGCTGCGTCAACACAAAACTTTATAAAGTAAAACCAGCAGAATGATTCAGTAGATATGAATGCAAGAGTGCCTGGGATAAGCGTATGCATTTTTACATTAGGCCGATCGTGGCTAATTAGCGTTTTCTCGTCCCACACACAGGCTGCTGCGGCGTATCTCTGAAAAAATACGGAAATCCCAGAGTCAGCAGAAATTCCCGTAATGACTGCTAATGCCTAAATAGAGCCAGCTGTCTTCCTTCCACAGCATTGGACGCAGCTAAACTCCCTCCGCCTCCCTTTTTTCAGCTCCCATACAAGTCTATGGGAGATTCCTGCGCATATCAGGAAAGATAGGGCAGATCGTCATGCTGTTCACATTCACTGTTTAAACCGACTGATTAGCATATGAGCTAACATTATTTTCATGCTTGCATGGAATGAACGATAAGCGAATGAATTATTGTTCATTAAGCACTTCCTCTGTCTCTGATGTCCATATGCTCAAATATTGTCTATGGAAATGGGTTATCCTGGTAATATAAGGCCAGGTTCACATCCGCAGGAGGCCTCCGGTATGATTTCTGTTGTTTGGCTATGCTATAGAAGCTGAACAATGAAAATAATGGCAATGCCATATCCCGCACATGCCAGACCCAAATGTTGCCAATGGACCCCATTGACTATAATAGAGTCTGCCCAATTTACACAACTCAACCAACATTTTCCCAGATGAAATGTGCTATAATGTATGTTATAGGCTGGGTCCTACTTGGGAGCCTCCAATATCAAATAATCTTTACTATATATTTATGGTTTGAAGATTATTTGAGAGTTGTTTCCGATTTCTTTTCTTATGAACACCATAGATAGACCTGGCCACAGAGGAGCACTCCATAGTAAATATAATAGGTACCTCACCAATCAGCAGGTCATGGGGGGACCTATCAAAAGAAAAGTGACTGTCCTTTAATGCATTACCATTTCCTCTCTACTTTCGTATCAATTTTCGCTCTAACGACACCTCTCGCTATTATTACTTCCATGTTTGACTTGATTAAATTGAGTAGCTCCGTCAAATGTAAAATAAGCAAAGGACGCACCAGACTTTCCTATCTAAATAATAACTTCATAATTAACGTCTGTGAAATAAAAATTGATGTTCTCTGGCAGACTTCATTTTACTGAGTCCAATTATCTCCTGCCACTTATATTTATGGGTTTTGCACTGTGAAACCAGAACAGCTGCGCAGGAACCGATAACCTCCTCCTTGTTCTGTAGGCCGGATGGTGAAGTCAGTCTTCAGTTAAGGAATCGGATACTTCATTGAAGAGTTAAGGCATTATTAAATGTCCATTAACCTACTTGTCAACAGGCTGATTAGACGATGTAATTGTTTGCAAATTACTTTAGCATTATAGGTCCAGATAAGAGAGGGAGAACAAGTGGGAGAAACAAAGGAAAGAGAGAAGAAGAGGGGAGAGAGAGTGAGTGAGATAGACAGAGGAGGACAAGTCAGAGAAAGAGATAGGAGAGGAATATAGGAGAGAGAACAAGTGGGTGATAGGGAGTCCTGAACATATGGCTGAGTTGTCATTGTCCCTCATACAACTACTAGGGTTGACCGATTGTCGTATGCAATAGCCCCCCAGCCCATCAGACCAGCAGTGGGGGCAGTGTGCTGCTCCACAGCAAAGGTGGGATTGAGGCACATACTCTTACATCTCCAGACACAAACACAGACGTCAGTGACCGAACTAAACCTGGATTCGTCACTGGAGACAAACCGGTTCTAATTTGTAGTTTTCTAGTTTGATCGTTCATGGCATCATTGCAAATTGAGGCAATGGTGGGTATCAAAGGCAATACCTGTAATGGGTGCCATGAGACCAAATGACCTCCAGCCAAGTGCCTGGAAATAGTTCCGACAGACACAAGGTCTGTAGTGATGGTGTCACCTTTTTCTGGATGGTGGGCAAGGAAACTGTTCCAGTTGCTCATTCCTTTTGGATGATCAGATGATCCTCTGTACTGGTGGTCTGTCGAGGGCATCCTGAGCCCAGTCACCTTGTGTGTCCTCACCCATACCATGGTCCCAACACTTCCTAACAGTCTGGTCAAAATGGCCCAGGTGGTGGACAATTCACCAATGCAACAATCCAGCTTCTCACATCCTAATAACACCCCTACTCTTAAACTCTATTAACTGGGTGAAATCTCTTCCATTGTGTTGTAGAGGCGTCAAGTGGTCAACCAAGGGTGGACCACTTGTAGGGCCTCAGATGACAAGGCCATTCATCTAATCACTCCACAACTCTAATTATTTGCATATCTGCCTGAGATGTAACTGCATGCCGAGTTTTGCAGCAAAATGTCAACTCCTTCTAGGAGCACAATCTTTTTTTTACAAAGAGTGTATTTCTAGTCAGCATCACAATCCACTAAGTAGAATTTTTGCAAAAGCCTGAACTTTGGCTGTTTAAGAAGTACTTGACAACTGAACCATCAGGAGGGCCTCTGTAGACTTTGCAGTTGATGAAGTAAAACTTTTCACTTGATTAGAAAACAAGCTCAGGGCTCTGTTTAGTGATTCTAATATTGTCTCAGGAAAGCACACTTACTCTTCCAAACTAGAAGGTTTCCTACACTGCTTTCTGTAATGATGAACACATACAGTATTTACTGCACTTGCAAAAAAGCTGGTGACGGAGGGGGGTATGATATTAGGATGTAGGAGTCTCCAACCTGTTAGCTTTTTAATACGCAAATGAAGGAAAACAAGTAAAAGTAGAATATATTAATCTTTAACAATGATTCATGAAATCAAGATAATCATAAGAAGTGACAATCACGAATTACGCTTTAAACATCATGTAATCAGATGTGATAACATAATTATGTCCTCATAATCTTCCATTTAGGAGCTCATCCCCTGCAAATACTTCCAACTGGTTTTACATTTAGCTTAGCACATGCTGAGCCTGGAGATAGGATTTATACCGCAGATAAACCATCGAACAGCCTGGAAGTTAAGTGAAAGAACCAAACTGAGGCTCGTATACATGTAGGAAAGGAGACCCCATGGCAAAACAAGGGAAAATAGGCCCTTTTCCATATGCTAGTTTACAACAATACCACCCAGTTCTTGGCTGCACCTCTTGTAGAAGAGAAGGGCTTTTGGGTTATGTGTGGATAGTTCCCTTTCCTTTCTACTATTGTTGAGATGCCCAAATGAAGGTTGTTTTGGCCCATGATGCAGAGGATTTTGGATGAACTAAACTCATTTCATCCCCTCCAAGAGCTCCATAGTAGCTGCATGATCTATTGAATTGATACCCATAGACCTTGGATCCAGCTATAATGTCAAAGATCCTATCTGAGGTTTATTTTACCTATTAGTTGAAAAAGTTTCAAACTATTATAGACCCAAATTTTTGTCACAGCTCGTTGCTGCTGCCCACCCCACTCACCTGCTCTTGGGGTTGTGGTTGGACACCGCCGCCTGTCACATGCTGCCCACCACACTGCTGGTCCTGCTCTCTCCCAGTCCTATGCTCGTAGGGCTCACGTGTGCTCCAGCCCTCTTTATATAGGGACAGTGCGCTCCCTAATCCAGTCCCCCACCAATCACCAGCCACCCCCTGCTATATTAGGTATCCTTCCCTCATGGGGGATGCCTAAGAAATTTGGTCTCATCAGCCATTTTTAACAAAGCCCCAGTTTGAATATAATCTGGTTCTGACCCTTGGTTGACTTTGACTATTCTTGTGCACCCTGACCTCGGCTTTGTATTCTGGACTTCATTATTGCTTGCTGCCTGCCTTGACCTTCAACCTGAACTTATTGCAACAGTGAGACCAGGCCTGACCACAGCCGGTACTTCTTCAAGACCCCTTGTCAGACCTTCAGGTACGGCGCCTCGGCCCAGTGCAGCATCAGCAACCACATTATGGGACTACCTGAGGACCCCACAGCAAAGACCATATCCCACTTGAAGGAGTCAATAGTGAAAATCCATGTTCCCCAGGTTCTGCCTTCCCATAGAGCCCAAAGTCAAACCAGTGTGTGGCAACGAGGATCCACATCTGCCTGTCTGAAAATTTTAAATCCATTATTTTAGTTATTTTTTTCCAACTTGATTATCAAATAGTTCATTTCTTTAAAAACATCAGAAGGAACTCACACACTTGAGCTTGCTACATGGGCTCCTACTCATAATCCATGGTTAAGAATCCATGTAGCAGGCTCAAAACATGTAAGCATCTCCTAGGGATGTTTCCACTGCTATGTTTTTAAAGAAATGGTATAAAGCTTGAAGATTTTATCTTTATTATCAAAATGGCTTCTGTAATCTCGTCTTCTCCTTTTCATGTAGTCAGCGACACACGACCGATGTGGTGTTTCTCCATGCACGGTCTGGACACATGTAGCAACTCTCTGTAAGGCCCCCTGTCCACGGCTGTATTCCACCGCCGGGGAGCAGGGGAGAGGACTGACAGTTCTCTGTGGTGAGCCTATCTGACTGATAGGCTCACAGCGGAGAATCGCGGCAAATCGCGTCATGCCGCGATTTGATTCCCGCGAGCGGAGAATTTCTATGATTCTCCGCTCCTGGACGTAAGGACTGCGCTTTTGGAAAGTGTTCACTGCATTACCCGGGGCCGGATTATCACCGCGGATAACGCAATGAACTACCGTCTGTGGACAGGAGCCCCTATTCTGAACTTTTATTACTTTTTATTCAGGCTTTAATCGGAGTCTGCAGTCACATTCCCTTCCATCTGTCCTGCTTGCTAACATACATTCAGAAGGTGACACATAGGTCAGCATAGAAGCTGCGGACAATAAGGGTAAGATATTTATTAGGCTATTATTTTATTATTAAGGCTAGCTACAAATTTGCTTATTTTTAATTTATGATAAAAGTAATACAAAACGGTTGCAAAGCTGTATCTACCCCTTAAGCATTTCTAGATACACATATGTGTAGAGCACTTAAATGGCTAGTGCATGTGGCAAATACTTGGGCCTATGCAATAGCCAATGAGATAACTAACTAGCAAAAGTGCAAATTACTTTTTTTCCCCCTTAAAATAACATTTTTTTAAAAATCCCTCTAAAGTGCTCTCCACATGGGGTCTTCCTTCCTTCTAATTTGCTGTCCACTGCCTGCTGTTAAAGGGAATTTAACATCAGTTTTTAGCCCAGTAAACGAATGCCAGCACTAGAATAGTGTGTAAAAGACTGAAACGACACTATTTTAGCATTGGTATTGGTTTACTAGGCTAAAAGCTGGTGACAGGTTCCCTTTAAGTGACACCCTGTTTCTAGTAGCAGAGTCAACAAGGAGATGCATTACAGGAAGTGGATAAGGATGAGGATTCACGCTGCCCATAGAAGTATTTTAAGAGAGGAGAAAGAAGAAGGAAACTGCTACAAAATGAGAGAAGCAGAGAAACTCAAACAGACCTACTGTAGGTAATAGTAAGTGATTTGCTGTCTTATAGCTACTGGAATCACATGCATACTGCTCAGTCCTGCTGTATAATGTCCTCTATGGTGTAACTATTTATGAGGGCATGTTACAGAGAATCCAATCTGTTGTTTTCTCTATGTGCAGTGTAGGGAAGACATCATATCCTGCTAATCTTCGCCTTCCAGCACAGAGAGAACAGAGAAAAGAGATACAATATGCAGTGAAGACAACTGCTGAAAAATGCAGGATACAAGTCAGATAACGGCCAGAAATCCAGGTATTCCATATATGTACACACATCGCAGCTCATTCTGAAAAATCATTTAAAAGTGCGTGTGCGTTCTACACAAACACCATGCCAACGGCTAGCGTGTGCCTATATTTCACTGCACATTATAAAGTTCATTAGGTACCATTAGGTTAATTAAAGCAGCACTTAAATTCACAAATACATTTCTTCTGGTAGTAAAAAAAAGCTACAGAGAGATTATGAAAGAAGCAAAAAAAAAAGGCCTAATGATGATTGGAAAAAAATAACACGCGCTTTTTATATGTAGCTCCGAAACAAAATGGCCTTAAGTAGGAATAATCTTTCTTATCTAATTAGAAAGCCACAGGTACAGCAGTGCAATCTGCCACAGGAGACCCTTGCCAACCATTATTAGGAAATCTAATATGTTCCTTCGTAGAGACTAGAGATGAGCGAACACCAAAATGTTCGGGTGTTCGTTATTCGGAACGAACTTCCCGTGATGCTCGAGGGTTCGTTTCGAACAACGAACCCCATTGAAGTCAATGGGCGACCAGAACATTTTTGTATTTCGTCGATGCTCGCTAAGGTTTTCATGTGTGAAAATCTGGGCAATTCAGGAAAGTGATGGGAATGACACAGTGACGGATAGGGCAGGCGAGGGGCTACATGTTGGGCTGCATCTCAAGTTCACAGGTCCCACTATTAAGCCACAATACCGGCAAGAGTGGGCCCCCCCCCCTCCCAACAACTTTTACTTCTGAAAAGCCCTCATTAGCATGGCATACCTTTGCTAAGCACCACACTACCTCCAACAAAGCACAATCACTGCCTGCATGACACTCCACTGACACTTCTCCTGGGTTACATGCTGCCCAACCGCACCCCCTCCCCCCCACAGCGCACACCAAACTGTCCCTGCGCAGCCTTCAGCTGCCCTCATGCCACACCACCCTCATGTCTATTTAGAAGTGCGTCTGCCACGACGAGGGACCGCAGGCACACACTGCACAGGGTTGGCACGGCTAGGTAGCGACCCTCTTTAATAGGGGCGGGGCGATAGCCCACAATGCTGTACAGAAGCAATGAGAAATATAATCCTGTGCCACCGCCATCAGGAGCTGCACACCTGGGCATAGCAATGGGGAACCTATGTGCCACACACTATTCATTCTGTCAAGGTGTCTGCATGCCCCAGTCAGACTGGTAATATGTACCTTAACAGTAACCGCGTTGGTGGTAATGTGGTGGTGACTGCGGACCTAGTAGCACGGTTGTATTTTGTTGGTTTTCGGAATGTGGCCAGGATTAAGTGGGCCGTGGCGGGGGGATGGTGGGGGGGCTCTCTTGTAGTGTCGGTAAAGGTGAAATTCTTGGACTGCCACCAGACGAACCAATGCAAAGGCATTTGCCAACAATGTTTTCCCTGTTGGAGGAGGAGGGGGATGTTTTTGAGGCACTACGTGTCCTCTCCACGTGTCCGTGGTTATATGCACCTTAACAGTAACCGCGTTGGTGGTAATGTGGTGGTGACTGCGGACCTAGTAGCACGGTTGTATTTTGTTGGTTTTCGGAATGTGGCCAGGATTAAGTGGGCCGTGGCGGGGGGATGGTGGGGGGGCTCTCTTGTAGTGTCGGTAAAGGTGAAATTCTTGGACTGCCACCAGACGAACCAATGCAAAGGCATTTGCCAACAATGTTTTCCCTGTTGGAGGAGGAGGGGGATGTTTTTGAGGCACTACGTGTCCTCTCCACGTGTCCGTGGTTATATGCACCTTAACAGTAACCGCGTTGGTGGTAATGTGGTGGTGACTGCGGACCTAGTAGCACGGTTGTATTTTGTTGGTTTTCGGAATGTGGCCAGGATTAAGTGGGCCGTGGCGGGGGGATGGTGGGGGGGCTCTCTTGTAGTGTCGGTAAAGGTGAAATTCTTGGACTGCCACCAGACGAACCAATGCAAAGGCATTTGCCAACAATGTTTTCCCTGTTGGAGGAGGAGGGGGATGTTTTTGAGGCACTACGTGTCCTCTCCACGTGTCCGTTCCATGTCAGCAATAGTAGCACTCAAGACAGGCCCCAGTAACAATTCTGAAGCAGCAGTATAGCGGGAGCGCAGTCTTCGTTCCATGTAAGCAATAGTAGCACTCAAGACAGGCCCCAGTAACAATTCTGAAGCAGCAGTATAGCGGGAGCGCAGTCTTCGTTCCATGTAAGCAATAGTAGCACTCAAGACAGGCCCCAGTAACAATTCTGAAGCAGCAGTATAGCGGGAGCGCAGTCTTCGTTCCATGTAAGCAATAGTAGCACTCAAGACAGGCCCCAGTAACAATTCTGAAGCAGCAGTATAGCGGGAGCGCAGTCTTCGTTCCATGTAAGCAATAGTAGCACTCAAGACAGGCCCCAGTAACAATTCTGAAGCAGCAGTATAGCGGGAGCGCAGTCTTCGTTCCATGTAAGCAATAGTAGCACTCAAGACAGGCCCCAGTAACAATTCCGAAGCAGCAGTATAGCGGGAGCGCAGTCTTCGTTCCATGTAAGCAATAGTAGCACTCAAGACAGGCCCCAGTAACAATTCCGAAGCAGCAGTATAGCGGGAGCGCAGTCTTAGTTCCATTTCAGTAGCCTTAGTATAGCCAAGGCACAAGTGACATTTATGTAGCTAAAGTGTAGGCCAACCCCACACACCTTTCTGTACCATGAGTGCAGGCGAAGAACATAGAAATTACTATGATTACACTGTAGGTGAGGGCCCCAAAAAATTGGTGTACCAACAGTACTAATGTACCTCAGTAAAAATTGGCCATGCCCAACCAAGATGGCAGGTGAATCGCTTTGGTTAATGTGGCTTAAGTGGTAACTAGGCCTGGAGGCAGCCCAGTGTAACGAAAAATTGGTTCAAGTTAAAGTTCCAACGCTTTTAAGCTAATTGAAACTTATAAAAATTGTTCTGAAAAATTATTTGAGTGAGCCTTGTGGCCCTAAGAAAAATTGCCCGTTCAGCGTGATTACGTGAGGTTTCAGGAGGAGGAGCAGGAGGAGGAGGAGGAGGAATATTAGACACAGATTGATGAAGCAGAAATGTCCCCGTTTTGGATGGTGAGAGAGAACGTAGCTTCCATTCGTGGGTGCAGCCTACGTATTGCTTACGTATCGCTGCTGTCCGCTGGTGGAGAACAGAAGTCTGGGGAAATCCAGCCTTTGTTCATCTTGATGAGTGTTAGCCTGTCGGCACTGTCGGTTGACAAGCGGCTACGCTTATCTGTGATGATTCCCCCAGCCGCACTAAACACCCTTTCCGACAAGACGCTAGCCGCAGGACAAGCAAGCACCTCAAGGGCATACAGGGCTAGTTCAGGCCACGTGTCCAGCTTCGACACCCAGTAGTTGTAGGGGGCAGAGGCGTCACCAAGGATGGTCGTGCGATCCGCTACGTACTCCCTCACCATCCTTTTACAGTGCTCCCGCCGACTCAGCCGTGACTGGGGAGCGGTGACACAGTCTTGGTGGGGAGCCATAAAGCTGGCCAGGCCCTTAAAGACTGTTGCACTGCCTGGGATGTACATGCTGCTCGATCTACGCACATCCCCTGCTACCTTGCCCTCGGTACTGCGCCTTCTGCCACTAGCGCTGTCGGCTGGGAATTTTACCATCAGCTTGTCCGCAAGGGTCCTGTGGTATAGCAACACTCTCGGACCCCTTTCCTCTTCGGGAATCAGAGTGGGCAGGTTCTCCTTATACCGTGGATCGAGCAGTGTGTACACCCAGTAATCCGTCGTGGCCAGAATGCGTGCAACGCGAGGGTCACGAGAAAGGCATCCTAACATGAAGTCAGCCATGTGTGCCAGGGTACCAGTACGCAACACATGGCTGTCCTCACTAGGAAGATCACTTTCAGGATCCTCCTCCTCCTCCTCCTCCTCAGGCCGTACACGCTGAAAGGATGACAGGCAATCAGCCGGTGTACCGTCAGCAGCGGCCCAAGCTGTCTCTTCCCCCTCCTCCTCATCCTCCTCATGCTCCTCCTCCTCCTCCTGTATGCGCTGAGAAATAGACAGGAGGGTGCCCTGACTATCCAGCGGCATACTGTCTTCCCCCGCCCCCGTTTCCGAGCGCAAAGCAGCTGCCTTTATGGTTTGCAGGGAATTTCTCAAGATGCATAGCAGAGGAATGGTGACGCTAATGATTGTAGCATCGCCGCTCACCACCTGGGTAGACTCCTCAAAATTACCAAGGACATGGCAGATGTCTGCCAACCAGGCCCACTCTTCTGAAAGGAATTGAGGAGGCTGACTCCCACTGCGCCGCCCATGTTGGAGTTGGTATTCGACTATAGCTCTACGTTGTTCATAGAGCCTGGCCAACATGTGGAGCGTAGAGTTCCACAGTGTGGGCACGTCGCACAGCAGTCGGTGCACTGGCAGCTTAAAGTGATGTTGCAGGGTGCGCAGGGTGGCAGCGTCCGTGTGGGACTTGCGGAAATGTGCGCAGAGCCGGCGCGCCTTTACGAGCAGGTCTGACAAGCGTGGGTAGCTTTTCAGAAAGCGCTGAACCACCAAATTAAAGACGTGGGCCAGGCATGGCACGTGCGTGAGGCTGCCAAGCTGCAGAGCCGCCACCAGGTTACGCCCGTTGTCACACACGACCATGCCCGGTTGGAGGCTCAGCGGCGCAAGCCAGCGGTCGGTCTGCTGTGTCAGACCCTGCAGCAGTTCGTGGGCCGTGTGCCTCTTATCGCCTAAGCTGAGTAGTTTCAGCACGGCCTGCTGACGCTTGCCCACCGCTGTGCTGCCACACCGCGCGACACCGACTGCTGGCGACATGCTGCTGCTAACACATCTTGATTGCGAGACAGAGGAGGAGGAGGAGGAGGAGGGTGCTTTAGTGGAGGAAGCATACACCTCCGCAGATACCAGCACCGAGCTGGGGCCCGCAATTCTGGGGGTGGGTAGGACGTGAGCGGTCCCAGGCTCTGACTCTGTCCCAGCCTCCACTAAATTCACCCAATGTGCTGTCAGGGAGATGTAGTGGCCCTGCCCGCCTGTGCTTGTCCACGTGTCCGTAGTTAAGTGGACCGTGGCAGTAACCGCGTTGGTGAGGGCGCGCACAATGTTGCGGGAGACGTGGTCGTGCAGGGCTGGGACGGCACATCGGGAAAAGTAGTGGCGACTGGGAACTGAGTAGCGCGGGGCCGCCGCCTCCATGATACTTTTGAAGGACTCAGTTTCCACAACCCTATACGGCAGCATCTCAAGGCTGATGAATTTTGCTATGCGGACGGTTAACGTTTGAGCGTGCGGGTGCGTGGCGGCGTACTTGCGCTTGCGCTCGAACACTTGCGCAAGCGACAGCTGAACGGTGCGCTGAACTACACTGCTGGATGGGGCCGAGGACAGCGGAGATGAGGGTGTGGGTGCAGGCCATGAGGCGGTAGTGCCTGTGTCCTGAGAGGGGGGTTGCATCTCAGTGGCAGGTTGGGGCACAGGGGGAGAGGCAGGGGTGCAAACCGGAGGCGGTGAACGGCCTTCGTCCCACCTTGTGGGGTGCTTGGCCATCATATGTCTGCGCATGGTAGGGTGGTGAGGCTGTTGGTGTTGGCTCCCCGGCTGAGCTTTGCGCAACAAAGGTTGCACACCACTGTTCGTCGGTCGTCAGGCGTCTCTGTGAAAAACTGCCAGACCTTAGAGCACCTCGGCCTCTGCAGGGTGGCATGGCGCGAGGGGGCGCTTTGGGAAACACTTGGTGGATTATTCGGTCTGGCCCTGCCTCTACCCCTGGCCCTGGCCACCGCACTGCCTCTTGCAACCTGCCCTGCTGATGCCCTTGACTCCCCCTCTGAAGACCTGTCCTCCTGAGTAAGCGTTGCACACCAGGTGGGGTCAGTCACCTCATCGTCCTGCTGCTCTTCCTCCGAATCCTCTGTGCGCTGCTCCCTTGGACTTACTGCCCTTACTACTACCTCACTGCAAGACAACTGTGTCTGATCGTCATCGTCCTCCTCACCCACAGAAAGTTGTTGAGACAGTTGGCGGAAGTCCCCAGCCTCTTCCCTCGGACCCCGGGAACTTTCGAATGGTTGGGCATCAGTGACGATAAACTCCTCTGGTGGGAGAGGAACCGCTGCTGCCCAATCTAAGCAGGGGCCTGAGAACAGTTCCTGGGAGTGTTCCCGCTCCTGAGCAGGTGTCATTGTAGTGGAGTGAGGAGGCTGGGAGGAAGGAGGAGCAGCAGACAGAGGATTCGGATTTGCAGCAGTGGACGGCGCAGAACTGCGTGTTGACGATAGGTTGCTCGAAGCACTTTCTGCCATCCAGGACAGGACCTGCTCACACTGCTCATTTTCTAATAACCGTCTCCCGCGTGGACCCATTAATTGGGCGATGAATGTGGGGACGCCAGAAACGTGCCTCTCTCCTAATCGCGCAGCAGTCGGCTGCGACACACCGGGATCAGGAGCTCGGCCTGTGCCCACACCCTGACTTGGCCCTCCGCGTCCTCGGCCGCGTCCACGTCCTCTAGGCCTACCCCTACCCCTCAGCATGCTGTATCACCAGTGATTTGATTTCACAGGCAGGAAATAAATTGGCGCAAGACTGCAGGCCAAATATAATTTTTTCCCTTTTTGGAAAACGAAAGGCCCCACTGCCTCTAGTGAATGAATAATCTAAGTTTAATAACTGTGCTGTGTCCCTGCTTATGTGTCACAGAACGTGAGGGTAGCAGAGTTATTATAACTCTTGGAGAGCAGGTATTTTTTTCCCAATTAAGGAAAGCAAATGGCGAAGCCAGCAGTAAAGCGTAGCTGGGTGCGTCTGATTTAGCAATGTTGTTCAAGCAGCTCACACGTGTCCACCGCCCTTAGGACGGACAGAGGCTAGACAAATAGATTTGTTTTCAGTTTTTTTCCACCAAAAGGCAGCACTGCGTATATTCAATGAACATGAGAAGTTTAATAACTGTGCTGTGTCCCTGCTTATGTGTCACAGAACGTGAGGGTAGCAGAGTTATTATAACTCTTGGAGAGCAGGTATTTTTTTCCCAATTAAGGAAAGCAAATGGCGAAGCCAGGAGTAAAGCGTAGCTGGGTGCGTCTGATTTAGCAATGTTGTTCACGCAGCTCACACGTGTCCACAGCCCTTAGGACGGACAGAGGCAGGACAAATAGATTTGTTTTCAGTTTTTTTCCACCAAAAGGCAGCACTGCGTATATTCTATGAATAATAACTGTGTTGTGGCCCTGCCTATACAATTCTTTCCCTGCAGTATCAATGCAGGGTGCAATGGTCTGCAGAGGCGATTTTGAGAAGCAAAAAAAAATGCAGCACAGCTAACAGCAGCCTGGACAGTACTGCACACGGATAAATATGGCCCTAGAAAGGACCGTTGAGGTTCTTGAAGGCTACACTCACTCCTAACACTCTCCCTGCCTATGCAGCACTTCTGTCCCTAATGCCAGGTGCAACGGTCTGCAGAGGCGATTTTGAGAAAAAAAAATTTGCCACTGCTAACAGCAGCCAACACACAGCTATCAGTGGCCCTAATAAGGACCTTTGGGGGGTCTTGAAGCCTACACTAACTACCAATTCTTTCCCTACAGCAGCTCCGGTACAAACAGCACTGTCCCTCATCTAACTCACACCGCATCTGAGGCGAACCGCGGGAGGGGCCGACTTTTATGTTCGGGTGACACCTGATCTCCCCAGCCACTCACAGCAGGGGGGTGGTATAGGGCTTGAACGTCACAGGGGGAAGTTGTAATGCCTTCCCTGTCTTTCAATTGGCCAGAAAAGCGCGCTAACGTCTCAGGGAAGGAAGTGAAAGTAACCAGAACACCGCATGGTGTTCGTTACGAATAACGAACATCCCGAACACCCTAATATTCGCACGAATATCAAGCTCGGACGAACGCGTTCGCTCATCTCTAGTAGAGACCCATTGACATATTTAATGCAGAAAACCTAAAAATAAAATATCAGCTTGTTTCACCCTGCGAAACCTCTTCTTTAGATTACGGTGACACCATCTTCAAGGCAGGGAGAGCAGCGAGCAGCGAGCCTTCATCCCGCCTGTACTTTACATTTCATATGGAATATCTTTGTAATGGGATAAGACCGAGCGCTGGTTCGCTGCCGCTCAGAAAGCCTTCTCAAAGCTTCACTTTTCAAATCATTTCAAAGCCCGGTGCTGAGAGAAGATGGCATCAGAGACCTTCTGTGACCTGGAGATTATCTACATACTCTCATTTCCCTTTCCTTCTTCTCAGCAGAATCCTGACCTTTGATGATATTATACTCTATCTATATATATATAAAAACCCATAAAAAAGCTGAAATATGCTGTTTTTATCCTGAAGTTCCAAAAGGCTTGTAAGAACTGAATCAGGTAGCGTACGGCCGATCGGAATATGTCATTACCTGAGAAATGCTTTATATTAACCAGCGGTTATTTAAGCGGCACAGTAGGGGAGCTAGAATAGTTCTGCTGACAAAATGAGTATTTTGGCGATAGTCGCTTTGAAGAAACACTATTATAACAGACGTAGTACAGATGATGTGACGCATTTTATCCTGATTTAGATATAAGATTCCAAAAAGTTATCTTATCCATACTAATTAAAAAGCTATTGTTCTCCTATCTTAACATAACAAACCCCCTTGTAAAGTAGTTTAACCCTTTCCAATCCAATGTGTATCCTGGTTTTCCTAGGTGGCTTACTCTTTTTCTGCCGTTATACAACGGCGCTATATGCTGGCTAAAGCCAGTACTGCATGAGGTGACACGTTGGATAGGCTCCGACAGTAGAGAGGCTGGCAATATACAGTAAGACAACCCGGACAAGCCTTATATCATAATGTCTTCAGAGGTCAGACAGTGGATTGGAAACGGTTAAAGTTTAAATAAACCACCCAGATAGCACAGCACACTGTGATATCAAACTGCTAATGACCACTTGTCTGTTTGTATGTATATGCGTTTGTCTGTGTGTGCTCCTCATACTCCGCCCCTGGTAACATCATCACAGGTCCTACAGTATATATAAAACACAGAGCCTGACCGACAGAGGAAACAACAAACTTAGGGCTCTTGGAAGGGGAGGACAAAAATAACACAATAAGTTATTTTCTCACACAACTCAACAGTCCTGACAGGAGACACTGACCTACCACCATCACAGTAGTGATGTCACTACTGTGGGAGGAGCCATTCTGGAATTTGGTAGAAGGTACTGTATACTAGATAAGCTGACAGAAACTACCTGGACCTGTGATGAAGTCACCGTCATATGATCCCCTGTGTGGGTAGAGTCAGGGATCACATGATCAGGGGCTGATCACTGTATACAGGAGCTGTGTGTGTCATGTGTGGGAATCAGGATGGATGTAGTAGAGCTGTGTGTGTAATATGTATAGTCAGCATGGATGTATGTAACATAGCAGTGCTGTGTCTGTGCTGTGCATGTCATGTAGCAGAGCTGTGTCTGTGACGCGCATGATATGTAGCAGAGCTGTGTCTGTGATGCGCATGTAATGCAGCAGAGCTGTGTCTGTGCTGCGCTTCTCATGTAGCAGAGCTGTGTCGGTGCTGTACTTGTCATGTAGCAGAGCCATCTGTGCTGCCCATGTAATGCAGCAGAGCTGTGTCTGTGACGCGCATGTCATGTAGCAGTGCAGTGTCTGTTACGTACATGTCATGTAGCAGAGATTTGTCTGTGCCGTGCATGTCATCTAACAGAGCTGTGCCTGTGCCGTGCATGTCATGTAGCAGAGCTGTGTCTGTGCCACGCTTGTCATGTAGCAGAGCTGTGTCTATGACGCACATGTTATGTAGCAGAGCTGTGTCTGTGCCAAACTTGTCATGTAGCAGACCTGTGTCTGTGATGCACATGTCATGCAGCAGAGCTATGTTTGTAACATGTGCATGTAATGTAGCAGAGCTGTGTCTGTGATGCGCATGTATTGTAGCAGAGCTGTGTCGGTCAGGCGCATGCCACGTAGCAGAGCTGTGTCTGTCTGTCACACGTCTATGTACCAGAGCTGTGTGTGTGTGACGTGCATGTAACACGTCTGAACAATTGTCTTCAATGGATTGTCCCATCTGTGCTTTCCTTCCTCTAATTAAAGTCGGCGCAGCGATAAATAATATGACATATACTACACATCCACGTGATTATAGACCATACACATATGCTCATGTGGACAGGAAGCTTTTGGCATTTGCATCAAATTAGATGGAGATGCTCCGAAAAGCTGGCAGGAGGGGCATCATCGATTCATGCTACCAAATTTTGACTCTCCCATCAGCATGGTGCAACAGAAATCTGGATCCATCCAACCAGGCAATGTTTTTCCACTGCTCAGTGATACAATTTTTGTGCTGTTTTGCTCAGTAGAGTCTTGTCTTTCTGTTTCTTTAAGACAGCACTGGAACTGGTTGTCTGTTATAGACCATCTAAGAAACGAGTTGTGCATTTGAACACTTTAGTTGGAGCATCAGCAATGTATTGGGCTGCAATTTGCTGAACTGTGCACCACCTGATTCTTGATATCTTCCTCTTACCTCTTTAATGAACATGGAAGGTGGTTCTTTACTGTAAGAGCAGTGAGGCTATAGAACTCTCTGCCTGAGGACATGGTGATGGTAAATTCGATAAAAGAGTACAAAAGCGGTCTGGACGCCTTTCTTGAGCGATTCAGTATTATATGTTAGAATCATAAATAACTTCAGAAGGGCAGGTGATCTAGGGATTATTGCGATTGCCAGATTGGAGTCAGGAAGGAATTATTTTTTTCATTAAACGGGGCTTCTACTTCATTGGGCTGTTTTTTGCCTTCCTCTGGATCAACATTGTGAGGGGGGGGGGGGGGGGATCAATATTGTGTGTGTGTGTGTGGGGGGTAATAGGCTGATCTGGATGGACATATGTCTTTTTTTTGGCCTAACGTACTATGTTACTATGAACAAGTTCTTTATATACAGGATCCCCTTTCACTTGATGTTATCCTTGATCACACCACTATCAGTATACTCTCCCCACCGCTGCTTGAGAAAACACACAAGCTTGGCCATTAAATCCTGGATCTGGCTAGTTAGTCTAGCACCAATAACCAGGCCTTGGTCAAATTTGTTTAGATTGCTGGTTTTACCTATTCTAATGTAGATTCACACTGAAACTAATCTGGGGTCACATGTATTATTTCCATACAGCAAAGCTCCAATCATGAAAGGACCGGTGTCTCTGATAAAGTGGCCCTTCAGTGAATAATAATCAAATAATATAATCTCCAAAGTTTGGCTTTTCTAATGGTTTTATTGCTGGGTGAATTTCCTGTAGCAGAATGTAGTATTACATGGCACACATTCAAATTAATGTAATGTTGGGTCTGTCAGAGCAGAAGCAGCTCTCTGCTCATAAAGGGCATATTCATCATTGCATTCAGAGCATGCACAGAGCATTGAAACCATAGAAAACCAGGACTGTATTACTGGGCAGTGACTGCTGTCAGCTCTCTCCCTCCCACTCCCGGCTGGTTGTATTCTGCCCTCCCCAGTCCTGGTTTCTCTATTCTCCATGCTCCAAACATGCTCAGAATGCAATGATGAATATGCCCAAGGAAGGAACAACCTATATGACATGCATATGCCCAAAGACGGTCCCCAAAGTAAAATCATCCTTATCAAAGTAAGAGAACAGAACATTGGCAAGGACCTAAAATTTTGACAGATATATGGTAAATACCACCATTATAAACCAAAAATTAGTGAATCTGTATTTCCATTGGTCAATGTCAATTAGTCATTATCACTATGACATCTTTTATTGGACAGGTAAACCACATTATCAGCATTTCCATTCTGCTACAAGTGGATGACATCTCTAGGCTTTGACTATATGAATAGCAATGAGTCTACCTTGGAGAATCTGTAGTAATATTCAGTGATCTGCGGCAAGTAATCATCAGATAGCTTGCTTGTCTATCCACTCACTTAGCTTTACTGTATCTATTCTGTATGTCTAGGTCTGTGCCATTTCCCCTCTTCCTTCATCCATAGGGCAAGAACAGAAGTGGGATGTATGAAGCAAATGCATCGAAAATGGGTCTTCAAACCAGCTACTGAACACTCTACCAATGGGTAAATCACACAATGCAATATCCTGTACTGTCACAGAACAAATCTATTGTCTTTAGCTGAATTTCATAGCAGAAAGTAATTATTGGCTAATCAGAATTTGCGCTCGGGGAGCTTCAGTCTGAACACAGCATGAGTGACTGCTAAATATTATTTAGGCATAAGGACCATTGATTGATCTCTTTATCCCCTAGCTGCTCAAGAGAAGCAGTGTTAGAAGCTGGAAATTGGCCTTAAACCACAGAATATCTTTCTTTATTGCACATTTTGATGTTTTGTTTTATGGCCTAAGGCTTCCAAGAGCTTCTTCCGACAAGCATATATATTGGTCAATGATACTTTATGTTTTGATTTATCCATACAAGACACATAGCACCACTTGAAGGGTGGATGTCACATTTTAAATTAACTAATTAAAGCCAGATAACAGCAATTTAGCAACAATTATTTTAATGATCTGATTTTACTTTATTATTGTATATTTTTATGTTATTTTCTTCATATGATTATGGGACGGCCATCTTGCTTGAGCGCGTTAACAGTATTAACAATATTCAGAAATACACTTTGCAGTAGTCAGATGGGCCATAAGAACCTGCTGAGTGGAGATGACTCAGTGATTTATATGGGGCAGTGTTGTGGGCATGCTCAGAGATGATTGTGTAAGAAGGGGGAGGAGGTGAGCTGTGACCATCACCTATTGTGAATGCTGGATCCTGTGTTATCGATATATACGTGTTCCCTTTCATTGTAATCCTGCCTGTGATGATAGTGAGACTATGGCTCAAAAGTTTTCTGTACAGAATAGGAAGTCTCAGACTATCATTAGGCTTAGGGTCCTGTTCCCCGGAGAAAGAAATCATTGGAGCAATTGAATAAGCATATGATGTCAGAGTCATAAATTCTGTCATAAGACTGATCCATTTTGTCAGGGGATTACATCTTTCTGCTCCCATAAACAAGCACTAAAAACGGAACCCACAATGGTGATATGAACATAGCCTAATATCTATCTACACTATCCTACCAAAGTATTTGGACACACCTATCAGTAGATTGAATTGTGTCGTATTAGCATGCCATGCGTCCTAAACCATACTACATAAGATGCGGACCCTTGGAGGTGCCGGTCAGAGTTTGTGACGGGAACTGCATGCTATTGGATATACGGGTTAGGCTGCTGCACAAGAGCCATCTATCAGAAAGCGCAATGCATCGTCCCATCTACAGTGCTGCAAGGAGCGTCATCATTGGACAGTTGAGCTATGGAAGAACGTTCTATGGAGTGATGAATCACACTACTGTATCTACACATCAGATGGATGTACTTGGGTGTAGAGAATGCTTGGAAAACGCTTTTTGCCTGAGTGTGTTGTGCCAACAGTCAAGTACGGCGAAGGTTCCGTTACAGTCCAAAGAGATTTTCCGTGGCATGGTCTCAGTCCGTTGGTTGTAGTGATTAGAACCGTGAACATGGAGCTATACCATGACATTCTAGATAATCATGGGCTGTCAACAATGTGGCAATACTCCGGGAATGGTCAGCAATACTTGCAACAAGACAACGAGCCTCGTTACAAATCCAACACTGTTCTATGTTGGTTTGAGGACATGGATGTTCCACGATTGGACTGTCCTGTAGAGAGTCCCAACCTGAACCCTACTGCAAATATATGGGGCGAAGTGGAACGTTGGGTCAAGAAATATGAACAGCATTCTTTTTCTTTGGGAGAACTCAGCAGACTTTTGCAGGAATGGAGGGAAATACCAGCTGAAGTGTATCAGACGTTAATAAAACGTATGCAATGCCATTAGGGCCAAAGGAGCCCCACAAACTATTAGCATATGGAAATAAATACTACTTTTGATTCTTGCTGAGGTGTCCAATTACTTTTAGTAGCATAGTCTGTCTATCTATCTATCTATCTATCTATCTATCTATCTATCTATCTATCTATCTATCTATCTATCGTCCAACAGAAGATAAATAATAAGGGTCTTTATGGTACAAAACCATTTTCATTTGAGCAAAGCAGCACCCTCTATTTCTACCTACAGAATTCTGAAACCACACCAAGTATTACAGATAACTTACTTTAGAATACATAATAGGATGTACTTTACAACATTGCCCTTTTCCATGAATGCGGTGAGGATACAACTGTCTGTCATCTATCCAGCATCTCACCAAAGACCATTGACAGGTCTGACAGGACACTTTTACTGACAACGTAACATCGTTAATTAGTTCTTTCAAAGGTCTCCCATATGGTGTATTTATTCAAGGGAATCAGTCATACAAAAAGAAAGTTTCAAAGTGTCAAAGACTGAGTCACTGAGTCACAATCACTCATCAAATACTGTGCCAAAAGAGGATCCCCATGGCAATAAATGTAAGAGATAAGAGCACTGCTGTAACAAATCCTACCTGCATGGCAATTAGAATGAAAAGTCTCAATGTCACTCAGGGCAACCCCAAATCAAATGCAGATTTATATACTGTATATACAGAGAGAGACTCTCAAATCATAAATGATCTATGACGCGTGGATTTACTATTTAACTCACTATTTCTTTTAAAGAGCTAACCTTGCCTCTAAACAGATGAAGGGCCCGGAAAAATAAGTAATTAGTCATCCTTTTAAGGAGGACATACGTATTAGATGACATCTGATCCCACTGATTTGGTGGGACTGGAAGACTCTCATATGTATATGGGGGCCACCCGAGTTTTCCCCAAAATGATATCAGGCAACAAAAAAGGATTCAGCTTGGACAATGTGATCATTCATGTGTCCAAGGGGGTTGGACACCGCCGTTCCTCTTGTCCTGCTCGCTAGCCTCTGTCTCCTTCACGTCTATCCTCTGCTTGCTCTTTCTCCGCTGCTCATAAGGTACGCATGCTCTTTTCCCTTTCATAAAAGTCCCTATTGCAGTCCCCCACTTATCACCAGACACTTCCTGCTGTATTAGGTATTCTCCTCCCATGGAAGATGCCTAAGCAATTTGGGTCTCATTAGCCAATTGTGACAAAGTCCTTATTTGTGTATTTTCTGGTTTAGACCCTTACCTGACTGACTATCCTGACTTTTGTGCTCTGTGACCTCGGCTCTGCATTCTGGACTGTTATTGCCTTCTACGTATCTTGACTTACAGCCTGGACCTCAGTAATGCATCTATGCCACCAGACCCGACTTAAGCGCGTCTTACAGCTTTCATCAGGTACCACATCTCGGCTCTGTGCAGCATCAGCTGCCTCACCACCAGGGCTATCTAGATGAGTAACAGCTTGGGGACCCCACAGCAAAGACCGTATCCCAATTAAGCAGGTCAAGGGTGAAAACCTGGGCTTCCTAAGGTGCTGCCTTCCCACGTAGCCCAAAGTCAAATTGGTGTGTGCAAGGTGGATCCACATCCCCCTGTCTGACTGGGAAATTATCTGTCGGCCAAATGAATGTTCAGCAGCAGCTGTTGAAGGTATATGGGCACCTTCAGTTTTACATTCACAGATCCCAGGTCTTTAACAGTGACGGCCAGTAATGGGAACCATTTCTGAATTTTAACTAGGTGAGAACCTTTATCTGTAGCTATAAACTAGAATCTGTTATGTCTTAGGAGCTCAGGATAACTCAGAGGTGGGGAATATTAGAAGAACTAGAAGAACTCATATATGAAGCACTTGAGGGACATAAAGGGGTTGTCTAGCGGCGAAAGCGTTTTTTTTTTTTTTAAATGGACCCCTGCATTCTGCCCTGTGAAAAAGAAAGCATGTGTTAGTTTTTAAAAAACACATTGCACTTACCTGCATCAGCGTTCTGCAGCTTCTTCGTTTCTTCTTTTAAAGATGGCGCCGCTGGTCTTCTCCCACGGTGCACTGCGGGTCTTCCCATGGTGCACCGTGGAGTTTCTTCTTCTGTCTTCCGCGTTCCACTGCCGATACAGCCACCTCATTGGCTGATCGGCACCACGTGACGGAGGCGGAGCTACGATGACGACGCGGTGACCAGCTCTCCGGCACGAGCGGCCCCATTCACCAGGCAGAAGACCGCACAGCGCAAGCACGTCTAAAAACGCCAGAAGACAGCGAAATTAGACGGAGCCATGGAGACGAGGACGCCAGCAACGGAGCAGGTAAGTGAATAACTTCTGTATGGCTCATATTTAATGCACGATGTACATTACAAAGTGCATTAATATGGCCATACAGAAGTGTATAACCCCACTTGCTGCCGTGAGACAACCCCTTTAAATACTATACAAGTGGAAATCGGTCTTTAATGGGGTTGTCCACTTAATAAGTTCAGACTATACGTACATCACAGGGTCTCAGTTATAGTCTGTGGGAGAATTTGGCAGGGAGTGTTTAATTTCCTTGCAGCACCACCACACTGTTAATCACACATTACACAGTTTTGATAGAATCCAATGGTGTGTCTATGTACCGTAATACGTAATTGTGTCAGGTCCTTCAGAAAAAGAGAGCTCTTTGTAGTCATTCTCTGCTCTGGCCAACAAATAAGGGCCCTGAACTGGGGATCCCCCTCTATTGAAGGGGTTACATTAAATAATTTTAGTGGGTTTGGCCGAGACAAGACGCCCAAAGTTTTGGTTCGCACCAAAGGAAACTTTTAACAAAGTTAGACACAAAATAGGGTTCAAGTGTTGTGGATCACTCAACAGTAGCTCTTAGTAATCCAACAAAGCTGGCTATTGCTGTAATAAGTAACAAAGGAGTATCCAGTTATACATTCATTTACTATCTAGATCAGTAACAAAAGATTCTAATCTTCTGCATAACCAAAGCAAGAACATCTCCTCTTTTTATGCTTCTGGAAGCTATACCTTGGGTGGTCCCATTTGGTAGCTGTTGCTTTCATCCAATCACTGCAGGTGTTTAAGGCTAAACTGCAGGACTTCACTGGAAATCAGGTAACATTTCCTGCCACAAACACTAATGTGACCGTTTGGGACTCTGGTGAGATGAAACTTGCTTAGCACTATGAAATTAAAATGTTTCACCTCAGCTGGCTTCCTACCTAATAAATTCCGTTACTAAGCAAATATAGCAGACCAACAGCCGAGAGTTTAACACAGAACGGCACAAAACATTCAGCATGCAAATTGCACTTTTTAATATATTACAAGCAAAACAAAGGAAAGAAATAAAATAAACAAAAACAAGTAAATGGAGTCGCATTGAGAAGATATAAGGAAGAGGAAGAGTGCTGATTATTACCATATAAAATATATTACCCTTAACAGATATGCCTATAACTTTTATGAGACATGAAAGCTTCGGAGACACAGTAATGAAATTTGGGGAGATTTATACCTACAGATGTGTTGGTTACGTACAATTTTTAGAATTTTACAAAGTTCATTATAAAGAAGAGCAGAATTTTGGGTAAAATAGAGACCCACAGGCAAAGTGAACCAATGGCTAAAGTTCTAACCCCCAATGGGTTACAATGCGTAGAAAGCCCAATGCAACCCTTGCAACATAAGGCTTCTTTCCCACGAGTGTATATCGGCCGGCATTTTAACAGCCATCCGATATACGCTTTCATCTGGGGGCGTAGAAGCTCGTGAACGGGTGCACAAATCTAATGTTTGTGTGCTCGTTCACACGGCATGGGCCCCGGTGCATATGCGCCAAGGTCACCACGCCGTCGCCCCTTTCCCCTCCCTGCTCATCGCAGGCTCACCTCTGCTCTCCTCCCCGCTCGTTCTTTGCAATGGGAGGGGAGGGGGCGGGATGGGATGGCGCTTAGCTCCGCCCTGCCCCCTCCCATTGCAAAGAACAAGCAGGGAGGAAAGCAGAGGTGAGCTTGCACAGGGGGAGGAAAGTAGAGGGAGGGAGTTTAGCAGCCACACTGCTAAACTCCCTCCCATCCCTGGCCGCTCCCATAGGAGCCTATGCAGCAGCCGACATATTCCGGCCCAAAAGATAATTCCAGGACTATCTTTTGGGCCTGATGTAAAAACACCTGGCGCTATATTTCCCGGCCGAGTGCTTTTACGTCTCAGGAATACAGCTATGTGATTTGATGCATTGGAATCCAATGCATATGATCACAGCGTATATCAGCCGGCTGTGAAAACGGACGGCCGATATACGCTTGTGGGAAAGAGCCTTAAGGGTCATTTTACACGGTCAGATCATCTGCTAACGAGTCACAACTGACAAAGAGACAGTCGGTCAATGCTCGTTACTAGTCGTTAGTAATGTTGACATGGGCAAAGGATCTGCAGTATAGAGACCAACAATCGTTAATACAACCATTCCTCCCCAGATAGCTGCAGTATCATTGCTTGGCTGCACATCTCCCCGTATCCACAAGAAGATTGTGCAGCCAACCAGCGAGCATTTCTATTCTTTGTATAAACTAGATGATCAGCCAATGAATAAGTATTTTCTGGTTTGTCAGCTGATCGTTTGCATATTTACATGGCCCAATAATTGAGCTGTGTAAAAAGTCCTTTAGAGAATGACAATGTAGAAGTACAATAGTACTGTAAATCAAAGTTCAGATCAGAACAAGGACAACATCAGCACAGAATATGTATGTTCCTGCAGTATCAGTATGGATTACTACTGGATACTCTAGATATTTCCCACATGCCAAAAACATACAAGAGATTCAGGGGGCGGACAAAAATATGGAAACACTTTAGAAATGCATGGTATTTTAACCATTAGCACTGAGCTGCTCTTTTGACCCCTGCTGGGCTGAGAACCTTCCCACCAAATTTATGTTTACTTCACCTCTTGCCCTGCTCTGGGTGGTTTTGGGAGTCAGCGGGTAACAGCAGCTGAGTGGCTTAAACCCCTGACCAATAGAGCCTTATTGCTCGGGCAGATGTTCACTTCTGCCTGACAGCATCTGTGTCATATTACTTCCACTTAAAATTGGTCTCTACATGTCTTATTGAAATATGATTTAGAATCCCATGTAATTTAAGTCATGCTTTTCATACGATGTTTCCATACTTTTGCCCATCCCCTGTAGATTGGCTTCTTATGAGACAGCCCCAGCCTGTGTTTCAGATATGAAATTTAGATTAGAACTGCTGTAAACGGTTAAAATCTTTGTTCAGTACTGCGGAATATGTTGGCGCTATACAAGCAATTAAGAAATAAAGATACAGATGGCATATGATCAGTTTTACTAAACTTAATTTAAAAAAAGCTCAAGTATTACCATGGTTCCATAAAAGTTGCTCCACTGGAAAGACATAGTAATTTAATAGTAAGGAAGGATAGTAGCAGCCATTTTTAGGCAAAGTTTAGCGTAATCCGGATAAACTGGGACTGCAAGAAGAGCAGGAATTATGCCTGTGGAAATTGATTTAATCAGTAATTCTGCAAACGAAGCTTACTTATCTGACTGCCTGGTATGAACACCACTAGGTTGTATCCCAAGTACAGTGTTTGTATGCAGCTAGGATGTCTCCATGGACATTTGATCCACTAACAGGAATCTAAAATGTATTATGGGCAGAGATCTGATATATTGATGCACAGTAATACAGAAGCTTTACATTATTATATGTATCTGCATTGAATTCTATGAACACAGAAAGTAAAGCAGATTTCCCATGGAGAAAAAAAAAAGCATTAGTAAAGCCTTCTTTTTGTTTAGGGGCTTTAATTTCATGTCCGATCATTTAGTTGCTTATGTTTTCCAGAACAGATCTTAGACCGAATGGGTGATAAAGAAGAATGTATTGACTTTCACGAATGGAGCCTCTGCTGTTTACAGTGTAAATGTTACCGCTGGGCATGAATTATTAACAGTGACATGCTCCTAATGCGCCTAATATATTGATGTATTGAACAAATCAAGTCTTCATTCCTATGAAACAAGCCAAAAATGAACAAAATATGTCTCTGTAGAACATAATACTTCTTATAGAAAGGATGCTAATGTGAAAGACAGCTCTCTTCTCTAGAAAATTCTATTCTGCTTCAATTTCAGAAACCAAAAAGTGATGTTCCTGTAATGGGGATGTTCATACATGAAGGGGAGGCCTGCAGTAAAAGTCATCATGAGGGTTTTCTCCTTGAGTTATTTCACATCACGCCGGCCAAGGAACCACCAACCAAGTACACATGCATTCCAGGGAAACACTGATACATCCCCACCATCCCTTCTTTACTAATCTTGTGGTGACTGTGGACATCGCAGCTTATACAGGGTGTGCTATGAGCATACAGAAAATAACTGCATAAGCCTACTTGCTGCTTCACGATGACCGTTGTGCCTGAAGGATGATGTGGTCCATAGCCAAGGGTGCATAGCCTGGCAGCAGGGGTGCTGTTGTGCTGCTGGGTCATTCCTCCTAAAGGTGTTGCGTTGTGGTGGCGGGAGCTGCAATGAGGTGCTGCATCCAATAAAACAGGGATCCACTTAAAGGCTATGGAAACCTTTTTGTATTAAATATCTTACTAAGTCCCTGCAGATAAAAAATATGCACTTATCTGTTTTGGCATTTAGTTTTCTTTCTCATGCATTAAGAAAGCCAAATACTTGCAGTTTACAGGCTTTCTTACATTCAAGTGTCTGGCTGAGGGATAGAACAGATCAGCTGGTCTTTCTCTCTCTCTTTTAGAGGCTGTGTGGCATAACCATGCCAACTCAATACTACAAATCTATCTATTTCATCCTTTCTCTGAATAGCTGCTGTTCCCATTTCCACCTCACTGCTGATAAGAGCTCCTGATCTCCTCCACCATCCCCTGGCACTGTCATAC